>NC_133620.1:186696183-187026600 GCF_048593235.1 Sminthopsis crassicaudata
ATATTGTAACACATGTAAAATGTATGGGATTGCCTGTCATTGGGGGGAGGGAGTAGAGGGAGGGGGGGATAATTTGGAAAAATGAATACAAGGGATAATATTATAAAAATATATATAATAAAAAATTTTAATTTAGTATTGATTTAATCCTACAACAAATAATGGTTTCCTAATGATATAATGATTGGTGTATACTCAGTGTAGGGCATATAAGGAGGAGGTCTCAGGGCCAGGAAGGACAAGGCTACTAGAAGCTCATTTGGAGGAAGCTAGAGGCAGAAGCTGGCAGAGACAAAAGACTAGTGGCAGGAGTTCTTGGAACCAAAGAGAGAGATAGGTCTCTAAGAAAGCTAACCGGGCACCAGGAAGAGACAAGACTTTGAAGGAAACAATAAAGGATTTGGACTTTAACTCCTGGCTGCATTTGAGGTGATTATTGAATCTGAACTAAATTATTAAACTATGGAAGGTTGGCAGGAAGGGGAGGAGGTAGCATCAGGGTAGGTCTTGAGCAGTTTTGGTACAATCAATGTCAGCACAATCTGGGCTCCAAGAAACAAAAAACAGAGATGGGGCCTTTGAATTGGCAACAGTGATTTGACCTCCAGACCTTATAGCCCACAGATGGCAATTATTAGTTGGCAGAAAAGGTTTGATACACTAGGAAGTAAAAGCCCCAGAAAACCAGGATTAGGCTTTGGAGGTCACTGAATCAATCCTGGCAGCATTAGTGTGGTGGTAGCAATGATGACTGAGTGACACAGCAGTGTCAGCTGTGTCTTTTGGAGACTTCATCCCTCAGTCAGGGGAACAGCTAGTCAGAAGATTACAGAAGCCTCTTTACTGGCACTGAGGCAGAACTCTGTTGCTTTGCCTATACTCAGATCTGAGAGCAGTGCTGGCTCACAGTACAGGTACCTTGAAAGATCTCTGAAAACACTGTACAAAAACCTTAAAGCTTGGGACATTGCATTCTCCATCCTAGAAATAGAGCCTTACTTTCACTAAGAGTTAAAAGGCCAAGTAATAGGCTTGAAAAATGAGCAAACAATGGAAAAAGATTCTGACAAAATGATAAGAATGATCAAAATAGACATTCAGAAGATGATGACAAAGTTAAAGCTTCCAAAAATATGAAGTGTTCTCAGGCTATGGAAGAAATCAAAAGGGATTTTGAAAGAGAGATAAAAAAAATTGAGAAGAAAAATGAGAGTGATGCAACAGGAAATACAAAAAGCTAATGAGGAGAATGACTTCAAAAGCAGAATTGGTTAATGGTAGAGGTATAAAAACTCATTGAGAAAAATAATTCCTTAAAAGAAAAACCATGTAAGAAAAGGTGAAAATTATGTAATTTTGTTATTTATGTTATATGAATTATGTTATATTATTTTTATTTATATTATTATGTTATACATTATATATGTATATATACATATACATATACATATATGTATATAAATTATGTTATATAAAGAGCAAAGAATTGTCAGAAGAATTAGATGTGAGTGCCTGAAGCCACAGCTAAGGCCTAATTGCAGGCTTGGCACTCTATTCATTGAGTCACCTATCAATATTTCTAAGGTTTTCTTTTTAAAAAATATTTTCTCTCCCTTCCCAATTACATGTTAAAACAATTTTTAATATCTTTTGTTTTGTTTCACAATTCTTTCCCTCCCTCTTCTATCCTTTATTGGAGATAATACGAAATTAGATATGTTATATATGTGTAATCCTGCAAAACATTTCCATATTAGTTATTTTGTATAAGACTCAAATAAAATAAAAAATGAAAATAGCATGCTAAATTTGTTTTCCAAAATATAAGTTCTTCTTGAAGTGGATAGTATGCTTCATGATTAGACCTTTGAGGTTGTCTTGGATCATTGTATTGCTGAGAGTAGCTAAATCATTCAGAATTATTCATCTTGCAATATTTTTGTTACTGTGTAAACTGTACTGGTTCTACTCATGTCACTTTGCATCACTTTATGTAAGTCTTTCTATGTTTTCTGAAATAAATCTGCTTGTCATTTCTGATAGCACAATATTCCATTGCAATAATATATCACAGCTTATTTAGCCATTCCCCAATTGATGGGATCCCTCTGATTTTCAATTTGTAGATACCATAAAAATAGCTGCTATAAATATTTTTGCACAAAACAAGTCATTTTGCATTTTTTCTTTGACATGTTTGGCATATAGACCTGCAGGAGTATTGTTGGATCAAAAAATATGTACAGTTCCATAAACTTTTGGGTATAATTCCAAATTGAATGGTTAGATAATTCAGGCATCCACCAACAGTGTATTAGTGTCTCAGTTTTTCCATATCCTCTCCAATATCCATAATTTCCTTTTTCTTTTTGGTTATATTAGCCAATCTGATAGATGTGAGGTAATCACAAATTACTTTAAGTCTTATATTCTATATTCCAGCCAAATTAACCTCCTTGCTATTCTTTTTCCCATCATTGTTCCCTGGGCAGCCAGTGACGAAAAAATATCTTCTCTTCGTAATTCTGCCCCTTAGAATTTATAGCAAATTTCAAAAGCTTTCAAAGCTTAGTTCAAATATTACCTTTTATAAGAGGCCTGTCCTTATCCCCCAGCTGCTAATGTCTTTTAAATTACTTGGACTTTACTTTGTATGCATTTTATATTTTTATATGTTTACTTTGCTCACCTCCCCACACAACATCCAATATAAGTTCCTTGAGGGCAGGGATACATATGTTTTCATCTTTTTGTTCCCAGAACTAAACACAGTGCCTGGCAGAGAGGAGAAGTATTTAATAAATATTGATTGATAGGTAGATGGGTTCCCAAGAATATTCCAAACTCAGATTTTATTAGTAATCAGGGAGAAGAGAGGAGAGAAAGAGAGAGAGACAGACAGAGACAGAAAGAGAGAGACAGAGAACGTTATTATTAGTACTATTGTTTATATTAAAAGTGCTCAATTTGCCACAAAATAATGACAAGTTAAATATTTTAGGCTTTGTGAGCAATAGAAATCTTAAGATGTTTTGTGTGCTTGGAACAGTAAAATGATGATTCATTCCACAGTATAATACAAGGCTCTAGGGTCTTTCATTCATACTAGTTAGGGAGATAATAGTTTCTGCCTTGGAATTTGAAATTTTGACATTGCAATGGCAGTTAGACATTTTTTTTCTATGTTGGGTCAGTCATCAACATTTGTAGTGCTGATATTTCTGCATAATATATTCACATGTTATAGCATTAACAATGACTTAGATGAAAATTTCGTGTTGGCACTTCAGTTAAAAACCCTCCATGACCTTTTCATTGTTTGTGTCAGTATGTAGCAACTGCTTCACTCCAGTTAAAAAATGCTACTCCAGTATCTAAATTCAGTTCCTTCCTGATTGGCCTTGATCCACTGTGATGTGTTGTGAGAGATATAGTACTTTCTAAATTTTAGAATCAGATTTTTCCTGAATAAGAAGAAATTGGAGCCCCTGACATGGAAGATGTTGTTTTATGTTATTATTAAGGGAATGATGACAAGTCCAGAGATGCTTTCAGGCGAGAGATTGCCCATTAGGGGTCAGGCTGAGGAGGGGTAAATGCTTATTTCCTACTGTGAGGTACGGAGGGATTTACCTGAATTACTAAAAACTGATCTATCTTTCAGGGTCAGGTGTCTAGGATTATATAGGGAAACTGCCTAGACCTGTAAATTTGATTATTACTACCCCTTTCTGGTGATTTATGTGAGCAGAAATGATATTGCCAGAGGGAATATAAAAAGTATGCTAAGATTTATACAATCTTGGCTCAGAAATCAAAAACATTAGACTTTATCAGTATTGTCATGTATAGTTGATATCGATTCTGTATTCTAATGTAAACTTATACTGGCAAATAGAGTCTCCCAAAGATGGCTAACTACATTTCCCTCTCTTTAGATTATCCATAAAGGAAAGTTGGGCTCTTCTAAAACTATTGGCTCAGGATTTTCTCTATTTTGGTATATTGCTACCAATATAATCATGAGTGATATCATTAAAATATCATTTAACATAAAGCTTCTTAAATGTGGGTTATGACTCCTTATTGTCTAATATGGGGGGCCTAACTAAATATGGGGGTCACGAAAATTTTGGCAACAGTAAAAGATATTAAATATACCACCAAGATTTAATTCTTTATGTAAAAATAAAACAAATACATCCATCTTACTTATATGCAAATTTGTTTTTGTCTTTAGTAAATGGCAAAATTACATTTATATTAAAAGAGTTGTTTGAAAATAAATTCCTTTATGATTTATTATTAGTAATCATTTGATTCGTAACCTACTTTATATACCTACATACCCAGCCAAGGTTGTATAAAAATTTCTTGAGTTAAAATGAGTCACAAGTGAAAAACGTTTAAGAAGTTCTGATTTAACCTTCTCATATCTCTTCAATAACAGCCAAGACACCACGCACAGAAAAGAGCAATCCATCCATGAGTTTTTCTCTATACAGAGAACATGATGGTAAGAGGAATGTTTAGTAAGAACAACTTTAAATTTGTGCCTGCTCTCTCTATGGATTAAGATGTAAGGGGATTAAGGATGGCAATGCATCCTAATTTGGTAATTGTACTTGTTATATCTTCCTAGTAATTATGCCTATAAAAGCTAATTGATGCTAATTGGATGTTATTTCTACTTCTGATCTAAATCTTGTGATCTGTGAGCACTGTAATTGGTTAAGGTTGTTAAGGAAAAAAAGCTGCAAATGGCAGAAGAAAGTCTGACTCATTGTATATGGTTTTATTTACTCTCATAAATATAGGGACCTTTTCTCATATCGTGGATAGGATTTATAAAATATGTCCCCACAATTTTGGCTCCCAGAATCTTAGGAGCTCAGGAACTTGGGGGTTCCGGGAATTCCTTCCTTCATACAAATAGCCATCATTTATAGATCTATGATTCAATGTGAGTTTGGATAGTTGCATGAATTAAAGAATTTAAGATTAATGATAGCCAAAAGAAAAAAATAAACAAAGTTTGTTCATGGACAAAATATCTAATTTAATTTTTCCAAGATAGTTCCCATATTTAAAAACTTACTGTCTTTACAAGTACACTAAATAAATTTGATGTAAGGTTTAGAATTAAGGCTGACTGATGGAGGTTAGAGAGGCAGTATTTCAGTCTGTGGAAAAACTCCCTACAAGTAAAAATCCCCACCCTCCCAAATGTAATAAATTGTCTAGGAAGGTAGCAGGCTTCTTTTGAGGTCTTCAAGCAGAGTTGGGTATATTGAAGAAGGATTCTTGGTTAAGCATGGATTAAACCATAGGGCCTCTGATTCCTTTCCACCTCTGAAATTCTACAATTTAGTGGGAAACATAAGAACTATTGCAAATAAGTAGTTTTAGCATACAAATTATATAAAGATTAAAGTTACACATTGTAAACTTCTGCTACTATTTCCAATTTTATTTCCCAATTCCAACCATCGAGTTCTTTCTCATAATTTGCAGCCATTAATCAAAAAAAGATCATTTAAACAGTATAGTCCAAGTTCTTGATTCTGAGATCATACTATTCTCTTATAGTTAAGTGAATCTGATGTATTCTCTGGATTCTGTTCACTAAATTTCTCTGCCACAGTTCCTTTCATTCTTGGCAACTAGTCTTTAGGATCATCTTCTTTTGGCTAGTCCTGCCTTTAATACTTTCATTTATCTATTCATCCATCCAGTTCTATCACTTGTAGAAAATAAATCTCATATTCCTCTGTTATTCCTTTTCTGGGTAAGAGTACAGTTTAAGATTGTAGCATTTTACAATTCCTAGAATCATAAATCTAGAGGTAGAAGAAATCCTAGATAGTATTTAGTCCAGGTCCTTGATTTTACAAATTGAGAAACTGAGGGTCAGAGAGTTTGGGTAACATAATGCTTCTCTTAAGATTTGTGAAGGCTTTCTGCTAATTACTATAATCATATTTCAATCAAATATTAGCGTAAAATTTTACTTTGCTTTTACTTTAATTTCTTGTTGCAACTATAGCCAATACTACACATTTTGATATTTCATATTTCTACTTTTATACACTCATATTTTTGTTCTTGTGCTGGTTTTCGTATCTAAACCAGCTTGTAAGTTCATGAAGGCAGGAATATTCTACATATTATATTTATGAATATCCTTTAGTGTCTAGCACAGTCATAGACTGGTAATGAATAAAATCCTGGTGACTGAAAGCAAAAAGCCAGAAGTGGCCAAATTAGACTCAGATGTAGATGTTAGTTATATATTTCAGTGTGAGCATTGTAAAGGGCATCAAAATTTTTTGACAGTTTTATGTCAATCCATATTTCTTTTCATATATTTGTATCTTTTAAAAGTATAATAGAATTGATATTAAACTGACATTTAAAAATATTCCTGGACTCCAGGATCATATAATAGCACTTACAGTTATGAATTCCCAAATTTGGAATTCACTAATAATGTCATTTGGGGAAGTTTAATTAAATTCTATATGATTCCTTCCAATAGATATTAAATCTTGATGAGCTCTTTCAGCTACTTTGTAGAAGGAATTCATTTTTAGCTTTGTAATGTACTAGATGACTTCTCAGGTCCCTTCCTACTCTGAGACTCAGAACTTGATTTAACTCAATTTAAGTACTTATTAAATATTATATATACAAAGAAGAGGGAAATTACTGACTCAATGGATAAATCTAGAGATATAAAAACAACTTCTTTTTTAGCCTTGCTTATGAGTCTAATTACAAGGTAAATTTACAAATTAATTATTATTAGAGACCTAAACAAAAAAAATGCTGTTTTCTGATATGAGAGTTGGAAAGGCCTCATTTAAGATGTAGCATTTGATCTAGGTCTTGATGGATGGATTGGATTCCAACAAATGGAAATAAGAAGAGGGAAAGGATAAGAAGGGTAAGAATAAAGAATGACATGAGCAAAATAATGGAAGAGAAAAGCCTAGAACAGATACAATGAATAATAATAGTCCTATATGGCTGGGCTTTAGAGTATGTGAAAGAATGTAGTATAAGAGAAGATTGAATAGTTTTCCCTCTTAAAACGGATAGTTTTGAAAATAAGATACAGATAGTAGGTATGTAAAGAGGAAAGTTTTAACTGGCAGTAGTATAAAGAACTGACTAGAGAGGGAAGAAATTAGAAGAAAGAACACCAGTGCTAATGAAATTTTGCATTCAAACAATATGACTAGCCCATCAAAGTTGCATTTCTGCAGTAGAATTGGAAGGCAAGAAACGACCTCAGGTCTGGTATCTTATCCTGACAGGTGATCTTCAGAATCTTCTTAAGACAATTCAAGGGGAAACAATTCAGCTTCCTGGCATGGCACTGGTACACTGTCCTGATTTCACAGGCATACAACAATAAGGTTAACACAATGATTCTATAGATCTTTAGTTGGGTAGTCAGTCTAATACCTCTCCTCTCCCACACTTTTTGTTTTGGAGCCTCCTAAACAATGTAAGGAATTAAACACAGAAAGTCATTATCTAGTAATATATGTGGTATTGGTTTTTAGCTAGTTTATAGGATAATAGAAGATAAGCAGTCTAACCCTTCAAAATTTGGCTATATGAAAACTGAGAATAATTGGATAACCTTTGATAATTCCACTGGCTAAAATTTTATGACTTAAAATGAAACCAAGATCACTTCATGATACCCTCCAAAATCTATTGTTCATCAGTTTGAATTGCATTCATGTCTGCCGTTGAAGGTTCTCTTTTTGGAGAGGTATGTTACATAGGCCCAATAGCACCTGTTATCATAAGTCTAACACTAGCATGTCATGCTAGGAGGTGGTGACTTGGCCATACTGTTTCCTAATCATCATGATGTCTTTTGATCTCTCTTCCTAAACTTCATATACTTTTTTACATCTTATTTATAATCACAATCTAATCATTATGGACCATAGTAGCAATGAAACCACTCAGAATGTTTTGACTCTGGAAACTCCTGAGAAATGAGCATTCCTCCAAAAAACAAATTACCTACACTAGTTAGGAGGCAATTATAAGGGATAACAAAGGTGGAAATGTGAAAAAGAGGACAGATAATAAGTATATAAACATATCAGGGTTGGTGAGTGACTGAATGTAGAAAAGATTAAAAAAAGGAGTTAAGAGTGAAACAGATTTTAAAACAAAGAGAATTAGAATGGTAATGGTATCATTAGCACAAACAGGAAAATCAAAAGAGGGGCAAGTTTTGAGGAGAAGCTACATTCTATGTTTATATCAAATCCTCTTAATATCTGAAACTAATTAATGAAAGGAGTGGTTCAGAAAGTGTTTTCATCACAAAACTGTGACTGACTTTGGGTATTATAGCTGGGCAGACTAGTTAAGGAAAAAATATATTTATACATATGTACATATATGCATACATACCCATATATCTTGCCCTCCCCATACACATACGTATCTTTCCTATGCCTCCTGACTCTTTGCTTTAATTCTGCTCTTTAACTTGCCTTGCTATTACTTAACCTCCCTCAATTCATGGATCCCTTTTTTGTCTTCTTCTCAAGTCTTTTGCTTCCTCATCCACCCCCTTTATTTCTTTGTAGATTTTGGAGGGTGCCATACCCTTCATGGTATATATGGTATATATAGAATATTACCATTCCCAATGTGAGTAGGTTTTCTTAACTAGGAGCCCTGCTGTCCCCTCTAATGACTATTTTTCTTCTGAACCTCAATAATTACTACTTTTACTTAAAACCTGCCCAGATTTTTCTTTTGAGCTAGCTTATTGCTAATGTCAATCTTAAAACTTATGGTATACATTTTCAATGTTAAAAAAAAAACGTAAAAAATGTGTCCATGTTACGTTCTTTAAAATTGATCTTTGACATTGGTTCTTACATGTTAAATTTGGTTGATTAAGAAGTCTTGAAAATCTGCAAGTTCATTGAATATCCAGTTTTTTTCTCATTCAATATTATGGATAATTTTGCTGGATATGATATTTCTGGCTGCAGGTATAGTTCTGATGATTGTTGGTATTTATGATTCCAGGACCTGTGATTTTTTTAGGCTCTGATAAGTCCTGTACAATTCTAATCATACCTTTAGTGCATTTGATTTTTGTTTGTTTGTTTATTTGTTTCCCCCCAAATTTTTTTCTTTGATCTTGGGATTTGAAATTTGACAATAATATGCCTATCTATTTTCCACAAAGGATCACCTTTGAGGTGATTGGTGGATTTTTTTTTCCTATTTTTACTTTCCCCTTATGTTTTATCACTCCAGGACAATTTTCTTGCATTATTCCTGGCATTATTTTATCAAGGTTCTTTTTTTGGGTCACAACTTTCAGGTAGTCCAATTATTCTTACATTTTTCTCTTCTTGATCTGTTCTCTAGCTCTGTTTTTATAAGATATTTTACATTCTGTTCTATTTTTTTTCTTTATAATCTGTTTTGTTATTTCATGGTTTCTCATAGCTTTATCAGCTTCCCCTTGTCCAATTCTAATTTTCAAAGAGTTATCCTTTTCTAGTTGGGTTACTTTTTTCAAAATCTTCTTGTGTTTCTTGGATAGTTTTTATTTATTAAGTAATATTTTATTTATTAATATACTTTTATTTATTAAAAAATTTTTAAAAGTATGACTGCAAATATTTTTATACATGTGGACCCTTTCCTTTTGTTTTTGTCCTTCAAATATTTTTCTAGTAGCAGTATCACTGGATCAAAAGATATGTACAGTTTTATTATAAAATAACTATAGTCTTCCAAGCACAGCTATGAGTTATGGAACATGGTAGCCAAGAAAGAAGTGAATTTGAAAATCAACCCACACACTATAAAAGTGTTAAAATTGAGCATTATCATTTTTCCACATAGGAAAGAAATGTAAGGAGTTATATCAAAATATATTATGGAGAAATAAAGTGGACGACTCTTGTAATGAAAACAAGGGGAAATTGGTGAACAGTCTATATGCTGTATGATATGATCCAGTGGAAAAAGCACTGGATTTACAGACAGATGTTTTTCAGGTATATCCTACACTTCACAACCCCTTTGGGATTTTCTTGGCAAAGATACTAGAATAGTTTGTGATTTCCTTTTCTAGCTCATTTTCCAGATGATGAAACTGAGTGAGAAGGAGCTAATGACTTGCCCATATTCCTATAGCTAAAAGGTATGTGAGACTAAATTTGAACTCAGAAAGATGAGTCTTTCCATCTACAGGCCAACATTCTATCCCCTGAATTACCTAACTGTCCAAACAAAAACCTCAATTTGAATCCCAGATCTGTTGGATGGAATATTGGGCCTGGAGACAAGAATATCTGAGTTCAAATCTGATCTCCAACATTCACTAGCTTTGTTATTCTGGATAAATCACTTAATCTTTATTTGTCTCAGTTTCCTTTTCTTTAAAAATGGGGATAATAAAATTGTAACTCCTCCTCAGAGTTGTGGTGAGGATAAAACAAAGTGTAAAGTACATTACAAACCTTAAAAGTACTATATAAATTGTAGCTGCTATTAGTAGTATTAATGTTACAATTTGTGTGGCTTGAGTAATTCATTGAGACTTTCTGGATCTCAATCTCCTAATTTGTAAAATTGTGAGTTTAGACAACTTTTAGGATTCTTCCCAGCTCTTAATCTATGACCCTATGGTTCTAAGTTGAAAGAATATAAAAATGCTGGCTGCAGTTTAGGTAGATATTATCTAATAAATTGGAGGGGGGAACACATGGATGGGAGTCACAGATGACAGGAAGATAAATTAAGGGAATTAGATTTAATAGTTCCTAAGTGACCTTTCAGGTCTATATCTGATTTGATGACGTATATTATGAATTAGTTGGAAGAGAAGCACATTATGTAGGAAGTATGATATGGTGGAAGGAGGGCAAGCTCTGGGTTCTAATCCTGCTTTTCATTATTTCTAAATACTGCGTGAACTTGGGTAAGTCAGTTAAATTTTCTTGACCACAATTTCTTCAACTGTAAAAAAAGATGGGAATGGACTTTTTGCATTATAAGTCCCTTACAGTTCTAGATTTGGCATGCTAAATTACAAAAATCTAAGGTGACATTATTAGTAGCAGCAGTAGTATTAGTATTTTAAAATAAACCTAAAGTTGAAGAAACACTAGGGAAATGTTAAGTTTGGTCTTATTTCTAAGAATAATATTACCAGTCTTCTGTGAAGATGTTGCACTGTGACCTTAAATCTTTCCTGAATTCTCAGTGAGTTGCTTGGGGAAGCTGATTGATAAGATGTAGAAGAATTGAACTTTCCGGCTGAGCACTAGAGCTCTATCAAATGTGGGAGGGGACCTGTCCCCCAAATAGAGCTGTCACCAGCACAGTCTTTCTAGTAAATCTTTACAACTGCAGATTTATAGCTCAGTCCATGGGGCACAGGCTGCTCTGCGTGTAATGATTGAATATGGAAGGAAAGTAATTGGCATTGCTGTCTGTAGTTGGCAGAGGATTTGAGCTTTGGCAATTGGCTGCTCCGCCCTTCACAGGTCAGCTTGGAGGAGCCTCATGGGTTTACTTATGCTTGTCAAGTCTCTGACAAACAGAAACATCAGGCATCAGAGATCCTGCATACTGGCCATTTCAGACTGAGGCCATCCAGAGAGTATATGCTATCTGGCTTTTGTTGTTTCTTTCTTTGTATTGTGTGTTTTTTTGCATATAAATTTGCAATATTTGCTATAGCATCCAGAGAAAGCTAGGAATGAGATTACAGCTAAGAGAAATCTTAGTGATTTCTTATGTTACTCTGGTTGTACCTTCATGCAGACACAGATGCAGTAAGGCCACATCATTTATAGGATTATACATTTAGAAGTGAAAGGTACCTTAGAGAAAGAGATGTACTCAACCAATTGCTGATTGTTAAATTTTCAGTGTGAGCTTTCACACCTCACAAATCAATAAACACTACAAATCAAGGCTTGATTTATTATTTTAGTGGTTTTCCAGACCTAAAAAAGGGCAGGTAGATTGTGCGTTGGGCTTGAAATCTTGGAAAATCTGAGGTCAAATCCAGCTCAGTCACTAGCGGTATGAACTGACAAGTCATTTCAGCCTCAGTTGCCTCATCAGTAAAATGAGCTAAGAAGGAAATAGCAACCACTACAGTATCTTTCCCAAGAAAATCCAAATGGATTTTGAAAGATAAGATTGGATAAGAGTTTTGAAGGTTGGGTTTTCTTTTACCTTGTTAATTTTAAAAATATTCAACATATAATAATAACCATAATAGTTGTATCTCATATTCTTTATACCTTTCAATCAGATATATGACAATGTATTCTATTTTAGGATGTGATTTGTAAATACCTTCTTATTTCCTCTTACCTTTATCATAGATGCCCTGAATTTTTATGCTGATTTTTCTCATAAATTCTCATAAAATTTTTGTAGAGATATGGAAAAGTTGTTCTTGATATTTATCTGACAAATTTTGGAATAGCAATAAAGCTCAAAATATTTTCCCCAAAACTCTGTTTTGAATACCATGATAAAAAAATCCCTTGACTCTTTCAGAATTGGTCATTTGTATTATGCACCATATACATGTATATCTATATCTGTCCATCTATATGATATGTACATGTATGAATTGGTCAGTTATTTTAGACACTCTGCTATCCCATTTGGGATTTTCTTGGCAAAAATGCTGAAGTGGTCTGTCATTTCCTTATTCAGTTTATTTTATAGATGAGGAAATTAAAGCAAATAGGATTAAGTAGCTTGCCAAGGATCATACAGCTAGTACGTATCTGAAGCTGAATTTGAATTCAGGTGTTCCTAACTTAAAGCTTACTGTTCTCTCCACTATACCATCTAGCTGTTTTGGTTTAAGATATCATACCCCTACCTACAGATGCTTTTCAAATAATTTTTTTCTTTTGCATTCTGAATCTTCCCAAGATATGTTGGCTTTTACTGGCTAGATTGCTTTCTGAAGAACCATGCCTTAAACCAAAAGAAAATCTGATTCTCACTGGCTACTAGGACTAGGTCAAGCCCATTTGGTCACTGTTTGCATCTATTGATTCAGATTGAATTTAAATAGCAATCTTTTATACTTTGGCCAGAAACCCAGATGGTCTTTCTGTTCCAGATTCATTCATTCATTCATTCATTCATTCATTTATATTTTTTGGGCTAGGTGAAAAAGAAGATTTCTTTTTGCCTCAACTGTTATTTAATTTTATTCACTGAATGGGTGCTGCTGTCAACATGAGATCTATTGAAGATTTTAGTTTACAAAGGCTAATGTCAGGAGTTCTGGAAGTGAAGCCAAGATGTCTGAATAAAGCCAGAAACTGCTTGACCTATCCCAGTTTCCTTCAAAAACCACATGAAACCAAGCCTCTGAACAGACTCTGATGGAATGAAACCACTCTCCAGCTCAAGATAGACTGGAAAAACTTCAAGAAAGTTCAGTCTCACTGGAGTGAAAAGGATGTTCAGTCCTGTTAAGATAGACTCTGGGAAATGACAGGATGTTATCACAGCAAATCAGCAACTAAGACTCTTGGTCCAGGCTCAGTAGAGGAGTAAATTGAAGGGCAGCTTCCAGTCCCAGCTCACAGGGCAAACTGAGAAACCACACTGTTTCCTAGACATAGCAAGCAAAGCTATCTCCTACAAACACAAGGGGCCTTTATGCTCAAAGCCCGGATTCAGAGCTGCACAGGAAGCTTGGGACAGTGTTATCTTTATACCAGAAGTGGAGCTCCACCTTAAAAGTAAAAAAAAAAAAAAAAAGAAGAAATACCAAAAGAAAAGGGGAAAAAATGAGCAAGAAACAGACCATAGAAAGTTACTATGGGGACAAGGCAGACTAAAACACAAACTTAGACAAGGACAAAATGTCCCCAGAAGAAATCTCCAAGAGTAAAATAAATTGGTTTCAAGCCCCAAAAGGTCTCCTGTTAATGCTCATAAAAGACTTCAAAAGGCAAATAAGAGAGGTAGAAGAAAAAATGAGAAAAGAAATGAGAAGGCTGCATGAGAAAGTCAATAATTTGGAAAAGTATAGAAACAATTGTCTGAAGAAAATAACTCCTTGAACAGTAGAATAAACCAAATGAAAAAAGAGATACAAAAACTAATTGAAGAAAATCACACATTAAAAACTAGAACAGGGCAAATGGAAGCAAATGACTTTGCAAGGCAGTAAGAATCACGTGACCCATCCAGCACCATAAGTCAGTCAGCACTGATTCAGTGTAGCTGCTGCCACTTGTAGAAGAAGCTTGGACAATCAATCTCTCTTGCCCTAAAAACAGATTTCAACTTTTTTAAAAAAAAATAAATAAAAAACCAAAAAGTGCTCTGATAATAGATAATTTTTATAGTGAAAGAGAAGAGCAGATTTCAAACTCTGAAATCAGTAAAAGCAGATTGTCTCCAGATAAAGCCTCGTGATATGATTGGTCTCCATCTCATAAATCTCTCTTGGAAGAAATTTAAAAGGATCTTAAAAGACATCTGGAAGCAAAATGGGGAAAAGAAATGAGAATTTTGCAAGAGGATTTAGAAAAAGAAACACAGAAATTATCTGAAAAAAAACTCCTTATAAAATAGATTTAGTGAAATGGAAAAAGCATATAACACCTTCCAAAATAGATTTGACTGTTGGAAAATGGAAATGGAAAAAGAAAACAACTCCCTGAAAAACAAAATTTGTAAAATGGAAAAAAAATCACAGAACAAAACAACTCATGTAAAAATTCAATTGACCAAATTAAAGGTAAATGAAGAAAATAATCCACTAAAAATGAGAACTGAACAAATAGGAATGAATAACTTTAATGAGAAATCAGGAATCAGTTAAGCAAACAAAACAAACAAACAGAAAGAAAAATAGAAGAAAATGTAAAATACCTACTTGGGAAAACAACTGACCTGGAAAATAGATCTAGGAGAAACAATCTAAGGATTATTGGACTTCCTGAAAACCATTATGAAACAAAGAATCTAGACATTATCTTACAGGAAATATTCAAAGAGAACTGTCCGGATGGTTTAAAATCAGAAGATAAAATTGCCATTGAAAGAATTCACCAATCATCTCCTGAAAGAGATCCCAAAATGAAAACTCCAGGTAACATTGTGGATAAATTTCAGAACTATCAAACCAAGGAAACAATGTTATAAGCAGCCAGATCTAAGCAATTGGAAAAATATCAATTGCTCATGGGCCAAAACATTATTTCATAGAATGAGAAAAAATAATAAAATTCATCTGGGAGAACTAAAGATCAAGAATATCAAGGGAATTAATGAAAAAAAGGATACTGGCTTAGCAGTACCAAACCAAAAATTATATTACAAAGTAGCAGTCATCAAAACCATTTGGTACTGGCTGAGAAATAGAGTGGTGGATCAGTGGAATAGATTAGGTACACATGACAAAATAATCAAGGCTTATAGAAAATCTAATATTTGATAAACCTCCAAACTCCAACTTCTGGAATAGGAACTTACTATTTAACAAAAATTGCTGTAAAAACTGGGGAAAATGTTAGAAAATCCACATAGACCTACACCTCACACCCCATATCAAAATAAGTTCTAAATGGATACATAATTTGGGCATAAAGGAGGCAGGTGATCTTGCACAGCCCATCTTCACTCTAATCCAATTCAGTTGCATGTCATGGCATCACCTTCTGATGATATGGTCCTCTTCAAGAACAAAAGACAAACAACAATAACAACAACAGCAACAACAACAACAAAAACAACAAGAAAAGCCTATACTCAAAAGAAATCAAAGAAAGGGAGAAAAAATGCTATATCTACAAACATTTATAGTAACTTTCAGGAATGGCAAAAAACTGCAATAGAAAAAGTGTCCATCAAATGACAAATGACTGAATAAGTTTATTGTCCTATGAGAAGTAAGGAAATAGATTATTTTAAAGAGACATTGAAAGACTTATTGCTGTGGTGTAGAGTGAAGTCAGTAGAATCAGAAGAATAATCTATGCTATAAAATCAATATTATAAAACCAATTTTGCAGACTTATATAAACTTATGAAGAATGAAATTAGTTTAACCAGAAGAACAATTTATCTAACAACACTGTAAATACAACTTTGAAAGCTGTAAGAGCAATAATTAATATAATGATTTTTAAGGACTGATGATGAAACAACTATCTATCCTGACAGAGAAGTGATATGGGATAAAAAATGAGACATCAACATACATACATAAACACATACAGACACACCATAAACATATATTCACATATGAAAGCATATGTTATATAAATTTATATATGTATATACATGTATATATATATATATATATATATATATATATATATATATCACATATTAAATATAAAGAGAAAGATTTGTTTTACTTTAATAAGTGTGTTTATTACAACATTAATTTTTCTTATAATTATTTTTTAAAAATTTGGGGAGGTTGGGAGATAGAAAATAAATCTGTTAAATTTTTTCATAGAAAGATTGGAGAGTGCTACAGTAGTACTATAGATGTGGAAAATTTTATGCATTTTCAGATGAGGCCCCTGTGTTGTTAGTTTTACTTAATTTTTTCACTGTATTATAAGAGATCTCTTAAGGACTGTGTGTGAGAGGGTTAATATATATGTTTGCTTCTTATTCCTGATTATTAGCACAAGTAAATTTAATGAGGGTCTTATCTACTTCTTCATAGAATTTTTCTATCTTCTTATCCTCTGCAACAGATGTTGATTTATGTGTAAGTTGTAATCATCTTAAGGGATACTTTTTTGCAAATATTTATTTTAAGTACTATAACTTGTGATGACCATGACTACTATCTTATTCTCATCTTGAAGAAAATATCCATAATATATAGGTGTGTGAGGTTTCTGTCTAATCTATTACCAAGGTCTCTCTCTCTCTTGCTCTCAGTCTCTCAGTCAAGATATGGAAATTGTGTGTCATTTTAGTCCTCCATCTACAATATCAGGCCCTTCAGCTTTTAAATCTAAAAACCAAACCCAGCCGCCTAAAACTTTTTCTGGGACTTAGTCTTTTCATCTAGAAAGTGAGGAGATTGTAGTAGATGAATTCTGAGGGATTTCTTTTAGCTCTTTAAGTTCTATGAATTTAAGGAAACAACCATATTGATTCAAACTGGGAGGGAAGAATGTGTGAGAGAGAGCAATTTCAGACTTCTCAGTACTTATTATATATATATATATATATATATATATATATATATATATATATATATATATATACATACATACATATATATGTGTCCCTCCTTATTCTGTACTACCAGAAGCATGAAGGGATTCCTCCTGTTATTTATTTTACTGGATAAAAGAAAAAGAACTGAAAATCATGATTCCATGCTTTCCATGGCCCTGTCTCATATTTTCTGGCACTGTCAGTAGGCATAAGAGTCCAAAAACTCCTCTTACAGAGAGAAATCCATAGAGAGAAATGAACAGACCCAAAAGGATTTTTATTTCAGTTTTTAGCTAGCTGAAAAAGTCCTTCCAACCTTTTTCAAACATGAAAATCTTAATTCTACCTATTTGGCTCCTCACAAGATGTCAAAGGTCACGCATGTTACTATTCTCCTGTGCTCAAAGGAGAAATTAAGCCCATTGTGATATTAAATTCAATATTATGTCTCTCAGCTGGATTTCAAATCTGATCAGTCAATAGGTCAAATGAAAAAGACTAGCAACTGGATTCTGATCCAACAGACCTGTTTTTATTCCAAGGGAGTACAACTTTGTGCTTCAGGGCATTAAATTTGTTTTATTGTTTGGAATCAGGCTTCTGCTCAGTGCTCTCAGGCTGGATAATTATTCTTTTAAAGAGGATTATTCTTCTGATGACGTATTAAGAGGTACTTTCAGAAAATAATACATTTTAACATTGGACTAAGTCCCAGGATATTGGAAATTAGTGTAAGTAGGGGTTGGAATATCCCCAAACTACCATGGTGATGGCTATAAATGATACCCAGAATGATAATCTTGGTGCAGGCAAAGAATTTAATAGGCACAGACCTCCATCAACTCTTAGATATGTTCTATTTAGAATGGTTGTGGTATATGCAGTACATTGAAAGGAGTGTTTAAGAATAAATGATTAGTGTAGAGAGAGTATAAGATTTAAAGTCAGGGGACCTAGGTTTAAACCAGAAGTTCAATAGTGAGTGACCTTGAGACTCATTTTTCTCTATTGTCAAATGAAGAAATTTTATTATTGCTAATTTTTCTTCTTCCTCTAAATCATATGAATAGAATTTGGTAGAATCTATTGTAGCTGTCTTAAGTTGATTTTCCAAAAATCAATGCTTCTATTTCAAAGAAAAAAAGATTTGTGGGATGGACTTAAAGAGAAATTTGAGCCTAATTGATCTCAATGTTCTGTATTTCCCTTAGCTATGAACATCATTTGTCTTATATTATTCATAATTTATGTGTGTCTCTGTTCAATTATATGTATAAAAAGGAAAGCTGATATAAGAAGCAGAAGCTATGGAAAATTTAGTTAGTATAGGGCAAGAAGGCAGTTGTGGTGTAATTACACAAAGGGAGAAGAACAGATCTGTTCTTCAAACAATAGCTGATTGTTCCCGAAACCACATCCTCACAAAGTGGGGGAGAGGTGAGGTTTGGAGTAGGAGGTAAGCATATGTTAGTAACATGAGTATTGTTGCCTGTAGCCAAGCCAGGAATGAGGGAGGTTGCAGGGGTATAGGCCAGAAAAGAACTATGAGTTATGGGGAGTAGTGGGCCAGAGGAAAGAAAACGCCTTATCCCATATTGGTACTTATGAACAAAGTCCCAGCAGTTCTGCCTTCATTACAAATCTGCCCTTTTGAGTCTTAATTTTACTCATCTCTAAATGTGCTCTTCCTACTCCATAAGGTTATTGTAATAATTGAATCATATAATGTATAAAAATACCTAATAAACTTTAGAGGGCAATATAAATGTTAGCTCTTATAGTACTTCCTTCCTCAGTAGTGGCTAATGCTTATAAGGGAAAATTTTTGTTGACTGAGAATTCTAAATACCGGTCTAATAAATAGTGAGTCTGTCGTGGGCTTTGAAAATTTTTTTCTTGTTATTATTGTCAATTTGTTCACTTATGCAAAGGATGTAGAAGAGGGAAAAAAATATTAGTATTTCCTGAAGATGTGCTTCACACACTGAGAGGTGTTGAAGCAGTAACTTAGAGAACTAACAATTTGTTTTAAAATACATGTAATTGTGTTAACTTCTGGGAGATCTATTGAAGACAGGATGAAATTGTTACAAACATACTGTGCTAGCTATCTGAACTCAAATAACTAAGAACATACAAAACCAGAGAAAATAATGATGTTCTGGACTAAGCTTGTCTCAACCTAGTCCTCAGGTAATTTAGATTTGATTTTGGAATGAAATAAAATATTTATAGATTACTCAAAAGTTAACAACAACAAAAAAATTTTGTTTATCCATATCAGAGAAAAGGGTGCACTGAGCTTAAAATCAGAAAGATTGGTTCAAATGTGACCTCAAACACTTACTAGCTGTTTAACTCTGAACAAGTCACTGAAGTCCTCTCTAAAACAAAAGAAGGAAATGACAAATCACACCTGTATCTTTGCCAAGAAAACTACATGGACAGCTGGTTTATGGAGTCATAAAAAATTGGACACAACTGTACAAAATAAAGCAGAGAAAAGACATTTATTCATCAAGAACAATATAAATTGTGCTGAATGTGAAGCTCCTCTACTTCTGAGTTGCCCATCATAGTACTAGCCATTTTCAGACATGTTGGAGCTTCTTTTGGTTATTTTATATTCAGATGATCAGGAAGTGATATATAAGTGACAAGTTCCTTTTGCTAACCAAATCTCAAGGACAGCTTCAAATCCTTTTAAGAAATAACTACTTAACTTGCATGGGGTGGGATTAGGACATTATTTCTAAAACAAATCTCACCTTTAAGTTGTAAGTTTCTCTTCTAGACAAGGATCATATATTTCTTAAGACTATTATTGTTCAACCCTTACCTTAAGAATTCAAAAAACCTTATATGGACAGCAGTAATGGAAAAAAAGAAAAATATAAAGATAACATAAACAATGGAATCTGAAATCACCTAGAAGAAATGAGTCCTGGATTTAAACTATCAGATCTATATTTGAATGTCTTTGCAATTCCTGATAGTTCTCTCAGTGTAAAGATGTGGAACAGCACCAGAAAATTTAGAATGAAGGTGAAACTGAAGATATTTCCTACAGAGTCACTAGTCCTTACTAATGATTAGGGAGAATTATGCTTTATTAACAGTCATAGGAGCTCCATGAGGAGGAAGAACCCAGCAAACTTTTCACTGATGCCTCTTAAGGACTTCTCCATTCTTGTTTTGTGGATTTCAGCTTTGTCTTGTTACCAGAACACCAGGTACCTTCCTACAATGCCTCTTTTTGGTCGTCTTTTCAAAAAATAATTAATTGTCTAATGACCACTTGGTATTGTACATATGTCAATATCAATCTATAAACATTTATTTATCAGGCACTGGGCTAAGCACTGGAGATTTAAAAAAAAAGAGTCAACAGACAGTTCCTACCCTCAAAGTGTTTTCTATCTAATGGATAGATAAACCAATCAGTTTTAGATTATGGCAAAGTTGCACTGTGTCTGACAGTACAGATAAAGTATTTATTAAGCACTCAGTATGTGCCAGGCACTATGCTAACTGCTGCTGTTGGCTGGAACCATTGCCATATTGCCACCTCAGCCAGGGTCAGCTGCAGCCCCTCCCTTTGCCTAAACTGTTGCTACATGTGTTATTGCCCCTCTGAGCCAAGAAAAAAATAATTACCACAAGTAGGACCTAGCTCTAACCACTTAAGATGGTGCAGAACATTGCCTCCAATAGGAATTGCTAGTTCTGGGGACTTTCTCTGATTTCCCCTTTTTTTAGTCCCCCTACAGAGAAATTCCTACTCATGTTCATCAAGTCTTTTGAGTTAGTTTACTCTACTGTTGAATAACTCCTTATCAGGAATACCTACCTGTCATGGTTTTGTTTATTATTTATTTATTAGAATCACTAATATATGTCAAAAGCCCTATGTCAAGATCATTTCCTCTATCTTCCATTCATGTCTCAAACAAAACTGTTGTTCCTTCAGTTCAGCTTCCCTGTTAAGTGTTAGGACAGCAATCTAGCTGTATTCATGCCTACTAACAAATAATGACTAATATCCTTATTTTCCTCTTAGACGCAGTCATATTTTAAGAAGTAGCTTTGTGGTTCAATGGGTAGAGTTCTGGACCTAGAGTTAGAAAGACTTCTGTCTATGATTTCGGTTCTGCCCTCAGACACTTACTGGCTATGTAACGGTGGGCAAGTAATTTAACCTTGTTTTTCTTAGTTCCTCATCTGTAAAATGAGTTGGAGAAGGAAATGGCAACCACTTTAGTATTCTTGTCAAGAAAACCCCAAATGAAGTTAGAAAGAAAGGGTCAGACATGACAAAACAACAACAACAACAACAACAACAAAAAAACAACTCAACAACTCTGGGGAAACTAGATAATTTTGGAGTTTGGAGTTCTTGGAAGCAGGAGCAATTCTTTCTTTTTTTTTTTTAGCTACTCTACTTTCTTTTTTTTTATTATTTTATATATATATATATATATATATATATATATATATATATATTATAATATTATCCCTTGTATTCATTTTTCCAAATTACCCCCCCTCCCTCTATTCCCTCCCCCCGACGACAGGCAATACCATACATTTTACATGTGTTACAATATAATCTAGGTACAATACATGTGTGTGAATATCATTTTCTTGTTGCACAATAAACATTAGAATCCGAAGGTACATGCAACCTGGGCAGACAGATATTAGTGCTAACAATTTTCATTCCCCTCCCAGTGTTTCTTCTCTGGGTGTAGCTACCTCTGTCCATCATTGATCAACTGGAAGTGAGTTGGATCTTCTTTATGTTGAAGATTTCCACTTCCATCAGAATACATCCTCATACAGTATTGTTGTTGAAGTGTACAGTGATCTTCTGGTTCTGCTCATTTCACTCAGCATCAGTTGATTTAAGTCTCTCCAGGCCTCTCTATATTCCTCCTGCTGGTCATTTCTTACCGAGCAATAATATTCCATAACCTTCATATACCACAATTTACCCAACCATTCTCCAACTGATGGACATCCATTCATCTTCCAGTTTCTAGCCACTACAAAAAGAGCTGCCACAAACATTTTGGCACATATATGTCTCTTTCCGCTCTTTAGTATTTCTTTGGGATATAATCCCAGTAGTAGTGCTGCTGGGTCAAAGGGTATGCACAGTTTGATAACTTTTTGGGCATAATTCCAGATAGGAGCAATTCTTTCTTGATGACTCAGTGATGTGTCACTAGACAAATAATAAGGCAGTCAAGTGGAGGTAGGAAATGGTTTCAAAAGTTTTTATTATGGAAGTGATTCACTGAGATGAGTCTTGAGCTATCTCTTGAAGGAACTGTGTGCTTTGTTTTGTTGAAGTCTCAATGAGTAGT
This sequence comes from Sminthopsis crassicaudata, assembly GCF_048593235.1. Taxonomy (NCBI): domain Eukaryota; kingdom Metazoa; phylum Chordata; class Mammalia; order Dasyuromorphia; family Dasyuridae; genus Sminthopsis; species Sminthopsis crassicaudata. Next base: position 186,718,806 of record NC_133620.1, read on the forward strand.
GAGCAGAGAAGAGAGGCAGAGAAATGTTCCTTTTTTCAAAATATAGGCCAGTGAGGAATATTTAGTTTGTTTTCTTTTTCTCATGTGTCTATGGTTTCATCTATGAAGGGAATTCCTGGAGAGGAAAACCTCTACCAATTTAGATTAGGAACTATTTTGAAACTTTTAAAAATAGACTACTTGCTGAGGATATTAGACATTAATTTACTCAGGTCAGGTCATACAGCAAGTAGAAGTCAGAGACAGGTCATTCATGAAGGTTTTTCTGATTTCAAAGCCAGTTCTCTCTCCAATATGCCACATAACTTTTACTTCAATAGCTGCAAAAATTTTGGAATATAATAATATTAGGATGTTATTATTTCGGGCCCCTAGGTGCAGGGTGCATAGAGAGCACTGGACTTAAAACCAAGAAAACTCATCTTCATGAATTCAAAGATGGCCTCAGGTATTTAGTAGTTGCATGGTCTTGGGGAAGTCATTTAGCCCTGTTTGTCTCAATTTCCTTATCTGTGAAATGAGCCAGAGAAATGACAAACTTCTCCCACATTTTTGCCAAGAAAATCCCAAATGGGATCAAGAAGACTCACACCTGAAATGACTAAGGAACAACAACATTGTGAATATTTAGAAAGGGAAATAATGATTATAAATAGACTGTATATGTTTATTTACATGTCATTTATACCAATTTAATTTCCATTCTTGATAGTAACTTAAGAGAAAGCAAAATTTATCATTTAACAAACTTTTCATTCAATCGCTATGAATAAGGTAGAAAAAGAGTCTAAGCTATAGTAGAGTTAAGTAAATTTAGGCATGATGAAGACCTAAATTGCCAGATGATGAAATTTGAAGATATAAAGTTGAGAGATATAATTGACATGCTAGACAATAAAACTAGAATCAAATTCTTTCAATAATTGAGGCTAGAATGATGAACAAAATCTAAGAGGATGGTATTTAATAGGGGTATATGTAGAGTCTATGCTTTTTTAATGACAGAAACATAAAGTGAGACAATAATTAATACAAAATTGCCCTCAAAATTACAATAAATAAATCAACAGTATGACATGGGAATCAAAATACCTAATTTTAAATTTTGTTGTTGTTTCAGCCTGCATGGTATGGTAGAAGGAGAACTAATTTTATAGTTAGAGCATCTAGGTTCAGATCCAGCCTTTGTAATTTACTGTGTGATCTTGGAAGAGTTATTTAAAATCTCAGGACTTAAATTTGTCATTTGTATAATGAGAGAGTCAATTAAATGTCCTCTAAGGTCCCTTCAAGTTGTAAATTTATAGTTCTTTGATCCCATTATTTATCAGTGAACAAAGTTGCATGGGTTCTGTTCTTGGGGAGTAAACTTCATGTGCCAAAGAAGATGAGTTGCTGTTTTGCAATTTTTAATTTTGGAGAATTGACAAAAAGTACAAGTTTAAATTCCTTGAACCCAAACACACAGCCTGTACATGTCATCATTAGTCATCCTGATTCTGAGACCAGTCACTCTCTCCTGAACTATGAAAGTAATTAATACCTTACATTTATTTAGTATTTTAAATCTTTTTAAAGCTCATGGATCAATTAAAATGGTAGCAAAAAGTTCAGTTAGGACAAATTTATCATTAAAACTTTGGGCAGCACACATTGGTGTCTCAATTATTTTGCACAGCTATAAATTTTCCATAAATAAATAGAAATATTAAATTATTTAGGTATGGATGGTCCCTTGTTCTTACACAAACAATGAATACTTCTAATTTGTTGTCATTTGGTTATTTTTCAGTTGTGCCCTACTCTTTTGTGTTCTCATTTGGGATTTTCATGGCAAAAATACTAGAATGGTTTGCCACTTCCTTCTCTAGCTCAGTGGAAACTGAGGCAAATAGGGTTAAGGGACTTGCCCAAGGTCACACAGCTTCTAACTGTTTCAGACCAGATTTGATCTCAGGAAAATGAGTCTCCCTGATTCCAAGCCCAATTATTTATTCACTGTACAACCTAGCTTTTTATCTTTCTAATTATGTAGTTTAAAATATATATATATATATATATATATATATATATATATATATATATATATATATATATATATATATATATATATAACCATCTTCTACTGGACAAAATAATGAAAAATTTGGTAAATCTAATCTAATGATTTGGCTTAAAGATTGGCTGGGATCTAATATAGCATGAGGAATATACAGCAACTAATATTTAGTTATAGGACAAGTAGGAGTATAGTATAGTACAAAGAATAGAGCATCAGATATGGAGTCCCCTCCCTCACAGGTTTGTTATGAGAATCAAATAAAGTAATAAATCAAAAAATATGTTGCAAATCATAAAATGCTATATAAATGTTATTCTTATTTGATTCCTACAACAATTCTTTAAGATATGCAATATAGATATTATTATTTCCAGAAGTTAAATGACTATGATCATATAACTAATAATTACCAGAGAGGATTTTAGGTAGAAACTTACATCTCTTCTGATTCTATGTCCAAAGTTCTTTTCATTGTGCCTGCTTCTTTGAATGCCTATTTATCTTTAATATGTATAAATGTAGTTTAACATACACATTCTTGGTTTTTAATTCTTTGCTTCATTAGGTCTGTGATTTCCTATGTGAGGGTATTTCTAACCCTTGACAGATTACAACCTCTCCATTCTTTTCATCTTTTGTAATTCTTATCCCTGTACGAAAACCACTACTGTTTTTAAAGATTATAATATAGAGCATTTTGGAATTACTTATGAATCAATCAATGGATAGGTATTCACTGTAGCCACAAATTGCATTATAATTCCTAAAGTATTTTTTAATATTGATAGCCTAAATTTATATTTTCATATATTGCTGTTATTTCTTCTTGGAATCAAATAAACCTTAAAAACACCCTTGAGTACAGAACTCCATTGTATTATCTATATGTGGTTTTGGGTAGTAGTCACAGAAAAAGAGTAAACTATACTATAGTGTAAGGCCAGAATAAAGCAGGGACGCTGATTGCAGGTACCGAGTAGAAAAGAATGCTTGTGGTCATTCACAGACCAGATCACAGGGCAGGTAAACAATGACCACATCTCTCCTTAGTCCATGGCATCTTGGAAGAATTGAAAGTGTACAGACTCCCAGAGCTAGCTCTGAAGATAGTAGCACAAATATTAAAACTTGGGATGATGCCTGCTCCTACCTTGACATAAAAAGGAAAAGAACTATATGTACATGAATTTTATATAAGCTCATTTTGTGGTGGCAAAGAATTGGAAATTGAAGAAATGCCCATCAATTGGGGAATGGCTGGACAAATTGTGGCATATGATTATGAAGGAATGCTATTGTGCTATAAGAAATGATGAGCAAGATACTTTCAGAAAAACCTGGAAAAACTTACATAAACTGATGCAAAGTGAAGTTAGTGGAACCAGAAGAACAGTATAAATGCAACACCAGTATTGTATAATGATTAACTGTTATTGACTTAGTTATTCTTAACAGGAAATATTCATTAACACTTACCATTCTTAACAATTACATAATTTTTCTTTTTCTCCTCCTCCTCCTCCTCTTCCTCCTCTTCCTCTTCTTCTTCTTCTTCTTCTTCTTCTTCTTCTTCTTCTTCTTCTTCTTCTTCTTCTTCTTCTTCTTCTTCTTCTTCTTCTTCTTCTTCTTCTTCTCCTTCTTCTTCTTCTTCCTCCTCCTCCTCTTCCTCCTCCTCCATCTCTTCCTCTTCCTCCATCTCCTCCTCTTCCTGTTCTCCTCTTCCATTTCTTTCTTTTCCTTTTCCTTTCCTCCTCCCCTTCCTCTTCCGTTTCTCCTCCTCCTCCTCTTTCCTCTTCTTCTTCCTTTTTTCTTCTTTCTTCTTTATTTCTTTCATAACATGACTAATATGGAAATATGTTTTACATGACTACACATGTAAAACCTATATCAAATTGTTTGCTTTCTCAATCAAGGGAGGATAGATGGACATTAGTACTAAATTTTTTTAAATGAATGTAAAAATTGTTTTTACATGTAATTGAAAAAAATAAAATATTCTAAAATGTTTAAAAAAATACTAAGAATGTCACACCTAGAAACTAACACACAATTCAAGATGTTCTATGACCAAGATGGAGAGTATAATATATATTCTTTTATAAAATTTATCTTAAACACATACTTTAGATGGATAGTAAGTCAGACCCAGAATTGGTTACAAGGAGTTGAAACACATTTGGTTTCCAGCTGCAAAATCTCTTTTCTTAAATATCAGTTTTCTCTTACTGATGCTATATTGTTGAAAATCATGGAATAGCACAAGTGTCAAAGGATAAAAACTTTAAGTGATTCCTAGCACAATTAGACACATGTTGAGTACTGCTAGGCTTCAGTATATTGCTCATGATGACATTTTACATATAAGTGTCACTATTTTTCAAAATCAATCAATCAGCATATATTTATTAAATCCCTTCAATATGCCAGGCATCCATTTAGGTGATGAGGGCACAAAAGCCAAACTGAGATAGTGTTCTTAAGGAACTCACTCATAATCAGTAGAGAATAACAACATATAATTTGAACTGAATATAGTACCTAGCATACATAAGAGTACTTTAAAGGTTTGCAAAGTACTTTACCTATGCAACTTTTGCTCACTATAACCTTGGGAGGTATATTCTCATTTTACAAATGATGAACTATGGCTGAGAAATGTTATATTATTTAACTGGTCACATAATTGATAAATGTCTGAGATTTTAAGCTTCATGAGCCCAGAATTCTATCCATGATATTCTTTAGCTGGATGAGAACAACATATCCAAAGATCAATCTTTTTATCAATTTCAATCTCTATTTTTTACACATTTATTTCTCTCTGTGTGTGTGTCTGTCTGTGTGTGTGTTTATCTGTGTGTGTGTGTCTGTCTGTCTGTCTTTCTCTGTGTGTCTTTTTTTCTTTTTTTGCTGAGGCAATTGGGGTTAAATGACTTGCCCAGGGTCACATAGCTAGAAAGTGTTAAGTGTCTGAGGCCAGATTTGAATTTAAGTCCTCCTGACTTCAAAGCTGGTGCTCTATCTACTGTGCCACCTAACTGTGCCCCCTCTCTCTTTGTCTTTCTCTCTATTTCTCCCTTCCTCTCCCTCTCTCCTCTTTCTGTATGTGTATGTCTCTCTCTATGTCTGTCTGTCTCTCCTCTGCCTGTCTTTCTCTTTTTCTTAACACAAGAACTGGTAGAACCAGGAAATATTCATAAAAAGTGATATTATTGAGATGAAGGAGACAGATATGGATTTGAAGAAGTGATGGTAATGAAGTACTGCAGATAAAAAGGATATGTAATGTTTTGGATGGGAAATAGTAAAAATAGTTTGGATTGACTATAGAATGTGTGAAAGAGAGTACTGTGAAATGTTTGGAAGTATAAGCTAGAGGGCAGGTTTGAATGACTATAAAAACCAATCAAAGGAGTTTGTATTTTAATACAGAAGCAATATAGAGTTACTAGAACCTTTTTAACAGGAGCATGACATCATTAGTCCTTTGCCTCAGGAATATCAGTTTGACAGCTATGGAAAGGATAGATTTGTAGAGGTGTGATATTAGATACAGGATGACTATTTAGTAGGTCATTGTAACTGATCTAGTGAGAGGTGAGGAAGGATTTGATTATGGTAGTTGTGGTATGATTAGAGAGAAAGGCATGAAAGTAATGGCTGTTATGAAAGTAGAATTGAAGCTGTGACAACTTTTTGACATTTTTTTCTTTGTGTTGTAACATAAACAGGCAAAGTAGTGGAACATAATATGGAAGAACAGAAAGAACTCCAGGCTCACTAATACATTGTTGGTAGCATTGTGAACTAAATAAAATAACTTGGAAATATGCATATAAAATAACTAAAGTATCCATATCCTTTGACCCAGAGGTTTCTCTGCTATTTTCTCCAGGAGGTCATTGGCAAAAAGAAAAGCAATATATACAAGAAATATTTAAAACAATGCTTTTTTGTGATAGCAAGGAACCAAAAATAAAACAGAAACCCACCAATTAGGAAATGGTTAAACAAATTATAGTACATGGATAAAATTAAATATTAATGGACTATAATAATGGGAAGTCTTATATGAACTGAAGCAAAGTAAAGTAAGCAGAGTCAGAAAAACAATATATACAATGACCACAACAAGGTAAATGAAAAAAACCCCAGAAATTACAAAACAATCAATGAAAATTTTTTGCAAAATTACAAAGAACAAGCCTGGCCTAAAAAGATGAAATATGAAAAGAAAGCTTCTTGATTCTTGCTGGACCTTAACATTTATAAAACTTCATTCATGATGTCAGAATTTTTGTTTTTAATATTTTTTATCATTTTTAAAAAGAATTTTATAGGGGTAGAGGAAGAGATAAGGGAAAAAATCTAGGTGATATAAAAACAAAGGATATTGATAAAATCTATTTTAAAAAGTACTTGACTTGGGTCAGAAGACTTGGACTTTCACTCTGGCTCAGTGACTATCATCTGTCTGACCCTGAATAAGTCACTGTAACCTATAAGGGAATATCACTTTCCTTCCTGGAAAAATGAAGGTGGGCTATAAAGCTCTAAATATAAAATCCAATGACTGTTAAGAGTTCTTTCTAGCATTAAATCTATGATCTTGTGCATATAAATTCGGTCCTATAAATACTCAGAACAGACTGAGCTCCCCTCCCCCACTTTTCTCTCATGACTTTTTTCCTTAAGGTTTTTGGATTTGGGTCCCCAGAGCCTTTCCATGTTAATTGATTTTGGTAATTTAACTTCTAGTATTTAATGTAACATATGGACTCCTATTTGTTAGGTTTGATTGGGATAGTACACTGCTTAATGGGGCATTGCACAGAAGCATATACTGGGGGTGCTCCAAGAAAGCTACAGGAACACTGAATTAATTTATCATCTGTAATATTTGAAAAAAACTCAAATGAATATGTAATGAGACTATTTAATGAACAACCTGTTGTTGCTTTTTAAAAATTATCAGTATTCAAGAAGCAAGTGATATCAGAAGGCAATTGAATTTTTAAGCATTCTTTTTTATTTATTTAAGAAAAAAATCTTTATTTCTAGAAACATAGGCAGTAGTATAATTATTCTATTGAGAAACCTGTGTGTGAATGAGGGTAAGAATTTCCTTTGAGATTTCAAAATACACTTTGGTTTATTAGGTGAGATTTTGAATGAATAAGAATTTGTGTTTTTAGAGGATGATATTGGAGAATATAAAAATGTTAAATGAATTCTTAAAATTAATATTAATTGACCTCATGAAACAAACAACTTGAACAATGGGGAGAAAGTAAAATGTTTGAGTCTGAGAGTACTAAATTAAATATTTTAGTTAAAATCATTTGGGGGTCATCTGTAATACAACTTTTTGATTTCAGGTTTAAATGAACAGTTTTGAGAGAAAGACATTTTCTTCATCCTGACAGTCCAGTTCCTGATTCAGGCTTCTGTTTGATGTCTAAATGCATTTTTAATGTGGGAAAACAGTTTTTGGATATTTTTATCTGACCTATAAAGATTGAGATTGCATGGAGTTTACTTTTGAACTATTACACATGCCAAGTAGTTCAAGTGAAGAGCAAATCATGAGGCATGCATCAGAGTCCTAAGGTGAAAGGACAGTATGGAACACTATCAAATTGGTTTGGCTTATAAGGATATGGTCAAATCTTTTTTGCTTTTTTTTTTTTTTGGCTGGAAAAATGACAATGCACCATGATTTCATAATTTTGTTTCATTATTACTCTGAAGAATTGAAGCAAGGGAATTAAGTAAAAAAGTACCTGGGAGACAAAGTAATTTGGATATGGCTGTCTAATGAAAAGTATTAAATACCAAATAGGGCTAAATCAAAAACAAAACAAAACAAAGCCTCCCCTCCTATTTAGTATCTTCGGGTTATTGCCCTTAAATAAGATATTTAATTGAAACCTTGCATATTAGAGGGAATAGAAAGTAGAGAATTGTTGAGGTAGAAAAACTTTTTCTCCTCACAATCAAATGGTAAAGTCTAGATTTTCATACAGATTTTTAAAAAATGCTCAGACTCTGGACCTATTTCCTCACTTTGAGTCAATTCATAAAATATTTTATTGTTGGTATACAAATCAAAAAGAAAAAAATCATTGATTTTAATGTTTACATTTCTTTGTAATAAATTTATTAATCTGGTTATGATTCCCAATAAGCATTAATAGGGAGATTTCATTATTAAGGGAGAAATGAACTGACTCTTCAACAACTGTTTCTAATGATTCAGAAAGATGGAGCTTTATTCCAGTGGTCAATGTTGATAAAATAGCCTTTGTGGTTTTAGATGGCAGATCTAGGACCAGGCGGTGGAAATTATAGGGGGACAGATGTTAGAGCAATATAAAGAAGAATTTCCTAGTAATTAATTCTCTTTTGAAAATGGCATAAGCTACTAAATTGATATTCTAAAAGCTCAGGTCTGACCTCATCACCTCATCGCTAACTGAGTCAAGAAATTCCAGTTGACTTTCGCTTAGTTCCAAGACAAAACAAAAACTTTTTGGTTTTTCTTTAAAGGTCCTTCAAATCTGATTTCAGCTTCATTTTATAAGCTTATTGTCCTTCAATATTTTTCATGTGTTTTGTGATTTACTTACTATTTTTGTACATAATATTTTGTTATTTCTTTTCTCCCCTCTGCACTCACCCCCTTATCTCAACATCTTTATATCACTTGTTTAGCTTAACTGCCATTGGCTATCTGCAGTAGGGTCTTTATCCAGAATGGTCTGTTATCTTGGACAAGACAAATGTTTTTCTAACCTCTAACTCATTTTCTTCAATTACTTAAATTTTTTTTTTCCTGAGAAAAGGACTTCATCAACACTGCCAAATAAGTCTATGATACATAGAAAGGTTAAATCACTGGCTTATAGGAACTCTATCATTATTCATCTAGTTATTAGTGCCCTCTTTCTTGAAATTACTTCATTTATACTTATTGATTCATGTACTTGTTTTTATCAATTTGTGGTTAAAGTATGTTTAATTTGCATTTTCACAAAACTAGAATATAACACTATGGCTGACATAGCAGACAGAGTTCTCTATCCTCTATATTTTAGCTAAATTGGACATTTGGTTTCTCACCTCCAAACATTTGTACATGCTATTATATACTCTATGTCAGGGCTGCTTAAACTTTTTCCACTTGTGACTCCATTTTGCCTGAGACATTTTTTACATGACCCCATCCCAAATCTGACCAGAAATGTTTCTGGCAGCACTCATGCATGCAAAATGAAATGGATGTAGTTATGTGTTCAGAACCAAGGCTATTCTGGTGAGCCATGATGTAAAACAGGCAAGCACTTCCAGAAACACCTCAGATTCATCACACATTTGATTTTGAATTGATTTTAGGTCAGTCTTCAGAAACCTTTTGCTGTTGCCAAATTTTTGTGATCCCACATTCAGCTATATGACTCCATATGGGGTTGTAACTGACCCATAGTTTAAGAACCTTTACTCTTTTATACTGGGCTCATAGAATCATCTTCTTCAAGGCTCAGCTCAATATAAGCTGATCTCCCAAGCTAATGCATTCTTCCTCTAATTACCCTGTATTTACTTATCTGTGTAAATGCTGTAGTCTTTCTTCCACCACCAGTGTTAGCTTTTTAAGAGCAAAAATTGTTACTTTTTGCAAAAATGTTTGTGGAAGCCCTTTCTGTAGTGTCTAGAAAGTGAAAACTGAATGGATGCCCATCAATTGGAGAATGGCTAAATAATTGTGAAATGTGAATCTTAGGGAATATTATTGTTCTGTAAGAAACAACCAACAGTATGATTTCAGAGAGGCCTGGAGAGACTTACATGAACTGATGCTGAGTGAAATGAGCAGAACCAGGAGATCAGGAGATCATTATACACGGCAACAAGACTATATGATGATCAATTCTGATGGACGTGGTTCTCTTTAACAATGAGATGATTCAAACCAGTTCCAATTGTTCAGCAATGAAAAGAACCATATACACCCAGAGAGAGGCCTATAGGAACTGAAAATGGACCACAGCATAGAATTTTCACTTTTTCTGTTGATGTTTTCTTGCATTTTGTTTTCCTTCTAAGGTTGTTTTTTTCTTTCTAGATCCGATTTTTCTTGTGCAGCAAGATAACTGCATAAATATGTATGCATATTTTGGATTTAACCTATATTTTAGCATATTTAACATGTATTGGGCTATCTCCCATCTAGGGGATGGGGTGAAGGGAAGGAGGAGAAAAGTTGAAACAGAAGTTTTTACAAGGGTCAATGTTGAAAAATTATTTATACATATGTTTTATAAATAAAAAGCTTTAATAAAAATTGTTACTTTTTGGTTTTGTAGATAAGAAGATAGGTGCTTAATCAATGTTTGTTAAATTTGTTTTAATTTCATCACTAAGTACTCAGTCATTTAGATGTTCACATATCTGAAATGTATACAGAGGAAATTTTATTTTCATATTTCCTTTGCCTAGCATAGCACTTAATACCTGTTGTTCATCCTTTTTTTTTTTTTCAAAGTAGAATAATAGCATCATGGATGATGTTTTGTATGAGAATTGAATATAAATGAGGCAGAGTTGCACAGAGTCTTCAGCCTTACTCTCTCTTCCAAAGTCATCAAAGTCCAGTTGCAGAATAAATGTCAAGACAGACTGGCAATGGCCCAGAAAGCAGTTGATGACCTTGTTGTTTTAAATATCTGACAAACTTTAAGTGCACCACAGTGATTGTTTTGCTTCCCTCATGGACTTTAGAACAAACTGTTCTCATCTACCATTCTTTTGGAGGAAGTCTTCACTTGCTGGATATAGACATCCCTATAACTCACTGACAGGTTTGAGGTTTCTTGGCTCCCCTCAACTTGGTTTAGTCCATCTGCCAAGATGGTTTTACTAGGATATATGTTACTTATAAAATGCTAGTTGAATGAATGAATTATAGATCAATGATTAGATTCCTATTCCTTTCTTACCTCCTTTTTTCCCCTTTAAAGGAGTGTAATTAAGATTTTTTCCCTATTTCTTTATCTTCATGAAGGTTTTGATCAAAATATGAATCTATTCTAAACTATGTAGCCCTGACTCAATACTAATTTATTAAGTATTAATAATGGTGAAATTTGTAGAATAATGTAGGTTCTCTTTGGAAATCTTAATAAAAGTCATTGGAAAAATTATGCCTGTATTAATGATAAAAATATTATTTAAATATAATCACTTTACTAATGGAATGGAGAGGTTGGATGATTTCTACTGGGTCTACTGAAAGTTACAAATAGAATTAAAAAAATATCTCTCTGTCTCTCTGTCTCTGTATGTGTGTGCCTCTCTCTCTCTCTGTGTCTCTGTCTCTCTGGATCTCTTTCTGTTTCTCTCTTTCTCTCTGTCTATCTCTGTCTCTCTCTTTATAAATTATACACACACACACACACACACACACACACACACATATATATATATATACATAATGTAAATATATACTTCACTATATATAGGACTTCATTGTGATTTTCTTTAATTTATAATTGTATACAGATGTTAAATCAAATCATCATGTATAGCTAAAACACAAGTTTTGTATTTGTACCACCTTTGCATTCAAATATTCTATTGCTTAAAGATGAATAGTTTTGAACTAGGGACCGAGGTTTCTGGCAGACACTTCCAGTTTGAGCGCAGGGGCTTTTCACGTCACCTGCTGCAGACATCCACACCCCACTGGGACGCATAGGCTAAGCTTTGAGTCGCCTTTACTGTTCAGTCTCAAACCTCAGGGAAGCCGCTGAAACACAGCACCCTCAAAGCACAGCAGTGCTGATCACCTCTGAGGCACTTCCAGGGAGGGGGTGGGGAACTCTCTCCCAGAGCTCTCTCTTAGCTCAGGCGCAGGAGCTGCTGCATCCATCCGATCTGGGAGGAAGCTGTTAAAGAAATAAATAAATAATTTCCTACCCCAGGGACAGACCCCAAAAGATTTTTTAAGTATGGGCAAAAAGCCCAAAAAAACTATAGATTCCTTCTACACAGAAAAAGAGCGGGTATCCAACCCCCAGGAAGTTAACAGCAGAGAATCAGCAGATAACGACCTAAAGGGGAACGATTCCTGCCCCCCATCACATAACTCTCTCCTTGAAGAGACTATTAAAAAGTTAAGAGAGTTTGAAGAAAAATGGGGAAAGGAAAGAGAAGCTATGATAGAGAATAACAACGTCCTGAAATTGGAGTTGGAAAAAATAAAGAATTCACAGGAGATGCAGGGAAACAAAATTAGTGAATTAGAAAAGGTAAAAAAATCACAGGAAAGTAGGATATCTGAATTGGAGAAGATAAAAAAGTCTCAAGAAAATAGGATTTCTGAATTGGAGAAGATAAAAAAGTCCCAAGAAAATAGGATTTCTGAATTGGAAAAAGAAAATAATTCTCAAAAAAAAATTAGGGAAATGAAAAAAAATTCAATAGAGCAAAATAACTCATTTAAAAACGAAATTGGGCATTTACAAAAAGAATTAAAAACTGTGAATGAAGAAAATAACTCCTTAAAATTCAGGATGGAACAAATAGAAATGAATGATTCATTGAGAACCCAAGAATCAGTCAAACAAAACAAAAAATTGAAAAGCTGGAGAATAACATCAAATACTTACTGGGAAAATCTATGGACCTGGAAAATAGATCTAGGAGAGATAATCTGCGGATCATTGGACTTCCCAAAAACTATGACCAAAAAAAGAGCCTAGATTCTATTTTACAGGAAATTATCAAAGAGAACTCTCCAGAGATAATAGAAACAGAGGGGAAAGTAGATGTTGAAAGAATTCATCGAACTCCTTCTGAAATAGACCCTAAAAAAAGAACACCACGGAATATTGTGGCTAAGCTGCAGAATTACCACACAAAGGAGAAAATTCTGCAAGCAGCTAGAAAAAAACAATTTAAATACCAAGGTGCCACAATAAGGGTCACACAAGATCTGGCTGCCTCCACATTAAAAGATAGAAGTGCCTGGAACCTGATATTCCGAAAGGCAAAAGATCAAGGATTGCAACCAAGAATAAACTACCCAGCTAAGTTTAGCATCTTTTTCCATGGAAGAAGATGGTCATTCAATGAAATAGAGGAATTCCATATGTTTCTAAGAAAAAATACCAGACTTAAACAAAAAATTTGATCTATATCCACAACACTGAAGAGAAACAGAAAAAGGGACACAGAACCCTTGAGAACTATATCTCTGTTGTGGGTATATAGAAAGTATGCATGGATAATTTGATTTTACTGATATAAAAGAAAAAAAAGGAGGGGGTGTAGTAAAGGGAAGGGGGTAGTATCAGAAAAAGGGGAGGGTATGATAAAAAGAGGGAAACTACATCCCAGGAAGAGGCATAGAAAATACAACATATCTGAGGGAATTTAGTGAGGGGAAGAATCATTGTGTAAATCTTATTCTCATCAGAAGAGGCTCAAAGAGTAAATAATTGTCATATTTGTTTTTCAGAGAATTCTCTCTCACCTCATTAAAAGGGGGGGAGAGGAAAAGGGAAAAGGAAAAGGAGAATAAGGGAAGGGATGTGGAGGGAGGGGGAGGGATACTAAAAAAAAAAAGGGAGGGCTGCGCGTCACAAGGGGGGTCTATAAATTAAATATTGGGGAAGGGGTTCAGGGGGTCAAGGGAAAAAGCATAATCTGGGGATAATATGATGGCAGGAAATACAGAATTAGTAATTTTAACTGTCAATGTGAATGGGATGAACGCTCCCATCAAATGGAGACGGATAGCAGACTGGATCAAAAATCAGAACCCTACAATATGTTGTTTACAGGAAACACATTTAAAACAGGGAGATACATATAGAGTAAAGGTAAAAGGTTGGAGCAGAATCTATTATGCTTCAGGTAAAGCCCAAAAAGCAGGGGTAGCTATCCTTATCTCAGATCAAGCAAAAGCAGAAGTTGATCTAATTAAAAGAGATAAGGAAGGAAACTATATCCTGCTAAAAGGTAGCATAAATAATGAAGCCATAACGATACTAAACATATATGCACCAAGTGGTATAGCATCTAACTTTCTAAAGGAAAAGTTAAGAGAGTTGCAAGAAGAAATAGAGAGTAAAACTATAATAGTGGGAGATCTCAACCTTGCACTCTCAGATTTAGATAAATCAAACCACAAAACAAATAAGAAAGAAATTAAAAAAATAAATAGAACATTAGAAAAACTAGGTATGATAGACCTTTGGAGTAAACTGAATGGCAATAGAAAGGAATATACTTTCTTCTCAGCAGTTCATGGATCCTATACAAAAATAGACCATATATTAGGACATAAAGATCTCAAAATTAAATGTAGGAAGGCAGAAATAATAAATGCCTTCTTCTCAGATCACAATGCAATAAAAGCTACATTCAGTAAAAAGTTTGGGGTAAATAGACCAAAAAGTAATTGGAAACTGAACAATCTCATCTTAAAGAATGACTGGATGAAACAGCAAATTATAGAAACAATTAATGATTTCACCCAAGATAATGACAATGATGAGACATCATACCAAAATCTGTGGGATGCAGCTAAAACAATAATAAGGGGAAATTTTATATCTTTAGAGGCTTATTTGAAGAAAATAGAGAAAGAGAAGATTAACGAATTGGGGTTGCAACTTAAAAAGTAGAAAAAGACCAAATTAAAAACCCCCAACCAAAAATTAAACTTGAAATACAAAAATTAAAAGGAGAAATCAATAATATTGAAAGTAAAAAAAAACCTATTGAATTAATAAATAAAACCAAGAGTTGGTTTTATGAAAAAGCCAATAAAATAGATAAACCTTTGGTAAATTTGATCAGAAAAAAGAAAGAGGAAAATCAAATTGTTAGTCTTACAAATGAAAAGGGGGATCTTTCCACCAATGAAGAGGAAATTAGAGAAATAATAAGGAGTTACTTTGCCCAACTTTATGCCAATAAATTTGATAACTTAAGTGAAATGGATGACTTCCTCCAAAAATATAGGCTCCCTAGATTAACAGAGGAGGAGATAAATTGCTTAAATAGTCCCATTTCAGAAAAAGAAATAGAATAAGCTATTAATAAACTCCCCAGGAAAAAATCCCCAGGACCAGATGGATACACATGTGAATTCTACCAAACATTTAAAGAACAATTAGCCCCAATGCTATATAAACTATTTGAAAAAATAGGGGATGAAGGAATCCTACCAAACTCCTTTTATGACACAGACATGGTACTGATACCTAAACCAGGTAGATCGAAAACTGAGAAAGAAAATTATAGACCAATTTCCTTAATGAATATTGATGCTAAAATCTTAAATAAGATATTAGCAAAAAGACTTCAGAAAATCATCTCCAGGATAATACACTATGATCAAGTAGGATTCATACCAGGAATGCAGGGCTGGTTTAATATTAGGAAAACTATTAGTATAATTGACCATATTAATAATCAAATTAATAAAAACCATATGATCATCTCAATAGATGCAGAAAAAGTATTTGACAAAATCCAACATCCATTCCTACTAAAAACTCTTGAGAGTATAGGAATAAATGGATTATTCCTTAGAATAATCAGGAGCATATATTTAAGACCATCAGTAAGCATAATATGCAATAGAAATAAACTACAACCTTTTCCCAGTAAGATCAGGAGTGAAACAAGGTTGCCCACTATCACCATTACTATTCAATATAGTACTAGAAACGCTAGCCTCGGCAATAAGAGCCGAGAAAGAGATTCAAGGAATTAGAGTAGGAAATGAGGAAATCAAACTATCACTCTTTGCAGATGACATGATGGTATACTTAGAGAACCCCAAAGACTCTGCTAAAAAGCTATTAGAAATAATTCAGAATTTTAGCAAAGTGGCAGGATACAAAATAAACCCACATAAATCCTCAGCATTCTTATATATCACCAACAAAATGCAACAGCAAGAGAAACAAAGAGAAATTCCATTCCAAACAAATGTTGAGAGTATAAAGTATTTGGGAATCCATCTACCAAAGAATAGTCAGGAATTATATGAGAAAAATTACAAAACACTTGCCACAAAAATAAAGTCAGATTTAAATAATTGGAAAGACATTCAATGTTCTTGGATAGGCCGAGCGAATATAATTAAGATGACAATACTCCCCAAACTAATCTATTTATTTAGTGCTATACCAATCAGACTCCCAAGAAACTATTTCAATGACCTAGAAAAAATAACAACAAAATTCATATGGAAGAATAAAAGGTCGAGAATTGCAAGGGAACTAATGAAAAAAAACTCAGAGGAAGGTGGTCTAAGTGTACCTGATCTAAAGCTATATTATATAGCAGCAGTCACCAAAACCATTTGGTATTGGCTAAGAAATAGACTGGTAGATCAGTGGAACAGATTAGATACAAAGGACAAAAAAGGGTACATCTATAGCAATCTAATCTTTGACAAACCCAAAGATACCAACATTAGGGACAAAAATTCATTATTCGGAAAAAACTGTTGGGAAAACTGGAAATTAGTATGGCAGAAATTAGATATGGATCCACACTTAACACCATATACCAAGAAAAGATCAAAATGGGTCCATGATTTAGGCATAAAGAATGAGATCATAAATAGATTAGAGGAACAGAGAATAGTCTACCTCTCAGACCTGTGGAGGAGGAAGGAATTTATGACCAGAGGAGAACTAGAGATCATTATTGATCACAAAATAGAAGATTTTGATTACATCAAACTAAAAAGTTTCTGTACAAACAATACTAATGCAAACAAGATTAGAAGGGAAGTAACAAATTGGGAAAATATTTTTAAAAGTAAAGGTTCTGACAAAGGTCTCATTTCCAAAATATATAGAAAATTGACCCTGATTTATAGGAAACCAAATCATTCTCCAATTGATAAATGGTCAAGGGATATGAACAGACAATTCTCAGATGATGAAATTGAAACTATTTCCACTCATATGAAAGTGTTCCAAATCATTAATGATCAGAGAAATGCAAATTAAGACAACTTTGAGTTACCACTACACACCTGTCAGATTGGCTAAGATGACAGGAACAAATAATGATGAATGTTGGAGGGGATGTGGGAAAACTGGGACACTAATACATTGCTGGTGGAGTTGTGAAAGAATCCAGCCATTCTGGAGAGCAATTTTGAACTATGCCCCAAAAGTTATCAAACTGTGCATACCCTTTGACCCAGCATTGCTGTTATTGGGATTATATCCCAAAGAAATACTTTGAGCGGAAAGGGACCTGTATGTGCCAAAATGTTTGTGGCAGCTCTTTTTGTTGTAGCTAGAAACTGGAAGTTGAATGGATGTCCATCAATTGGAGAATGGTTGGGTAAATTGTGGTATATGAAGGTTATGGAATATTATTGCTCTGTAAGAAATGACCAGCAGGAGGAATACAGAAAGGCTTGGAGAGACTTAAATCAACTGTCGCTGAGTGAAATGAGCAGAACCAGAAGATCACTATACACTTCAACAACAATACTGTATGAGGATGTATTCTGATGGAAGTGGAAATCTGCAACATAAAGAAGATCCAACTCACTTCCAGTTGATCAATGATGGACAGAGGTAGCTACACCCAGAGAAGGAACACTGGGAAGTGAATGTAAATTGTTAGCACTACTGTCTATCTACCCAGGTTACTTATACCTTCGGAAGCTAATAATTAATGTGCAACAAGAAAATGGTATTTACACACATATATTGTATCTAGGTTATATTGTAACACATGTAAAATGTATGGGATTACCTGTCATGGGGGGGGGAGGGAGTGGAGGGAGGATGGGGATAATTTGGAAAAATGAATAAAATTTAAAAAAAATAAAAAAAAAATAAAGATGAATAATAAGAGAGATAACTTTTGAAAGACTTTATTTTTTCTTTATCTTCCCCAACCTCACCCTTAAACTAAAGTTGGTCATTTTCTCTATGTAAAACACTTTTAAATAAAATAGATCCACAATTTATTATTTTACCACTTTTTAAAAAATTAGCTGCATGTATGCAGATTGCTCTATTAAAAATCAACATTAGAAAAAAAAATTTTATTTCTGTACATTGCTTTATGTGTTAAAAAAAATTCCTCTGTTGTAAAAATAGAAAACTGATTGGTTTTAAGCAGGATGTTTTATTTTTGTAGCTTTACTTATCAATTTTCAACCAACACTAATTGATTATTACAATTATGATAAGACAATGAAATAGAATAAATAAATGAAGAATGTCCATGTGTATCTATGCAAGTGTGTACAATGTTTGTGTGTGTGTGTGTGTGTGTGTGTGTGTGTGTGTATAGTTCATCATTTTGCTTTGCAAATCTGTAACTCTGGATTTAAATGTTCTGTTTTCATATAACAAATACAAGGTTAAGATCACATATACCCTGGAGATAATGTAAGCATACATTTCTTTCAGCCTGTTTAATAACCAAGACAATGATTTAGACAATGCAGATTCCCTTCTCAACCCCCCTGTGAATAATTTTGCAATTTATCACTTGTCACTTCATAATTCTATCATCTATATTCTCAGATCCAAGTAAAAGGAGCCCTTAAAAGCAACAGATTGGATAAAGGTTCCAGTTTTATAATCAAAGCATAGAGTCAGATTTCATCACTTATGTTTTCTAAGCTATTCTCCTTACCCCTCTCTTCCCCACCTCTCCAAAGTCTTTATATTCAGTCTCCGTGTTATTTATTAGGTTATTATGTTTACATCAAAAGTTCAATGATCACAATCTGGAGTAATGAAATAAATCACCTCTCGAGGTTCAAGAGTGCTTAGTAAGAAGCATGCAAGGTACCATTTTGACTTAACAACCTAATATGTTATTTTGCCAATGGCTATTGCAGTGTTTTTAGTGTCTTAAAAAGGGAACTAAATGAAACCTGTGATTCCCATTCTTTCTAGAGCCTACCTTTCCATTTTCAACTGTCAGACCCTCTTTGGTTTCCTTTTCCTATAAAACTCTGAGAGATAGTCACTTCTGCAAGGTCTTGGAGGGGTCTTATTGTCTCAACAGGTCATCAGAAGAGCCAAAAGGGGCACTGAGCAATGGGAAATTGATTCAGTCAGAAAACAAGAATCCACAGTTTTCCTTTTTCCTAATGGCCTTCATTAGGGAGGTAGAAGGCTCTCCTCTAAAAGGCTGATGTGCCCAAGCATAGCTGGGGTGTTAGGCTGCATGTGTTATAAACATGTTAGTGTCTGCCTCCTGAATTGCTTGCCACCTAGATGAATGCTCATCACCCTCTGGGGGGGACAGTTGTCACAGCCTGGTGAAGGCCTGCTTATCATTCATGTGGTCACTTCCATTACCTCGGCTCAGTCGGTGTTGACCTGCTATTAGTGACTCTAATTTAATTTCCCTCACCAGTGTCATGGGTTATTTCTTCCATTACTTGAGAGATTTAATTTACAGGGTAAACTCCATCACATGAGAGAAGGAATTTTTCATGGCACTCCGAACATGTACCGTTTGAAGATTAACATGGATGCTGGCTATTTATCTTGGTCATCTATGAGGCTGCTAGCTACAACTTCATTCAATAGTAATATATTCACACATTGGTGGGATCTCTGACAGCCATTAAGCATTGTATATTTTGCTGATTTTATAGAGTCCTTCTTTGGTGCCATTCATTCTCCAAATTTTTAGTGTGCTAGGTGCCCTGAGATTATTAATATTTTCACAGTTACCTAAAGAAAAGGAGTCCAAGGAAATAGGTTGATTCTTCTCTTTCTTTTCTATAATTCTATTTGTTGTCCTTGAATTTTAACTAATCAAAAAAATTTCACAAAAAAATGTGAAATTTAGGAAACACAAAGGTCAAGTTAAAATATATTTATTTTCTTTACATTACCTTTACCCCCAACAGCTATTGACCCTGAATGTAAGAGAATAACTAATAAACAAAAGATAAGGAATGTTGTTTCTCTAATTATCCCATACACTTGTATTTCCTAAAAAGTTGCTTATGATGAGTAAAACACATACTTTCCCCTCTATCCCTCAAGATACTCTGGGTTTACATGGATCTGATAACAATCCTGGAGATCAAGAATGTTGAAAGAGCCAGCCTTTCTCTTTGGCTTGTTTCCCCCACAAGGAGTCAGTCCAGGAGCTTCAAAACAAACCTTCGTATAACACAGGTCCAGGTACCATCAAAAGAGGGTCACAACTTCCACACCTTCCACAAATTACCCAGTGTACAACAAGAGTAACTTGCCTGGGGCAATCTGCACTTTACTGACCAAAGAAAATACACAAAGTAAAAGAGACTGGCAAGAGTACAAATACAGAAAAACAAAGCATTCAAAGAGTTCCTCAAACTTTTTCATAAGACAAAATATTCTGAGGACTGACAAGTAAATATTCCCCATTCACCTTGGACCAGCAATGCAAAGTAATATCATAGAGAGTTGTCAGGATATTTTACTTTCCTATGACATCATCTTAAGCCTCCAGATGCAGGTCAATTATTGCCTATTTCCAAATTTTAGATTATTGAGGAAATGCTCTCCCTTTAGGATATATGGTTCTCAAGGCTTGAACTTAGGAGTTCTTAAATCCCTAGTGATTCTAAAAGAGTGGCTAACAGAGCTACCTGGCAGAGGTCAAAGAACCTGGTGGCCTGCAACACTTCTTTACTATTACCTTCCATAGTGATTTGTCTAGAACTCAGTTGGGTATGGGAATTTTGAGAGGGGATATTGGCTTTGTAGGAAAAATAAACTACACAATTCTCATATTTTTTGGCTCATTTCACCCTACTTGTCAAGAAAACTATTGCTGCCTTTGGCTCTGGTCTAGAGTTTCTCTGAAGAAGAAAGGCTTTAGAAGCAAAATGTACTCATATTAATAAGTAAGTACAAGTAAGAACAGGTCAATTTACACTTAGAAAAGAGATTGCTAAGTATTAAAAAATTATACTATTATTACAAAATGATTGATTACTAATATAGTATTATACTGGTGTAGACTAATATTCTCATGTTGTTGGATATAAAGTTTTTATAAATCTACAAATTAGCCAATTTACATTTTATCTCCACTGAGTAAAGTCAGATCAAATACCAAATGTGATGTTCTTTCTGGTGGCTTCTCCATCTCTTTGTGTCTCTATCTCTGTCTTATTGATTCCTTTCCATTAGTTCACTTCATTGCTGATGTAACTATTACTCTGTTGGCAGTTGCTTTCCTTGGTACCAAGCTTCTTCTGTTGTTGATGATATTACAAACTTATTAAAAGAGAGGAAATACAAATTAGATAATGGGAGTCAGCATGCCTGACAAGGCTCTACTGGTTAAGTCCTCTCACCCTAGTGGATATGTGAATGAGATCTCCATTGACCCTGGGATAAAAACAGGGACTCTATTTAGTCTAATCTTTCACTGATGTGACCTCTCTCATCTTGGAAATTGCAGCAAAAGAGGGGTCCTAGCCAGCTAGTCACCTCTTTTTGTTGTTTTAAGCTAGAAACAGGACTCAGACTTCTTTCTACTGTCATGTCAGAGAAACCAATAGTCAAAATCAATTACAGCATTCTAAAGGACTCCAAAAAAGCCTTTTATCCCTGGATCATCACATAGCTGGGAGAAGACAGAAACACTCAACCACAAAGACCCAGAATGAGTCACCTAGACCTCAGTTTTAAGAAGTTTCAAGGAAAGATTTAGATGCATGCTCTTTGCAAAGATCTTTATAGGATTTTTTGTCTTTCCATGTTAAGGACTCTTTAACTCATCAATCTTAGGATAATCAACCTCTTTTTACCTATGATCAGAAGAGAAAACAGAAAAAGTCTAAGGTAAAGGCCTCTACATGCTCTTCTTTGGGAAATTACCAATTTTTACTTCCTGAGGATAGAGAGAAAGGGATAAATTTTCATTTCCTCTTCCTGAACTTAGAACTGGAAGTCCAAATAAGAGTGTAAAAAGAAACAGCCATTTTAGAACTTCTTTTGATAAACCATAGAGTTGGGGCATCTTCTCAGATAAATGCCCATTTTCTTAAGTCACAATCAATTATCAGTAGTCTAGTTCCAATTTCTGAAGTCCAATAAGTGAGATATCAGTACTCAAATCTACTTCTGTGAGGTACCCTTTACTACACAAGTGTGTATGGGTGTGTGTGTCTGCATGCATGTGCAATTAGTATAACAGGCCCTTTCATTTTGTAGATCTTTGTCAAAAGTGAATCTATTTCTCATCTTTGTCTTTTGCAACCCCAAACAAAGAAAAAAAAAGTTTAAAAATACGGGAAAATAAGCCCTGATTAAAAGATAGGATTCATATCTCAGCAACTCTAACATTTACTAGTTGTGTGATCCTGTTCAAGTAAAAAGAATTCAAATAATGACTTTTTTAGTTTTTATTGTACAACCTTAGACAAGCCACTTAAATTTCCTTGGGCCAGCAAAAGAACACTGGGAAATGAGTGTGGACCACAACATAGCTTTTACACTCCTTCTGTTATTGTTTGCTTGCATTTTTGTTTTTCTTCCCAGGTTATTTTTACCTTCTTTCTAAATCTGATTTTTCTTGTGTAGCAAGACAACTGTATAAATATGTATACATATATTATATTTAACATATACTTTAACATACTTAAGATAACTACCTGCCATCTAGGGGAGGAGGTGGGGAGAAACATGGCAAAAGTTGGAACAGAAGTTTTTGCAAGGGTCAATGTTGAAAAATTATCCATGCATATGTTTTGTTAATAAAAAACTATAATAAAAAAGAAAAAGAAAAAAAAAACACTTTGGCTATTGAAAAGTAATGGTAAATATAATTATTAATAGAAACTTTCTGATTTTTATATAATTTTATAAGAAAATATTGATCCAAATATCAGCTATCTGATAGAGCAATGTTTATATATAAATAGTATATATTTATGAAACTAAACTTTCTCCCTGGATATGATCATCCTTAAGGCTTTGTTGTTAAGGAAGTATATTTATGTGTTCATGATTTTATATATACATAAATATGTTTTGTGTTAAAAAAAAAATAAAAAAAACAACACTATTATTTAAGGACTTGCAAGACAAATAAACAACTAAATAAATAAATGTCTTTGGGCCTCAATCTCATTCATAAAATGACAAATGTGACTAATTGCAGTTCTAAATCTGTAATATTTCCATATATGAAATTACATGCAAATTTCATGTCTATATTCATATATCTGTATCTAAATTTATATATAGATATCTAAATCTATCTCTGTATTTAAATAGTATTATCCCAAAGGAGGGAGAAAAGTAAAAGTACTAAATGTACCAATACATACCAACTATGGGATGGGTTTATTCTCCCCTAGAAAAGGAATTTTTAATCATAAATGAATCATCCTGTATTAAAGGATAATTAACTTACCATTAGAATAATCATTCAGGATCCTTATATTCATTCATTTATAGGATACAAATAATTTTTATAAGCTAATTAGACATTTTGCATTTCACTTCCATTACACAAGTCTCTCTCCCTCTCCCTCCTTCCCTCATTTCCAACCTCCTATTCAATATTTATATAAGAATAAGTGACTATGAAGCAATTCCAAGATGTATCACTCTAATCTTATAGACTAGCCCATGATCTCCTGAGATTGGAAGCTACTAAATACTTAGTACTATCAGAGAAACAATAGTTTGCTCTAATTTTTTTTTTGGAAGAGGCACAACACATCATACAACTCTTATTTTGAAACAGTTTGTCAGTCAAAAAATATCTATATGGGGTAAATTACAAATATTTCAGAAGATTAAAATTAAGAAAAACTTAGATTTCTCGTAGAAGGTGGGAATTTAGAAAACAATGGAAGGAAATCAAAAGGTAGTGATGAAGAGGGACAGAATGCCATGCATAAAGGATAGCTAGTGAAACTGGCCAAAGTAGTATATGAACTTTCTTTTGTTCTGTTAATGGCAGTGACCTATATCTCCAAAGATGATATAAATATGGCTATAATAGAGGGCATGATTTGGAGGAGAATCCAGGAATGAGACAGAGAAGAAGTCAGTTAGGTAATAGGAAAACTGGAAAAAAGTAATATCGTAATATCTCAAAATAACTCTGAAGTAAGGGCCTGTTTGAAAATGTGTAATACAAATTTGTAGTAGTTCTAGTTAGACCAGTTGTGTAAGTTTTTTTCCCCACCAATGGTGCATTGATGGTGGGAATGATCCAAGATTAAAATCTGGCTGGGTATAATCAGTGATATGATAAGGGGGCTAGGGATTCAAGAAAGGAGGAAAGTGTAGACATGATGGTTGACTCAGATACATCAGGATGGGGAGAACAGGAAAAAGAATCTTAGAAGGTGCTGTCATTCCCTTCAATATCCATAGAACACAATCCTCCCAGTTCCTCAGGCTCACAGTCTAAGAATTATCCTGGATTTTAACTCAAACACATACACCCTCCCATATACAATCTATCAGTTTCACCTTTACAGAATCTCTACTTTACATTCTCTTCCTGTCTTAGTGTTGAATTATCTTTGATACAATTTGATGTATCTTCTCTCTTTCAGACCTTACAAAGTGGCCTTGAAGATGAGCATACCCTCCATGGACCAAAAAACTATTGAGGGCTTATTCATCTTTAAACCTTAAGAAGTTATTTGAAGTCTGGAGGTCTAAAAATATTATTGGTCAAATACCCATGTGGATTTATTCAGTGATTATTTCTGAGGAAGGAGTACTTCATGGAAAAAATTACTTGAAATCATGCAAAGTATTCATAGTTCTATCTTCAACTTCCTCTGCCATATTTCAGTTATGAAAACATTATTTGCTGCCTGCTACATCAACTTTCAAAAATTTATTTTACCACCTTTACTAAAATTTTTGATATTAGAAGACTTCCTATAGGCACTTCCTCAAACTGATCAAAATGCACGATTAACTGTCCATGTCTAGAGCTAGATGTGCAGAGGTTGAGGGGTGACCAACAGAAAAACTGCCTGAGGATCTCAAGCTGTTCACAATTCATCAATGTAAATTATCTATCCATAAAAGATGTCTTCTATGGGAATAGCATGGTTATTACAGAAGGTGGTTGTCATGTTATTTGAGTCACACTACGTGAAACACATATGGAAACTGCTTGCATGAAAGCATTCTTGGGAAGCTATGCCTGGTGAGCTGGAATTGATTTTGAAATTGGAAAAAAAACCAACAGAGTAATGTATAGAACATGACAACCTACTCAAATCACCAAAGGCATCTTCTTTTCTGTAGGAAATGACCAAAACATTCATTAAGATTTTCAGAATCATTCCTGAAGAACTTCTTAATGAGGTGGACAATTCAGAGTACTTGCCTTTATTCATATTTCTACTTCTACCCCAAACTGCCTCCAACTCACTTTGGCAGCAGTTATTTTTAATAGATTCTCCCTCATCTCCTCTGACGAGAGTTTGCATCTACTTCAGTTGCATTGAAGGATTTCGAGAACAGAAACTTTACCCGAGCTGTTCCAGCTACCTCTCATTGTTCTTAGGTTACCAAAAGTCCAAGTGAAAGGATGTCATGATATTGGTTGTTATAGAGAAGTCAACAAGATTTTCCATGTTTCATATTCTTCAACACGTTACTCCATGTTCAATAACACTAGTCTTAATTGACAATATAGTGATGCCTAAAGTCTTGTTTAAGCCAAGTCCATTCATATAGGGATGAATGCCTGTGAGAAACAAGAATATATCTGGGATCATTTTAAGCAATACTTACTCTCTTAAAATTGTTACTATGAATCATTCTTTGTTATCAACTGTGGAAAAAATGAATTGAGGTTCTGTTTATATACCTATAAACATATAAGATTTAGAGTAAATATTGGTCAGTGTAACAATACTATATGGATCAGTTTTAAAATTATTTTTTTCACTGTGACTTGATCACTTTTAAAGCAACATATCTGAAGTTCTGTTTTTCATCTTTCACCTATTCTTTCTGAGGATTAATTAGAGCTACTAGCATTTAAGGAAGAAATCTTCTCTAACTGCTGCATGTGGTAAAATAGAATGCTTGACATTTATATATATTCCAACTAACTATCAGGATAATCTTGCTTGTAAAAGATGATATTAATAATAGCATATTAGGGAGGATCTGAAAGAGAGAAAATTATAATATAAGTTTGAATGTGTCTGATACACTATAATATTTTTCATTGAATCATAGACCTAAAACTGGAAAGAACCACTGAAGTCTTTCATTTTTTATAGATGAAGAAATCAAGACTCATATAGGGTGGTAATTAGCTTATGATCACATGGAAAATAGAAGATGGAATTGGAATTCAAACCAATATCCTTTAACTCTATTGCTACTACCTTTCAGTTCTTGAACTATGTAACTTTTAAAGTTTCTGTAGTTGCAAGCTACAATTATTTCTAAAGTAATTTTGTGCACATAAACAAATTTGATGATGCACTTGTTTCTTGTCAATTTCTTGACAGATACAATCAATCAACCCACCAAAATTTAAGTCATTTTAGGGACCATCCTGTCCTTCTCCTTAGGGAGATTTAGTGAATTAAGGTCCCAAAGTTAGTGATATTCAGAGGTGTGCTTCTATCACAGATCCTTTGACTTGAAAGGTAGTGCTCTTTAAGGGTGTCATGAGGAGTTAAGTCTTGCTGTAAAAGATGGTATTTTATCTCAGACTTGAAGGAAACAATAGCTTCTAAAAGGGAGAAGTTAGAAGAGAGGCAGTGTAAGAGCACAGATATAAACAATGAAGTGTTACAAATGACAAAGAACAAGGTTGGTTTGGACGGATCATAGAGTGTTGGGGTGGGAAGAATGTATAACAAGCCTGTAAAAGTAGGTTGCTGTCATATTGTGAAGGGCTTTAAATGTCAAACAAATAAGTCTATATTTTATTCAAAAGGCAATGGGGAATGTAGGTGGGAGAAATGATCACATTTATGCATTAAGAATATCACTTTCTAAGTGGTATGGAGAATGGATTAGAGAAACAAGAGATTTAACTAGGACATTAATATAATAGTGGCAAATGTGTTAGATGAAAGAGAGATGAAGATGGAAACAAAGTCTTGCAATTGGATATGTGGAGTGAGGGATATGAGGAATTGAGAACACCACTAAGGCTGAAAATCCATGAGAGTTAAAGGTCAGTGGTCACTTCAAAAGACTAGGTACAGAAGAAGTATGGAATCTTTATTTTTTTTTGTTTTATTTTTAAACAGGATGCATATGCGGAGTCAATGCCAATGGTATCAAATAAAGAGAACTGAGGGCTACTAAATCATGTATGAGAATTTTTTGGACTATATGTTAATTTAGAAAATTACATATTAACATTATGTATGTTTTAGTGTATGGTTGTTAAAATTTTTCTAATTACATTTTAATCTAATTCAGTCAGCACAATATGGTCACATATTTGTCACATCTAGTCTATGGGACATCCAATTTGAAACATTCAATAGGCAGTTAATGATGTGGGACTGGAATGAGGGACAGAGTAGATCTGGATAGATGTATCTGGGTGTCCTCTCTGTAGAGATACTAAATGAACCTATGCTGGGGTGTTGTGATATGGTATCCACTTGCCAGTGGCTGCTGGAGGTCTAACTCAGCCTTGTAGAATGGATCTCTTCATGTGAGAGGATGATGATGATACAAGGAGACTGAAAGGCAGTTCCATTCTCTGATTTCTCTCTTCTTTCCTCTGCCTCCAATTTATTTCATTCCCAATCCATAAGGAACATCTGCAAAGGCTGATTTGTAACTCCTTCAAGTGTTATGATTCACAGCTACAGAGGCTCTTGGAGAATTAACCTGCCCCTTCACGTAGGCATGGTCCTTAACAATTCCCCACTTCTTATTTTATGAAAATGTAATTATTTTCCCCCACAGCATGGTCAGTAAGTTTATGTATTAGCTGTTATCTAAGTCCACATGCTAAGATATCTGAGTCCAAATGCTAAGGAATGCAAACAGCACTATAGCAGGTGTTGAAGCTTATGAGATATCATGGAGGCAAACTTTCAAATGGAGAAGAGGACTATAGGCAGAGCAAGCATTTTTCATAAGTCTCTCATCAATCTTCTGGCTCAGCCCTTTGATGTGTTGGCTCAGCCCTCAAAATCTTACCGGGTCTCTCCACCCTTTCTTTTCTGCAGATTACTGAAGAAACTCTCCTGGGAGGAGCAGCTCTCAAGCACTGCTGCTTCTTTATTTCTTGTGTTTCTTGTGTCTCATATTTAGGTGTCATATGTTGTGATAAGGGAACCACC
Source organism: Sminthopsis crassicaudata (assembly GCF_048593235.1). Classification (NCBI taxonomy): domain Eukaryota; kingdom Metazoa; phylum Chordata; class Mammalia; order Dasyuromorphia; family Dasyuridae; genus Sminthopsis; species Sminthopsis crassicaudata. The sequence continues at coordinate 186,747,206 of NC_133620.1, forward strand.
TGCCAATGGTTGCTGGAGATCTAACTCTGACCTGTAGAATTGGATCTTTTCTTGTGAGAGGAGGATGATGATACAAGGAGACTGAGAGGCGTTGTGCTTTCTGACTTCTCTCCTCTTCTCTTTGCCTCCAATTTATTTCATTCCCAATCCACAAGGAACATTTGCAAAGGCTGCTTTGTAGCACCTTCAAATTCTATGATTCACACCAGGGTTGGGGGGAGGGGATGGTGAGAAGGAAAGAGAACATAATAAGTATTTATATAGTATGTACTATTTGGTAGACACCATGCTAAGTGCTTTTTACAAATATCTCATTTGATCTTTATATCTACATGTGATGTAAGTGCTATTATTTTTCCCATTTTTTAGTGAAAAAAAATTGAGGCAAATAGAACTTAAGCTGCTTTCTCAGACTCACACAGCTAGTAAATACCTGAGACTAGATTTGAATTTTGTTGGTTTTTTGGTGTTGTTGTTGTTGTTTTTTTACTGCACACCCACTGCTTTATCAAATGAACCAACCTCTGTTGTCTTACTGGCTGTGATACTGGCCAAGTCACTTAAACTCTGTTTATTTCAGCTTCTCATCTGTAAAATAAGGATAATACTATACTTACTTCTTGAGGTTATTGGTTTTTTTTCTTCTTAAAATTAATTTTATAATTATAATTTTTGATAGTATATATGCATGGGTAATTTTTTACAACATTATCCCTTGTACTCATTTCTTTTCCAAATTTTCCCCTTCTTCCCTCCACCCCTTCCCCTAGATGACAGGCAGTCCCATACATGTTAAATGTGTTAGATCCTAGTTACAATATATGTGTGCAGAACCGAATTTCTTGTTGCACAGGAAGAATTGAATTCAGAAGGTAAAAATAACCTGGGAAGAAAGACAAAAGTGCAAACAGTTTACACTCATATCCCAGTGTTCCTTCTCTGGGTGTAGCTGATTCTGTCCATCATTGATCAACTGGATCTGAATTAGATCTTCTCTTTGTTGAAAATATCCACTTCCATCAGAATATAGCTTCATACAGTATCGTTGTTGAAGTCTATAATGATCTCCTGGTTCTGCTCATTTCACTCAGCATCAGTTCATGTAAGTCTCTCCAAGCCTCTCTGTATTCATCCTGCTGGTCATTTCTTACAGAATAATAATATTCCAAAACATTCATATACCATAATTTACCCAACCATTCTCCAATTGATGGGCATCCATTCATTTTCCAGTTTCTAGCCACTACACAAAAGGCTGCCACAAACATTTTGGCACATACAGTTCCCTTTCCCTTCTTTAATATTTCTTTGGGATATAAGCCCAGTAGCAGTACAGCTGGATCAAAGGGTATACACAGTTTGATAACGTTTTGGGCATAATTCCTGATTGCTCTCCAGAATGGCTGGATTCTTTTACAACTCCACCAACAATGTATCAGTGTCCCAGTTTTCCGCAGCCCCTCCAACATTCATCATTATTTTTTCCTCTCATCTTAGCCAATCTGACAGATATGTAGTGGTATCTCAGAGTTATCTTAATTTGCATTTCTCTGATCAATAGTGATTTGGAACACTTTCATATGAGTGGAAATAGTTTCAATTTCATCATTTGAAAATTGTCTGTTCAGGGGCAGGTAGGTGGCTCAATGGATAGAGCACCAGCCTTAAATTCAGGAGGACCCGAGTTCAAATCTGGTGTCAGACACTTAACACTTCCTAGCTGTGTGACCCTGGGAAAGTCACTTAACCCCAGCCTCAGGGGGAAAAAAAAGAAAAAGAAAAGAAAAGAAAAGTGTCTGTTCATATCCTTTTGACCATTTATCAATTGAAGAATGGCTTGATTTGTTATAAATTAGCATCAGTTTTCTATATATTTTGGAAATGAGGCCTTTATCAGAACCTTTAACTGCAAAAATATTTTCCCAATTTGTTACTTCCCTTCTAATCTTATTTGCATTAGTTTTGTTTGTACAAAAGCTTTTTAATTTGATGTAATCAAAATTTTCTATTTTGTGATCAATAATGATCTTTAGTTCTCCTTTGGTCACAAATTCCTTACTCCTCCACAAGTCTGAGAGGTAAACTATCCTATGTTCCTGTAATCTATTTATGATCTCATTCTTTATGCCTAAATCATGGACCCATTTTGATCTTATCTTGGTATATGGTGTTAAGTGTGGCTCCATATTCTAGAGGTTATTGTAAGGATCAAATGAGATAATAATTGTAAAGCACTTAACATGTTACCTTGTATATACTATGCAGTATTTAAGTGTTAGCTATCATCATCATCGTCATCATCATCATTATCATCATTGTCATCATCATCATCTGTCATAAAAAAGGACAAATTTGTAGTGACTCACAGAAGACCTAAACCTGAATTAATTTCTAAAGTGATTCTGAAATCTGAAGATTCAGGTTTTTAACTTTGAAGTTGCTGTTGCTTCTGGGTAAATAAAGACACTATTAGACACTCAGTAAGGTTGAAGGATATTAATGCATTTTTTTTCACCATAATGAGTAACTGAAACCACAGTTACTAGTTACAGAGCTCTGTTTAGAAATGGTTAAAATGCTTATTTTGCTTATTAATAATTTTATATAAAATTCACATACGTTTTATTGTTTGTCTTCATGAATAATTTCATCTTTAGTGTTTGTGTACATGCTCTTTTTGATGTCCCTGGAAACCCTGAAAACACTGGTATACTGCTGTCTTTGAGTGAATTTTCTTGACTGGAAAGCAACATATTTGATCTCTTGGGAATTCTCTGGAAGTGAAATAATATGGCAAATTTGTGCTCTGAAAAGCAACCTCAGGGACTCAAGAAAGTCTTAACTTGAAAGCCTGTGGGTTAGATAAATTCTCAACCTGGTTCTAGGGACAAGAACATTAGCTTTATTTCATTTTAGTACTTATGATTCCTGTTATTTTCACCCTAACCCTGACCCTGTTCCTAATCTTAAACTCCAAACTATCCCCAATAGACATATTGAAGACATTGATAATTGTTCAAGCCACAAATCATCACATATGACAGTGTATTGCTGTGAAAATAGCACTGGGTTGGAAATCAGATCTGAATTTTAATTTTGGCTCTGTGACTAACTAGCTATACAATATTGGGTATGTCATAACTATTTCTTTTCTACAGCATAAGAAATGATGCCTTAGTCTGAAATTATAAATTAGTATTGTTTTGCTTTCCTCTCTTATTATATTGTTCTGAGAAGCAAATAGGATAAGGCAACTGAAAATACTTTAGGAAATTTAAAAATCATCTATGAAGAGCAGGGGCTAGTATTACTATATAAGTTAATACTCAATAATGTGTCTCTAAAATTTTAAAATTTTGGGACAGATAAAACCTCCAAAATATGAGTATATTGGTTATTTAAAAGTGAAAATATTGTTTTTAGAAGCAAGGTTTTAGTACTAGCATAAACAAGGTGTTTGAAAAGTGAGACATAGTTAATGTACTTCTAGGGAACTGTCATCCATGAGGGAGAAAAAACAGAGCTCATGGTATATATAAACGACAATATGGGGATGTTTGCTATGTTAATGTTATATTGATTTTTCATTTTTTATTATTTATTATTAATGAATCACAATTGTCTTTGAAAAAAATTGTGTATGAATCAAGTTTTGATAAATTTAACAGTTTTTAATGATTAAAAAAGGAAAGAAAAGAAATGACAGCTGCCTAGAGGGGAAGTCTATTCTTATTGCTGTGCTAAAGAGCTCAAGATTCTGGGACTTTCTGTGTCCATTATTGTTCTAAATAAATGCTCTATCTTTAAATGAAAAAAAAAAAAAAAAAAAAGAAAAGTGAGGCACAGTTTCAATTGTTTCTTAATTGATTTTTTATAAATATATTTTTATAGCTTGATTTAGAGATTTAACAATCATCTGCATTGAGATGCTAATTGATTCCATGGGATCAGAAGAGAAAATGAGAGAATCAATCTGATATTTACATACTGGAGGCACTTAATAAATGTTAAATAATAAGCTATCATGAGATCCTTAGATAAATAAGCCATAGAAAGCTGGACTTTAAGGCAAATAGAATTTCACAAATACTAAAGAGCAGCAGGTTCTATTTTGTAATTGATGTGATTGCTTTTCCTGAAGTATGATTTGGGTGAATGATAGAACAAATGACTATGAAAAAAAAGGATAATTTTGAAATGTTTGATATCAAAATATATCAGCAAAGATACCTAAAATTGTTGTATCAGAATTATTATTTGTTAGCACAACATTTGTTTTGTTTTATTTTAATTCTGGACCAAAAAACATTTCCAGAATATATATATATATATATATATGACAAAATATTGAACATAAAACTGTGAATTTTTTAGTATGTGAGTTTGCTTCTTTAAAAAGAATAATTTTAACATATAACTCTTTTAAACAAGTTATTATTGGTTTACTTTTTAACTTCCATTTAAAAAAATTGTTTGAAATTTTGTCCCTCCTACCCTCTCCCACCACTTGTAAAGGCAAGAAATATCATATCAATTATACATAACAAAAACATATTTTCATATTAGTTATGTTATACATAAAAAGTAGTAACAATAATAAAGTGGGAAAAATTTGCTTCAATTTGCATTCAGACCACCAGTTCTTTTTCTGGAGAAGGAAAACATTTTTTATCATGCCAAAACTTGTTCAGTCATTCCCTCAATTAATAGGCATCTCATCAATTTTGATTCTTTGCTAGAACAAAATAAGCTGCTATAAACATTTTTATACATATAAATTCTTATTCTTTTTTTCTTTGATCTTTTTGGGATATAGACCTAATAATGGTATTGATAATTCAAGAGTATTCATGGTTTTATACTCCCTTCAGCATAGTTACTAATTGCTCTTCTATATGGTTGAATCAGTTTGAAGTCACCAACGGTACATGAGCAATCAACATGTTTTATTATTATTAAAGTTTTCTATTTTCAAAAAAATATGCATGGATAATATTTCAACATTGAGTCTTGCAAAATTTTGTGTTCCAAATTGTTCCCTTCAGCTTACCCCTTCCCCTAGATGTCAAGTCCAATATGTGTTAAATATGGTAAATATATATATATATAAAATACAATATATGCACGCATATTTATACAATTATATTACTGCATAAGAAAAATTAAATCAAAAAGGAAAAAATGAGAAAGAAAATAAAAGGCAAGCAAACAACACAAAGAGTGAAAATGTTATGTTGTGATTCATATTCACTTTCCACAGTCCTCTTTCTGGGTGTAGATAGTTTTCTTCACCATAAGATCATTAGAACTGACCTGAATCATCTCACTGTTGAAAAGAGCCAAGTCCATCAGAATTGATCATCCTATAAACTTGTTGCCATGTACAATGTTCTCCTGGTTCTGCTCATTTCACTTAGCATTTCATGTCTCTCCTGGGCTCACTGAAATCATGTTGCTAATCATTTTTTAAAGAACAATAATATTCCATAACATTTATATATCATAACTTATTCAGCCATTCTCCAACTGATGGGAATCCACTCAGCTTCCAGATTCTTGCCACTACAAAAAGGGCTGCCAAAAATATTTTTGCACATGTGGGTCCCTTTTCCTCCTTCATGGTCTCTGGGAGAAAAGCTCAAAAGATTGGATCAAATCTGAATCCAAGAATATGCACAGTTGGATACCCCTTTGCTAATAGTCCTAAATTATAGTCCTAAATTAATCTACAGAATGGTTAAATCAGTTCACAATTCCATCAACAATGTATTAGTGTCCCTGTTTTTCCATATCACCTCCAATATTCATCATTATCTTTTGCTGTCATTTTAGTCAATCTGAGAGGTGTGTAGTACTTCAAAGCTGTCATAATTTGCATTTCTCTAATCAATAGTGATTTAGAACTCCTTTTCAAATGACTAGAAATGGTTTCAATTTCTTCATCTGAGAATTGTCTCATCATATCCATTTATCAAATGGAGAATGGCTTGAATTTTTATAAATTTGAATCAGTTCTCTCTCTCACTCTCTTTCTCTCTCTCTCTCACTATATATATATATATATATAGATAGATAGATATAGATATCTATATATGTATTATGTATGTATATATATGCATATATATATATATATATATAGGAAAGGAAGTCTTTATCAGAACCTTGAATATAAAAATGTTCTCCCAGCTTTTTGCTTCTCTTCTAATTTTGTTTGCATTATTTTTGTTTATACAAAACCTTTTTAACTTAATATAATCAAAATTATTTACTTTGTGTTCAATAACGAACTCAAGTTCTTCTTTGGCCACAAATTCTTTCCTTTTCCACAGATCTGAGAGGTAAAATATCCTTTGTTCTTCTAATTTGCTTATAATATCACTCTTTATTTCTAAATCATGAACCCATTTTAACCTTATCTTGGTATACAGTGTTATATGTGAGTCAATGCCTAGTTTCTGCCAGTTTCAAATTTTCCAATTAGTTTTTTGTCATATAGTGAATTTTTATCCCAAAAGCTGGGGTCTTTGGGTTTGTCAAACACTAGATAACTGTGGTCATTGACTATTTTATCCTGTGAACCTAACCTATTCCAGTAATTGGTTACTCTATTTCTTAGCCAGTACCAAATAGTTTTGAAGACTGCTGCTTTATAATATAGTTTTAGGTCTGACACAGCTAGATCACCTTCATTTGCATTTTTTTCATTTATTCCTTTGAAATTCTTGATTTTTTTGTTCTTCCATATGAACTTTGTTGTTAATTTTTCTAGCTTCATAAAATACTTTCTTGGGGCTTTGACTGGTATGGTACTGAATCATTTTTATTATATTAGCTTGGCCAACCCATAAGCACATGATAGTTTTCCAACTGATTAAATCTGACTTTATTTCTGTCAAAAGTGTTTTGTAGTTGTGTTCATACAGTTCTTAACTTTGCCTTGGCAGATAAATTCCCAAATATTTTATATTATCGACAATCATTTTAAGATTATTTTTGTATATCTTTCTGCAAGAATTTGTTGGTAATATATAAAAATGCTGATGATTTATGGGGATTTATCTTGTATCCTGCAACCCTGATAAAGTTGTGAATTGCTTCTAGTAGTTTTTCCAGTTGATTCTCTAGGGTTCTCTCAGTATACTATCATATCATCTGCAAAAAGTGATAATTAGTTCCCTCATTACCAACTCTAATTCTTTTCATCTCCTTTTCTTCTCTTATTGCCAAAGCTAACATTTCTAATAAATATTGAATGGTAATGGTGACACTGAACAACCTCATTTCACCCTTGATCTTACTGGGAATGGTTCTAGTTTATCCCCTTGACATATGACACTTGCTGATGGCTTTAAATAGATGCTTCTGATAATTTTAAGTAAAAGTCCATTTATTCCTATACTCTCTAGTGTTTTTAATAGGAATGGCTGTTGGATTTTATCAAATGCTTTTTCTGCATTTATTGAAATAATCATATGATTTCACTTAGTTTGGTTGTAGATATAGTCAATTATGCTAACAGTTTTCCAAATATTGAGCCAGCCCTGCATTCCTGGTATAAATCCTTCTTGGTACATGGTGTATTATCCTGGGGATGACTTTCTGTAATCTCTTTACTAATATTCTATTTAAGATTTTTGCATCAACATTCATTAGGGAAATTGTAATATACTTTTCTTTCTCTCTTTTCACCATGCCTGGTTTAATTCTCAGCACCATATCTGTGTTATAAAAAGAATTTGGTAGGACTCTTTCTTTCCCTATTTTTTCAAATAGTTTGCACAGCATTGGAATTAATTATTATTTAAAAGTTTGTTAAATTAACAAATAAATCCATTTTCTTGTACTCATTTTTCCAAATTATCCCCCCCCGTCCCTCTACTCCCTCCCCCCGATGACAGGCAATCCCATACATTTTACATGTGTTACAATATAACCTAGATACAATACATGTGTGCAAATACCATTTTCTTGTTGCACAATAAGCATTAGATTCCGAAGGTACACGTAACCTGGGCAGACAGATATTAGTGCTAACAATTTACATTCACTTCCCAGTGTTTCTTCTCTGGGTGTAGCTACCTCTGTCCATCATTGATCAACTGGAAGTTAGTTGGCTCTTCTTTATGTTGAAGATTTCCACTACCATCAGAATATATCCTCATACAGTATTGTTGTTGAAGTGTACAGTGATCTTCTGGTTCTGCTCATTTCACTCAGCATCAGTTGATGTAAGTCTCTCCAGGCCTCTCTGTATTCCTCCTGCTGGTCATTTCTTACAGAGCAATAATATTCCATAACCTTCATATACCATAATTTACCTAACCATTCTCCAACTGATGGACATCCATTCATCTTCCAGTTTCTAGCTACAACAAAAAGAGCTGCCACAAACATTTTGGCACATATAGGTCTCTTTCCCCTCTTTAGTATTTCTTTGGGATATAAGCCCAGTAGTAGCACTGCTGGGTCAAAGGGTATGCACAGTTTGATAACTTTTGGGGCATAGTGCCAAATTGCTCTCCAGAATGGCTGGATTCTTTTACAACTCCACCAACAATGTATTAGTGTCCCAGTTTTCCCACATCCCCTCCAACATTCATCATTATTTGTTCCTGTCATCTTAGCCAATCTGACAGGTGTGTAGTGGTATCTCAGAGTGGTCTTAATTTGCATTTCTCTGATCATTAGTGATTTGGAACACCCTTTCATGTGAGTGGATATAGTTTCAATTTCTTCATCTGAGAATTGTCTGTTCATATCCTTTGACCATTTATCAATTGGAGAATGGTTCGGTTTCTTATAAATTAGGGTCAGTTCTCTATATATTTTGGAAATGAGACCTTTGTCAGAACCTTTGCTTTTAAAAATATTTTCCCAATTTGTTACTTCCCTTCTAATCTTGTTTGCATTAGTATTATTTGTACAGAAACTTTTTAGTTTGATGTAATCAAAATCTTCTATTTTGTGATCAATAATGATTTCTAGTTCTCCTCTGGTCATAAATTCCTTCCTCCTCCACAGGTCTGAGAGGTAGACTATCCTCTGTTCCTCTAATCTGTTTATGATTTCATTCTTTATGCCTAAATCATGGACCCATTTTGATCTTATCTTGGTATATGGTGTTAAGTGTGGATCCATATCTAATTTCTGCCATATTAATTTCCAGTTTTCCCAACAGTTTTTTCCAAATAATGAATTTTTATCCCTAATGTTGGTATCTTTGGGTTTGTCAAAGATTAGATTGCTATAGATGTACCCTTTTTTGTCCTTTGTATCTAATATGTTCCACTGATCTACCAGTCTATTTCTTAGCCAATACCAAATGGTTTTGGTGACTGCTGCTATATAATATAGCTTTAGATCAGGTACACTTAGACCACCTTCCTCTGACTTTTTTTTTTTTTTTCATTAGTTCCCTTGCAATTCTCGACCTTTTATTCTTCCATATGAATTTTGTTGTTATTTTTTCTAGGTCATTGAAATAGTTTCTTGGGAGTCTGATTGGTATAGCACTAAATAAATAGATTAGTTTGGGGAGTATTGTCATCTTTATTATATTCACTCGGCCTATCCAAGAGCACTGAATGTCTTTCCAATTATTTAAATCTGATTTTATTTTTGTGGCAAGTGTTTTGTAATTTTTCTCATATAATTCCTGACTTTTCTTTGGTAGATGGATTCCCAAATACTTTATACTCTCAACATTTGTTTGGAATGGAATTTCTCTTTGTTTCTCTTGCTGTTGCATTTTGTTGGTGATATATAAGAATGCTGAGGATTTATGTGGGTTTATTTTGTATCCTGCCACTTTGCTAAAATTTTGAATTATTTCTAGTAGCTTTTTAGCAGAGTCTTTGGGGTTCTCTAAGTATACCATCATGTCATCTGCAAAAAGTGATAGTTTGATTTCCTCATTTCCTACTCTAATTCCTTGAATCTCTTTCTCGGCTCTTATTGCCGAGGCTAGCGTTTCTAGTATTATATTGAATAGTAATGGTGATAGTGGGCAACCTTGTTTCACTCCTGATCTTACTGGGAAAAGGTTGTAGTTTATTTCTATTGCATATTATGCTTACTGATGGTCTTAAATATATGCTCCAGATTATTCTAAGGAATAATCCATTTATTCCTATACTCTCAAGAGTTTTTAGTAGGAATGGATGTTGGATTTTGTCAAATGCTTTTTCTGCATCTATTGAGATGATCATATGGTTCTTATTAATTTGATTATTATTATGGTCAATTATATTAATAGTTTTCCTAATATTAAACCAGCCCTGCATTCCTGGAATAAATCCTACTTGATCATAGCGTATTATCCTGGAGATGATTTTCTGAAGTCTTTTTGCTAATATCTTATTTAAGATTTTAGCATCAATATTCATTAAGGAAATTGGTCTATAATTTTCTTTCTCAGTTTTCGATCTACCTGGTTTAGGTATCAGTACCATGTCTGTGTCATAAAAGGAGTTTGGTAGGACTCCTTCATCCCCTATTTTTTCAAATAATTTATATAACATTGGGGCTAATTGTTCTTTAAATGTTTGGTAGAATTCACATGTGAATCCATCTGGTCCTGGGGATTTTTTCCTGGGGAGTTGATTAATAGCTTGTAATATTTATTTTTCTGAAATGGGACTATTTAAGCAATTTATTTCCTCCTCTGTTAATCTAGGAAGCCTATATTTGTGGAGGAAGTCATCCATTTCACTTAAGTTATCAAATTTATTGGCATAAAGTTGGGCAAAGTAACTCCTTATTATTTCTCTAATTTCCTCTTCATTGGTGGAAAGATCCCCCTTTTCATTTGTAAGACTAACAATTTGATTTTCCTCTTTCTTTTTTCTGATCAAATTTACCAAAGGTTTATCTATTTTATTGGCTTTTTCATAAAACCAACTCTTGGTTTTATTTATTAATTCAATAGTTTTTTTACTTTCAATATTATTGATTTCTCCTTTTAATTTTTGTATTTCAAGTTTAATTTTTGGTTGGGGGTTTATAATTTGGTCTTTTTCTAGCCTTTTAAGTTGTAAGCCCAATTCGTTAAACTTCTCTTTCTCTATTTTCTTCAAATAAGCCTCTAAAGATATAAAATTTCCCCTTATTACTACTTTAGCTGCATCCTACAGATTTTGGTATGATGTCTCATCATTGTCATTATCTTGGGTGAAATTATTAATTGTTTCTATAATTTGCTGTTTCACCCAGTCATTCTTTAAGATGAGATTGTTCATTTTCCAATTACTTTTTGGTCTATTTACCCCTAACTTTTTACTGAATGTAGCTTTTATTGCATTGTGATCTGAGAAGAAGGCATTTATTATTTCTGCCTTTCTACATTTAATTTTGAGATCTTTATGTCCTAATTTATGGTCAATTTTTGTATAGGATCCATGAACTGCTGAGAAGAAAGTATATTCCTTTCTATTGCCATTCAGTTTTCTCCAAAGGTATATCATACCTAGTTTTTCTAATGTTCTATTTACTTTTTAAATTTCTTTTTGTTTTGTGGTTTGATTTGTCTAAATCTGAGAGTGCAAGGTTGAGATCTCCCACTATTATAGTTTTACTGTCTATTTCTCCTTGCAATTCTCTTAACTTTTCCTTTAGAAAGTTAGATGCCATACCACTTGGTGCATATATGTTTAGTATTGATATGGCTTCATTATTTATGCTACCTTTCAGCATGATATAGTTTCCTTCCTTAACTAGATCAACTTCTGCTTTTGCTTGATCTGAGATAAGGATAGCTACCCTTGCTTTTTTGGCTTTACCTGAAGCATAATAGGCTCTGTTCCAACCTTTTACCTTTACTCTGTATGTATCTCCCTGCTTTAAGTGTGTTTCCTGCAGACAACATATTGTAGGGTTCTGTTTTTTGATCTAATCTGCTATCCGTCTCTGTTTGGTGGGATTGTTCATCCCATTCACATTTACAGTTAAAATTACTAATTCTGTATTTCCTGCCATCATATTTTCCCCAGATTATGCTTTTTCCCTTGACCCCCCTGATTCTCCTCCCCGATATTTAATTTATAGACCCCCCTTGTGACGCACAACCCTCCCTTTTTTTTGTATCCCTCCCCCCTCCCTCCAAGTCCCTTCACTTATTCTCCTTTTCCTTTTCCCTTTTCCTCTCCCCCCTTTTAATGAGATGAGAGAAAATTCTCTGAAAAACAAATATGTTAATTATTTACTCTTTGAGCCTCTCCTGATGAGAGTAAGATTCACACAATGATTCTCCCCCTCACTAAATTCCCTCAGATATGGTGTATTTTCTATGCCTCTTCCTGGGATGTATTTTCCCTCTTTTTATCATTCCTTCCCCTTTTTCTGAACCGACCCCCTTCCCTTTACTACACCCCCCTCTTTTTTCTTTTATATCAGTAAAATCAAATTTTCCTTGAGTACTTTTTATATACCCACAACAGAGTTACAGTTCTCAAGGGTTCTGTGTACCTTTTTCTGTTTCTCTTCAGTCTTGTGGATGTAGATCAAATTTTTTGTTTAAGTCTGGTTTTTTTCTTAGAAACATATAGAATTCCTCTATTTCATTGAATGACCATCTTCTTCCATGGAAAAAGATGCTAAACTTAGCTGGGTAGTTTATTCTTGGTTGCAATCCTTGATCTTTTGCCTTTCGGAATATCAGGTTCCAGGCCCTTCTATCTTTTAATGTGGAGGCAGCCAGATCTTGAGTGACCCTTATTGTGGCACCTTGGTAATTAAATTGTTTTTTTCTAGCTGCTTCTAAGATTTTCTCCTTTGTGTGGTAATTCTGCAGCTTAGCCACAATATTCCGTGGTGTTCTTTTTTTAGGGTCTATTTCAGAAGGAGTTCGATGAATTCTTTCCACATCTACTTTCCCTTCTGTTTCTATTATCTCTGGACAGTTCTCTTTGATAATTTCCTGTAAAATAGAATCTAGGCTCTTTTTTTGGTCATAGTTTTTGGGAAGTCCAATGATCCGCAGATTATCTCTCCTAGATCTATTTTCCAGGTCTACAGATTTTCCCAGTAAGTATTTGACGTTGTTCTCCAACTTCTCATTTTTTTTTGTTTTGTTTGACTGATTCTTGGGTTCTCTGTGAATCATTCATTTCTATTTGTTCCATCCTGACTTTTAAGGAGTTATTTTCTTCTTTCACAGTTTTTAGTTCTTTTTGTAAATGCCCAATTTCGTTTTTAAATGAATTATTTTGCTCTATTGAATTTTTTTCCATTTCCCTAATTTTTTTTTGAGAATTATTTTCTTTTTCCAATTCAGAAATTCTATTATCTTGAGAGTTTATCTTTTCCAATTCAGAAATCCTACTTTCCTGTGATTTTTTAACCTTTTCTAATTCACAAATTTTGTTTCCCTGCATCTCCTATGAATTCTTTATTTTTTCCAACTCCAATTTCAGGATGTTGTTATTCTCTATCATAGCTTTGCTTTCCTTTCCCCATTTTTCTTCAAACTCTCTTAACTTTTTAATAGTCTCTTCTAGGAGAGAGTTATGTGATGGGGGGCAGGAATCATTCCCCTTTAGGTTGTTATCTGCTGACTCTCTGCTGTTAACTTCCTCGGGGTTGGATACCTGCTCTTTCTCTGTGTAGAAGGAATCTATAGTTTTTCTTGCTTTTTTGTTCATACTTAAAAAATCTTTTGGGGTCTGTCCCTGGGGTAGGAAATTATTTATTTACTTCTTTACCAGCTTCCTCCCAGACTGGATGGATGCAGCAGCTCCTGCGCCTGAGCTAAGAGAGAGCTCTGGGAGAGAGTTCCCCACCCCCTCCCTGGAAGTGCCTCAGAGGTGACTAGCACTGCTGTGCCTTGAGGGCGTTGTGTTCTAGCTGCTTCCCTGAGGTTTGAGATTGAGCAGTAAAGGCAACACAAAGCCTGGCCTATGCGTCCCGGTGGGGTGTGGATGTCAGTAGCAGGTGACGTGAAAAGCCCCTGCACTCAAACTGGAAGTGTCTGCCAGAAACCTCGGTCCCTAGTTCAAAGGTTCCGCTTCTCTGGGACTTCTGGAGCTGAGTTCCCCACCCTCCAGCTGAGCTAAGCAGTGTGTGTTGCCTTGGGCCATATCTGCCCACTTCTCAATCTCTTAACTAGTCTCAGGTGGGAGCTAGGGGCCACACCCCCCGGTGCCAAGATCTGCTGAGTCACCCCCAGGATCCGGGAAAATCTAATCTATCTGAATTTTTAAAGTAGTTTAGATTTCTCTTCTGAACTGCTATATTATAAGCAGAGAAGAGCTAACAGCCTGTGCCAGATTCCTTTATCTCAGTGGCTTCTCTGATCCCAGAGCCCTTCCCAGCATGATCGGCGCAGTATGCTAGCACCCAGCCATCTGTGCTGGCCTCTCTTCTTCCTCCCCTGGGAACTGACCTTTTCTGTTGAAACTCCAGATTCTCAATGCTTATTGTGCAACAAGAAAATGGTATTTACACACATGTATTGTATCTAGGTTATATAGTAACACAAGTAAAATGTATGGGATTGCCTGTCATCGGGGGGAGGGAAAAGAGGGAGGGGGGGATAATTTGGAAAAATGAATACAAGGGATAATATTATAAAAAATATATAATAAAAAAAAAAAAAGAAAAAGAAACTCCAGATTCTCTTCAGCTGGTAAGTTGTGCTTCCAGTCCTTGTGGTATCTATCAGTCCAGTGCTATTTCTGAGACTGATTTATCTAATTGGTTGTGAGGGAGTAAGGACGTTCACAGAGTTGTGTGTTTCTTCTCTGCCATCTTGGCTCTGCCCCTCCTAAATCCATTTTCTTAGGGAGTTGATTAATAGCTTGTTCTTTCTTTTCTTTTTTAATGGAAATAGTCAAATAATTTATTTTCTCTTCTGTTAATCTGTGCAATCTATATTTTTGTAGGTATTCCTCCATTTCACTTGGATTATCAAATCTATTGACATAAAGTTCGGCAAAACAATTCCTAATTATGGCTCTAATTTCCTCTTCATTGGTGGAAAGTTCTCCCTTTTCATTTTTGAGATTAATAATTTGATTTTCTTCTTTCCTTTTTCTAGTCAAATTAACTAAAAGTTTATCTATTTCATTGTTTTTTTAAGCAATCAACTCTTTGTTTTATTTATTAATTCAAAAGTTTTTTTTTAACTTTCAACTTTATTAGTTTCCCCTTTTATTTTCAGAATTTCAAATTTGGTATTCAATTGGGGGTTTTTAATTTGTGTTTTTCTAGCTTTTTTATTTGCAAGCTCAATTCATTGATTCCCTTCTTTCTTTATTTCATACAAGTCAGTAGGGATATAAAATTTTCCCTAATAACCACTTTTGCTTAATCCAACATATGTTGATATGTTGTCTCATTTTTGTTATTCTCTTGGATGAAATTATTGATTGTGTCTATGACTTGTTTCACCCACTCATTCTTTAGGATCAGATTATTTAGTTTCCAATTAATTTTTGGTTTATTTTCCCCTGGCCTTTTATTGAATGTAATTTTTATTGCATCATGATCTGAAAAATATGCATTTATTATTTCTGCCTTTCTGCCTTTGATTTTGAGGATAACATAATGCTCAATTTTTGTATAAGTTCCATGTAGTGCTGAGCTGAGAAAAAATTAAACTCGTTTCTGTTTCCATTCAATTTTCTTCAGATCTATTATCCTTAACTTTGCCTTCTTAACTTCATTCTTATTTATTTTGTGGTTTGAAATTTCTAGTTCTGAGAGAGCAAAATTGAGATTCCCCCACTATTTTAATTTTGCTTTCTAATTCTTCTTGCAGCTCTCTTAACTTCTCTAAGAATTTTGATGCTGTATCACTTGGTACATATATGTTTAGTATTGATATTACTTCATCATCTATGCTGCCTTTAAGTAGAATATAGTTTCCTTCCTTATCTCTTTTAATTATATCTACTTTTGCTTTTGCTTTATCTGAGATCAGGATTGCTACTCCTGCTTTTTTTTTAACTTTACCTGAAGAATAATAGATTCTGCTCTAGCCTTTTACCTTAACCCTAAATGTATCCTTCTGCTTTAAATGAGTTTTTTGTAAACAACAAATTGTAGGATTGTGGCTTTTAATCCAGTCTGTTATCTGTTTCTGTTTCATGGGAGAATTCATCCCATCACATTCCCAGATAAAATTACTATCTCTGTATTTCCTGCCATCTTGTTTACCCCCAGTTATAATTTTCTCTTCCCCTTCCCCTTTCATTCCTCCCTTGTATTTTGTCACTGATCACCACCTTTGTTAAACAGCCCTCCCTTTTTGCAGCCCCTTTACCTTTCTTATATTTTCCCCTACTACTTCTGTTCTCTCTTCTATTAGCCTTCCCTCTTCCTTTCCACCTTCCTCTCCTACTTCCCTATAGGGTGAGATAAGCTTCTCTGTGAAGATAAATGCATCTGATATTATCTCTTTGAGCCAAATATTATGAGAGTAAGAATTGTACAATGCTCATCCTGCTCCTCTCTTTCCCTCAATTGCAATAGGCCTTTTTTGCCTACTTATGAGATGTAATTTATCCTATTTTAACTAATTTTTCCTCTTCTTCTGGTAGAATCACCTTTACTCCTCTAGTTTCTTTTTGTATATTATCCAAATAAAATACAATTATATCTTCACTCTCTAAGTATACCCATAACAGAGATACAGATCTCAAGAATTAAGCATATCATTGTCCCATCTACAGACATAAGCTTTTTAACTTTTAAAAGAAAGTTGTTTTTTCTTTCCTTTTTGCTTTTTTATCCTTCTCTTGAATTCTGTATTTGAAGATTAAATTTTCTATTCTGCTCTGGTCTTTTCATCAGAAATAGCTGAAAGAGATCTGTTTAATTGAATATCCATCTTTTCCCTTGAAAGATGATGCTCAGTTTTGTTGAATACTTGATTCTTGGCTGCAATCCAAATTTCTTTACCTTTGCATTACCAGATTCCATGTCCTTCAATCTTTTAAAATGGAAGTTGTTAGGTTCTGGGTAAGCTGATTGTGGCTCCTTGATATCTGAATTGTTTCCTTCTAGTTGCTTATATTTTCTCCCTCATTTGATAATACTGAAATTTACCTATAAGGTTCCTTGGAGTTTGCATTTTGGGGTCTCTTTCAGGAGGTGATTGGTGAATTCTTTCAATGGCTATTTTGCCTTCTGGTTCTAAAACATCTGGGAAATTTTCCTTGATGATTTCTTGAAAATTGATGTCTAGGCTTTTTTTTTTTTTTATTATGGTTTTCACAAAATCCAGTAATTCTTAGATTGTCTCTTTTAGATCTATTTTCCAGGTCAGTTGTTTTTCCAATGAGGTATTTTACATTTTCTTCTATTTTTTCATTTTTGGGGGCTTTTGTTTGACAGATTCTTGAAGTCTCATTGAGTCATTCACTTCCATTTGTGAATTCTAATTTTTAGTGAATTTTTTTTTCACTTAGCTTTTTTATTTATTTTTGCATTTGGCCAATTGAATTTTTAAATGAGGTGTTTTGTTCATTGCATTTTTTTCCATTTCACAAATTCTGTTTTTCAATGACGTGGTTTATTTTTGTAAGTAGTTACATACTTTTTTCCATTTCATCAAATCAATTTTGCAAAGAGTTATTTGCCTTTTCTATTTCATCAGATTTATTTGGTAAGGATTTATAGGCTTTTCCCATTTCATCAAATTGATTTTAAGGTGTTTTCTTCAGATAATTTCTGTTTTTCCTTTTCTGTACCCTCTTACAAATATCTAATTTCCTTTCCCCATTTTACTTCTGTCTTTTAAATTTGTTTTTGAATTTTTCCAAGACAGCTTGTGAAATGGGGACCAACTTATATCACCTCTGGGGCTTCATCTGGAGCTGATTGGCCTTTAGAATCCTCAGGGTTTGAGGTTTGTTCTTTTTTTTCTCAATAAAAGCTGTCTATGGTCAGAGGTTTTTTTTTTTTTTTTTTTACTTTTTTGCTTAATTTTTTAAAGGTTGAGGTCTGCTCTTAAGAAAATGGAGCAATAACTGCTTTAATTTGCCTTGGGACAAGTGTTGCTAACTGAATTCCATTGTAGTGAGATCCCATTTGTCTGGAGTTTAGTGGCTTATAGTTTACCTTTTATAGTTGCTTTTGGGTGTTTTAACAGAAAATCTGCTAAAGCACTGGCTTATAATTAAAATAGAGTAGCCTAAGAATCACACAGTATATTCCATCATGCAGTGTCCTTGGTGCCAGCTCCAGATCCTTGTCCAGGGACCCCTGCACTGTGATCTGGGTGCAGCAGCCGAGTCTCCCCCTGCCCAACTGAAAACTTTATTTTTCTAAAGTTCTTCCAAAGTATCTTCTTCTGGAAATTTGTTGTACTCTAAATATTTGTGGGTTCTTTCACTTCAAAACCAGTTTAGAGGCTTAGTCTGCTGTTGATCTGAAGGACACTTAGAGGAACTAAGTAGAGACATTTCTACTCTCCTCTTTCTTGACTCCACCTACCAGTTAACAAAAATTAATAATAAAAATACTCCTCCAATTATTTTGATTTGATTTATTTGTGTGAAATGTTTTGTAATTGTCTTCATTTTAAATAAAATTTCTTTATTTCTTGTTGTTGGACTTTGTTGTTAACATATATAAATGCTGATCATTTATGTGAGTTTAGTTTATATTCTGCAACTTTACTGAAGTTAATGTTATCAACTAGTTCTTTTAATTGATTCATTAGCATTCTCCAGGTATATAACCATATCATCTGCAAAGACTGATAATTTCCTCATCACTTATTTTAATTTCTTTAATTTATTTTTCTTCTCTTATTTTTAAAACTAGCATTTCTAGTACAACATTAAATAATAGTAGTAATAATGGGCATCTTTGCTTTACCCTTGATCTTATTAGAAAGAGTTGTAGAAAATTTTTCTGAATCAAGATTATAATAAAATTTGTGTTTGTTTTTGTAATTTATATAATTATGCTGCAGTTTTTAAAAATATTGAACTAGCCTTGTACTTCTCATATTAATATGTAACTTTCAAAGCTAACCTACTTGTTTGTTATTCCTTCTGACATTCCTTGCTCTCTTTCATGAATTTTTAAAAAATGCTTCAGTGATAGTTTTTTCTTTTTCTTTGTTTTCTTTTTGTTGCACATGTCCTTTCTTATACTAAAGTGCAAATTCTTTGAGCTAAGGAACAGTATCTTGTTTTTTCCTGCATATTTTCTTTTGTACCTTTTTGGTACACTTTTTTCAGTCACATCTGACTCTTTGTGATCCCATTTGGGATTTTTTTGGCAAAGACATTGAGATGGCTTGCCATTTCCTTTTCTAGCTTATTTTCCAGATGAAAAAAAATTGAGACATACAGGATTAAGTGTCCAGGATTACACAGCTGATAAGTATCTGGAGTCAGATTTTAATTCGGGTTTTCATGACTCTAGGTCCAGTACTCTATCCACTGAACCACCTAGTTTTCCCAAAATACCATTTATAATATATTCTATACTATAAGAAACAGTTATAAATCCTATATCCCCCCCATCTCCACTACTTGCATTTCTCCCTTCCAACTTTCCCTCTTCTCAATGTGAAATAAATGGGAAAAAAAACATAATAAATATGCATAGAAAAGCAAATCAAAAGCCCACAGTAGTTAGTTCTAAATAATTGCTAACCCAGCTTCTTTCTGTTAAAGAAGTCAAAGGTCCATACTATTCCCCTAAAGTTCTTGGGATCATAGCAATTTGATCTGGAAGGATATTTGGGATCACCTCGTCCAAATTTCTCATTCTATGAATGAGAAAACTGAAGCCCAGAAAAGTTAAATAATTTGCCAGAAACACACAGTGAAAAGTATACCATGTGAATTGGGGCCTTCTGACTCTAGATCTAGAGCTTTTTGTCATTGTAGTCTAATGATTTAGCAAACTGAATATGATTGTTTCATGACACATCCTAAAATTATTCACTGAATATGAAGTTTTTCCCTATCTGTAAAATTCAGAATAGAAAGATCTGCTGTTCTCTGAAAAAAGACACTTTAAAGAAAGTTTAAATAAACCATTGAGACATAATTTTTACTCAATTTAGCTGAGATAGTTTATAATTTATCATATTCTCCCAGCTAAAAACTGTTATGTTACAAACCAGGGACAAGGGCTAATGTAGGCCTGCCTCTGGATTTTTATGCACCATATTATCATAACATCAAGCTTGGTCATAGTAAGTGGTGTTGTTCAATCTGTGCTCTCAAGAGCCAATGGTCAATTTTTCAGTTTAAGAGTTTATAACCCAGAAGTTGATAAATCTGTAAATTGGAACTTGATTTGTTGCTTTGTGAGTTGTCTAAACTTAAGAAAGTGATGGAGAAAATGGTATTTTTTTGTTGTTCAATTATTTCAGTTCTCTCTGCCCATTTTTATCTCCACTTGGCATTTTCTTAGCAAAAATGCTGGAGTAGCTTGTCATTTCCTTCACTAGCTCATTTTACAAATGAGGAAACTGATGCAAAGTGACTTGTCAAGGATCACACAGCTTATAACTATCTGAAATTGTATTTGATCTCAAGCCTTCCGATTCCAGGACTGATCCTCTATCTATTATACCACATGGCTGCCCATAAAAACCAATTTGGCCATCATTTAAAAACCAAATCATATTCTCCATGGCTGATTAGCATTGATCTTTTCCCTATGACTTTATATAGTTATTTTAGTTTTCTGAATTTTGAGTTATTATAATACTATGACTTATCATAATGTGCTTTTATCTTATACTCTATTAGATGGAAAGTACAATAATATTTCTTATTTTTGAGTCTCAGTATTCATGAAAGGTTATAGAAATAAGATAAAATAATGTCCTTTCTAAAATTATGGAAACCCACCTTTGAAGGCAGGATGTGGTGGGGTGAGGAAGAAAAGAATCTGATGAAAAAAATCTCTATTTTTATACTCCATTTCATGACCTGAAACTGAAAATTCCCAGGAGGTGCTCCCAGGAAGTAGGTTATGCTTCAGTATAAAGTTTTTTTTTTTTTAAATTTCAAATAAGATGAAGTAAAACTCTAATGATAGAACAGTACATCTACCCTAAGTACTGACTTCCTCGATGCCCTTGCTTACTTAACCTTTCACTGCTTCTACTTAGAAAATTATGACTCAACCACTTTATCATGTGTAACTCATAGGAAATCTGTGGTCCATGGTACTGTGGCATGACTTCATAAAACTACATATATGAGAAGAAGGAATAGGGCACAGAACATTAGCTTCATAGTAACAAAGACTCAGTCTTTATGCCAATGCCATTACAAATAAAAGCCAGGGCAAGGCAAATTGCCTTTTATCTTTGAATAATTGGTCAAATAACTAACCCATTTATCTTTGTACCAGTTGTGACAAGAAAGCAAAAGGAAAACTTCTCACTACAAAATTAGGACAGAAAAAAAGAGACTTGTCTAAATTCATAGGGAAACACAACTGCAAAAATAAGAACAGAGTTTAGGCTTTTTTCTTTAAAATCTAAAATTCCTTTCCTCAATTTTCTTTTATTGATTTGCTTATACACTGCACTCTTAAGAGAATAAGTAGATTTTTGCTTTCTTCTCTTCCTTTAGCTAAATGTTTGTGGGAATTTTGACTGTATTCTAAAAAAAAAACCCTAAGATCACTTCTGAGCAGTATTTAGCAATGCCAAGAAGGAAATGATCTTGATCAGAACAATAGTGGTGACAGTGTGGAGCGTGAGGGTTATAGTTTCAAATGTATAATGTTGAGAGGGTTATTTTGAGCATTTTGCAATACTGCTTGATTCTTTGAGTCCTAAATAATGGTTGTAAACAACATAGCATTAGAGTGGAAAGAATATCAAAAAGTTGTCATTATATACCTGTCTTCCCTTTTTTAGTCAAAACTGATAAAAAACCTTTTTATATGTAATGTGTCCACTTCTCTTACTCATCAAAATTACAATCTGGTTTCCAATCTTCTTATTACTCAAATGAAACTGTTCTCTCTTTCTCTACAAAGTAACTAATTTTTTCACCTACCAAATTTAATTATCTTTCCTTAGTCCTCATCTTTCTTGATGCAATATATGATACTGTTTGCTACTATCTGCTGGATATTTCCTTATCTGAATTTTCTTGATTGTGTTCTCTCTTTGCTCTCTTCTTATGCGTATAATTTCTTCTCAGTCTCTTTTGTTTTACTACTTACCTGCAGATATTCCTCAAGACTCTTTCTCTGTTGCTTTTATTTTTTTCTCTACATACTCTCCATCCCAATGATCTCATCAGCTCCCAGAGATTTCATTATTATTTCAGTGAAGTTGACTCTCAAAACTAAATGTCTAGCCCTACTCTAATATTATGTTTTATTCTTTTTTTTTCCTTTGTTCATTCTTTGCTTCCTTCCTTCCTTTCTTATTTCTTCCCTGGTGGGCCAAGCACAAGCAGGCCAAGTGCAGATGGCAGTGCAGGCAGTGCAGACCCAGGGCAGTGAGGACTCTGTAAATCTACATGGAGGTTTCTACAGCAGTGTTGGCTATTCTGACCTGGCTGTAAGCCAGTAGATCAGCAGAGAAGTTATAAAACATCCAACACAAACTCAAAAGTAAATAGTGAACCCCCAAACCTCATACTCTCACAGTACCAGGCTATACTGACCCAGCATTGGAAATCAGTAAACACTGACTCAGCACAGCCAGCACTGACTCAATGCAGCTACTGCTGCTTGTAGAAGAAGCTTGGACAATCTCTCTTGCCCAAAAACAGATCTCAACATAAAAAAATAATTGAATAAAGAAAGCAAAAAGAACTCTGACCATAGACAGTTTATGGTGAAAGAAAACAGATTTCAAACCCTGATGAGACTAAAAGCAGAGCATCCCCAGATGAAGCCCCCCAAAATGATATAAATCGGTCCCCATTACACAAGGCTATGCTAGAAGAAATTTAAAAGGATCTTAAAAGAAAGCTAGAAGAAAAAATGGAGAAAAGAAATTAAAACTTTTCAAGAGGGTCTGGAAAAGGCAACACAATATATACTTAATGAAATGGAAAAAGCATATAACTCATTAAAAGATAGATTTGGCAAAATGGAAAAAGAAAACAATTCCTAGAAAAAACAGAGTTTGTGAAACAGAAAAAGAAAATAACTTCTTAAAAACAGAATTTGTGAAATGGAAAAAAATTCCATAGAACAAAACAACTTATTTAAAAATTCAATTGGACAAATACAAAAAGAAGTAAAAAAGTGAATGAAGAAAATAATACAATAAAAAATCAAAACTGAACAAATGGAAATGAATGACTCAATGAGACATCAAGAATCAGTCAAGCAAAACCAAAAAATTGAAAAAAAATAGGGAAAAATGTAAAATATCTAATTGGGAAAACAACTGACCTTGAAAATAGAACTAGGAGAGGCAATCTAAGGAAAACTTATTATTACTGAAAACTATGGTGAAAAAAAAAAAAAGAGCCTAGATACTATTTTTCAGGAAATCATCAAAGAGAACTGCCCAGATGTCATAGAAATAGCCATTGAAAGAATTTACAGAACACCTCCTGAAAGAGACCCCAAAATTAAAACTCCAAGGAATATCATGGCTAAATTTCAGAACTATTGGACCAAGGGGAAAAAAAATATTACAAGCAGCCAGGAAAAAAAAAAATTCAAATACTGAGGAGCCACAACAAGGATAACCAAGGACTTAGCAACTTCCACCTTAAGGGATCAAAGGGCTTGGAATCTGATATTCCAAAAAACAAAGGAACTTGGAATGCAGCCAAGAATAAATTACCCTGTTAAATTGCATATATATATATATATTTTTTTTTCAGCAAAGAAGATGGATATTCCAAACAGGTTGTTATGGGTCAGAACTCTGAACTTGAAACAAGGATGCTTACAAAATACTAACTAAATGGAATTGATGAGAGACAATGGCTAACTAGTTTGTCATGATATTTAATTAGTTCACTAAGTTCAGTATGATCGTTTTAATCTTACAAAAAATAGTAGTTTCTTAGTGATATAATAATCAGTTTATACTCAGTGTAGAGCATATAAGCTGGGACTCAGAAAGCCCTTGGATACAGAGTGCTAGAGATTCAGTAGCAGAGAAGACAAGAGAACTAGAGGCAGGAGCTTAAGATCTCGCAACCAAAGAGATAGAGAGAGAACTAGAAGGAGACAGAGATTCATTTTCCACCTTCAGTCAGGATCCTGGTAGCAGGCTCTCCCCCTGCATTTCTCCACTGAGACCAAGACTTCCGAAGACCTCTAAGAAAGCTGCCCAGCCCCAAGCAAGCACACAATAAAGAATTTGGACTTTAACCATTGGCTACTCTTGTGGTAATTACAGAATTAAAAAGAAGGCTGCTCCCAGAGACACCCAAGAAAACCAAACCAGAGAACATTACAACAGGTGAATTCCACATATTTGTGATGAAAAGACCAGAGCTAAACAAAATTTTGACGTCCAAATATAGAACTTAAGAGAAGCATAAAAAGGTAAAAATAAAAGAATTCTTGAGAACTGTATTTCTGTTATGATATAACCTATATTTCTATTTAACATATAATATATATTTCTGTTATGCTATTATACACACACACACACACACACACACACACACACACACACACACACACATATATATATATATATATATATATATTGAGAGCATGTATAATTTGATTTTACTATTAGAATATTAAAAAAAAAACTAGATGTGGAAAGGGGAAAGTGGAGGTAAAATGAGTGAAATCACTTCTCAGGAAGAGGCAAAGAAAACCTATTATAACTGAGGAAAAGAAGAGAGGGGGATGAACATTGTGTGAATCTTACTCTCATCAGATTTGGCTCAAAGAGAAAATATTAGAGATATTTGATTTCACAGAGAAACATCTCTTACTTTATAGAAAATTGGGAGGGAAAAGGTGAAAAGCAAAGGGGTAGGCTAAATAGAAGGGAAAAAAGAAATAGTAGAGGAAAGGGAGAAGGATTGTAAAAGGGGGGGGGCTACTTGAGGCAAGTAGTGCTCATGAATAAAATACTGGGGAGGAGGAAAAGGGGAAAAGGAAAGGGAAAAGTATAATTTAGGGTTAATAAGAAGGCAGGAAATATAGAATGAGTAGTTTTATCCATAAATGTGAATGGGGTGAACTCTCCCATAAAGTGGAACCAGATAGCATACTGGATTAAAAGCCATAATCCTAAAATATGTTGTTTACAAGAAACACATTTAAAGCTGAGTGATGCATACAGAGGTAAAAGGCTGAAGCAGAATCTATTATGCTTCAGGTGAAGTAATAAAAAGCAGCGATAGTCATCCTGATCTCAGATTAAGCAAAAGCAAAAATTGATCTAATTAAAAGATATAAAGAAGGACTATATTTTGCTAAAGTGTAACATAGATAATGAAGCAATATCAATACTAAACATATATGCACCAAGTGGTATAGCATCTAAATTCCTAAAGGAGAAGTTAAGAGAGCTGCAAGTAGAAATAAACAGCAAAATTATAATACTAGGAGATCTCAATCTTGCTCTCTCACAACTAGATAAATCAAAATAAATAAGAAAGAAGTTAAAGAGGCAAATAGCATACTAGAAAATTTAAGTATAATAGATCTTTGGAGAAAATTGAATGAAAACAAAAAGGAGTACACTTTCTTCTCAGCAGTTCATGGAATTTATTTTTTAAAATGACCATATATTAGGACATAAAGATCTCAAAAAATCAAATGCAGAAGTGCAGAAATAGTAAATGTTTTTTTTTTAGATCATGATGCAATAGAAATTACATTAAATAAAAGATCAGGGGAAAATAGACCAAAAAAAATTGGACACTAAATAATCTCACCCTAAAAAATGAATAAGTGAAGCAGCAAGTCATAGACAAATCAACAATTTCATCCAAGAGAATGACAATGAGATAACATACCAAAATTTGTGGGATGCAGCCAAAGCAATAATAATTTTATATCTCTAGATGCTTACTTGCATAAAATACAGAAAAACAAGCTCAATGAATTTGGCTTTCAACTGAAAAAGCTAGAAAAACAATAAATTAAAACCCCCCAATCAAATTCTAAACTTGAAATTTTAAAAATAAAAGGAGAGATTAATAAAATTGAAAGTAAAAAAAAAACTATTGAATTAATAAGTAAAATTAATAGTTGGTTTTATGAAAAAACCAATAAAGTAGAAAAACCCTTAGTTAATTTGATTATAAAGGAAAGAGAAAAATCAAATTGTCAGTCTCAAAAATGAAAAGGGAGAACTTTCCATCAATGAAGAAGAAATTAGAATGACAATTAGGAGTTACTTTGCCCAAATTTATACCAATAAATCTGGCAACCTAAGTGAAATGGAGGAATACCTACAAAAATATAGATTGCACAGATTGAACAGAAGAGGAAATAAATTACTTGAATAGTCCCATTTTAGAAAAAGAAATAGAACAAGCTATTAATCAACTCCCTAAGAAAAAATACCTAGCACCAAATGGACTTACATGCGAATTCTCCCAAATATTTAAAGAATAATTAACTCCAATACTATGTAAATTATTTGAAAAAATAGGGAATGAAGGATTCCTACCAAATTCCTTTTATGACATAGAAATGGTATTGATATCCAAACCAGGTTAGGTGAAAACAGAGAAAAAAATTTATAGACCAATCTCCCCAATGAATATTGATGCAAAAATCTTACATAAATTATTAGCAAAGAGATTACAGATTACAGAAAATCATCCCTAGGATAATACACCATGACCAAGTAGGATTTATACCAGGAATACAGGGCTGGTTCAATATTTGGAAAACTGTTAGCATAATTGAGTATATCCACAACCACATTAAGTAAAATCATATGATTATTTCAATAAATGCAGAAAAAGCATTTGATAAAATCCAATACTCATTCCTATTAAGAAAGAGTCTAGGAATAAATGGACTTTTCTTTATCAGCAAGCATCATATGTTATGGGGACAAACTAGAACCATTCCCAATAAGATCAAGGGTGAAACAATGTTGTCCACTGTCACCATTACCATTAAATACTGTATTAGAAATGTTAGTTTTGTCAATAAGAGAAAAAAAAAAAGACAAAAGTGTTATGGGCCAGAACTCTGTACTTAAAACAAGGATTCTTACAAGGTGTGTTTAGTCAGTGGAATTGATAAGACAATGGTTATCTAGTTTAGCATGGTGATTAATAAGTTGTCTAGTTTACTACATGTACTTAGTACTTAATATAGTTCCACAATATTGACACCTATTCTACAAGATTCATACCTATGATAACGTAATTAGAATAGAGTGTATAAAGTGGGATAGATTCAGCCAGAGACAGAGCCAGAGAAGACAAGAGAACTAGAGGCTGGAGCTCAAGCACTTGGAGTCAAGGAGTGACAGATTCATTCCATCTTCATCAGCTTTGTGGTGGCTGGCCTGTCCTTCTGCTCCTTCCTTCCCCCCCTCCCCACTGAGAACAAGGGCCTCAAGAAAGCTAACTGGGTCCCCAGCAAGGAGACAATAAAGAATTTGGACTTTGGACTTTAATACCTAGCTATTCTTGTGGTGATTACTTTGCTGAAACTAAGGCTGCTCCAGAGAACTCCAGAAATCCAACCAAGAACACTACATAAAAGGAATTAGAATTGGTAATGAGGTATCTAATTATCACTTTTTGCAGATAATATCATAGTATACTTAGAGAACCCTAGAGAATCAAGTGAAAAACTGCTAGAAGCAATTCACAACTTTAGCCAAGTTTGTAGGATACAAAATAAATCCCCATAAATTTTCAGCATTTTTATATATTACCAACAAATTCCTGCTGATAGACAAAATGAAATTCCATTAAAATAACTGCGGATAATATAAAATATTTGGGAATCTATCTGCCAAAGCAAAGTCAGGAACTATATGAACACAACTACAAAACACACTTTACACAGAAATAAAATCAGATTTAATCAACTGGGAAAATATCACGTGCATGGTGATACGTTAAGCTAATATAACAAAAATGACAATACTACCTAAATTATTTATTCAGTGCCATATCAATCAAAGTCCCAAGAAATTATTTTATGAAGCTAGAAAAAATAATAACAAAGTTCATCTGGAAGAACAAAAGAATTTTAAGGGAAATAATGAAAAAAAATCAAATGATCTATCTGTGCCAGACCTAAAACTATATTATAAACAGTGGACAGCAAAACTATTTGGTACTGGCTAAGAAATAGAGTAGTCAATCAGTGAAATAGGTTAGGTTCATAGGACAAAATAGTCAATGACTATAGTAATCTAGTCTTAGTCAAACCCAAAGACCCCAGCTTTTGGGATAAGAATTCACTATTTGATAAAAACTGCTGGGAAAATTGGAAACTAGTATGACAGAAACCAGGCATTGACCCACATATAACATTGTATATATACCAAGAGAAGGGCAAAATTTGGGTTCATGATCTAGACATAAAGAATGATGTTATAAACAAATTAGAAGAACATAGGATAGTTTACCTCTCAGATCTGTGGAGGAGGAAGGAATTTGTGAACAAAAAAGAACTATTGATCATTATTGATCACAAAATAGATAATTTTGATTATGTCAAGTTAAAAAACTTTTGTACAAACAAAACTAATGCAGACAAGATTAGAAAGGAAGCAATAAACTGGGAAAACAATTTTACATTCAGAGGTTCTGAAAAGGCCTCATTTCTAAAATATATAGAGAATTAACTCAAATTTGTAAGAATTCAAGCCATTCTCCAATTGATAAATGATCAAAGGATATGCACAGACAATTTTCAGATTAAGAAATCGAAACTATTTGCAGCCACATGAAAAGGTGTTCCAAATAACTATTGATCAGAGAAATGCAAATTAAGACAACTCTGAGACACCATTACACACCTGTCAGATTGGCTAGAATGACAGGGAAAGATAATGTGGAATATTGGAAGGGATGTGGGAAAACTGGGACACTGATACATTGCAGGTGGAATTGTGAATGGATCCAAACATTCTGGAGAGCAGATTTGAACTATGCTCAAAAACTTATCAAACTGTGCATACCCTTTGACCCAGCAGAGTTTCTACTGGGCTTATATCCTAAAAAAATCTTAAAGGAGGAAAAGGGTCCTGCATGTGCAAAAATATTTGTGACAGTCCTTTATATAGTGGCTAGAAACTGGAAATTGAATGGATGGCCAACAATTGGAGAATAGCTGAATAAATTATAGTATATGAATTTTATGGAATATTATTGTTCCATAAGAAATAACCAGCAGGATGATTTCAGAGAGGCCTGAAGAGATTTACATGAACTGATACTAAGTGAAATGAGCAGAACCAGGAGATCATTATACATGGCAACAAGACTATAAGATGATCAATTCTGATGGACATGACTTTCTTCAATAATGAGATAATTCAAACCAGTTCTAATTGTTCAGTGATGAAGAGAGCCATCTATACTCAGAGAGAGGACTGTGGGAGCTGAGTGTGAACCACAACATAGGATTCTCACTCTTTCTTTCATTGTTTGCTTGCATTTTGTTTTCTTTTCAGTTTTTCCTCCTTCTTGAGCCATTTTTTTCTTGTGCAGCAAGATAATTGTATAAATATATATACATATTTTGGATTTAACATATATTTTAACACATGCATTGCTATCTAGGGGAAGGGGTGGGGGAAAGGAGGTGATTATTTGGAACAGAAGGCTTTGCAAAGATCAATGTTGAAAAATTACCCATGCATATGTTTTGTAAATAAAAAGCTTTAATGAATTAAAGAAAAGAAATATAGAACAAAGTGGATAGGAAAAAAAAATTAAGTAAAAATTGCCTTGGGATCCAGTTACAAAATTATACCTTAGGCGTACATCACCAATCCAGCCACACTCACTCTTTTTGAGTTTTTCCTATATCTTACAGAGTATCCAGTCATTGGTAAGCTATTTCAAGCATAAATTCCAGATATAAGTTAAGTGAGAGCTTACCTAGATGATAATGCTGACCCAGCAACTGCAAAGATTGCTGGAGCCATTAAGCCTTAGTGCCTCAGGCATGAGAATACTTTGAGTGACAAGGTTCACATATCAAAAGTGATATGCAGGACATCTTTCTGTCATAGCAGGTACTAGTTGTGATGCAGAATTCCATAAAGGAATGAAAATTAAATGAATAGCTTGATTATCTATTGTTTATATGATATATTTTAGTAACTGAAAATCAAATGAGACTTTGAAATGATTCTCAAGAATTATCATACTAGAATACAATATTAGTTATATAGCTTAAAAATTAATCCATAAGTATTAAAAATGGATTATTGGAAGGTGGCAGATGACAACACTTGACACAGAAAGATTGTCTAGAAAGGAAGCCTTCAGTTACATATTTCACATATTAAACTGAGAAAAAGTCACTTTAAAAAGTATTTATTTATAATGTAGGAAATATATAGTATGGGAGAAAAACAGCTTATTTTGGAAAAAAATTAAAATGTCCCAAATTTCAAAAATTATCAAGCAGGAAATTTCATTGTATTAATAAAAAGCTAATAGGATGTTGCTGATTTGAAATGAAAATCAGAAAGCATTTTGAGTACTTGGGAAATAATTAAAAGATTTTTCCTATGTCTGAAAAGCCTTT
The DNA here is from genome assembly GCF_048593235.1 of Sminthopsis crassicaudata. Taxonomy (NCBI): domain Eukaryota; kingdom Metazoa; phylum Chordata; class Mammalia; order Dasyuromorphia; family Dasyuridae; genus Sminthopsis; species Sminthopsis crassicaudata. Next base: position 186,777,821 of record NC_133620.1, read on the forward strand.
CTATTATTTTCACCTCTTGGATAAAACTCATCCTTCTCAATTCTATTCAAATGTTGTCACCTTCCTAAAATCTTTAATATTTCCAACTGACAAAACCTCTCCAAACAGCTATCATTGTGTAAACACTCATTGCACTGTTTGTAGCTTATCTTCTTTCTTGTGTTACTTTTTAAAGTACATGCCATCATTCCTAGTAGATTGAAAACTCCTTGTGGTCAGGGATCGAATCTTATTTATTCATATATCTTTGTCAGCACCTAGGACAGTGCTCTGCTTATAGTAGGTGCCCAATAAATATCTGTTGTGTGATTTTGTGAATGTATATTTAGTTAAATGATGAATAAGTTTACATATATTTTGTTGCATAGAATAAACCTATAATATATTTATTGTAGGATGTAAAGCTGTTGAGGGCAGAGACTATCTTAGCTTTGAGTATGCATTTGTTTCTATAATATCTAAATTTTTCTTAATAAGTGGCTTATTGACTTTTATTCATTTAAATGTTTATTAAATATCCCTTAATTTCAATACATTTTAAGAGAGTCAAAGAAGTATGAGGCATGTTTTCCTTGCTAAAGTTTATCATGTAGTTGAAAAAACATGACATGTAAAGTCAGAAGTAAACTAATTAAAAATCAAAAGAATTACATATTAACACAATAGAATAACTTAAATGTCAAAAGCAGAATATAATGAAGTCACAAATTAACAATTACATACAGTGAATTCTGTGAATTCAAAAAGTAAGAGTTCATTGTAGTCTGGATGTAATCAAGGAAGACTTCATTATTGTCAAATATTATGAAGGTTTGAGCTGAGCCTTGAGAAGGAAGTAGAGAGGAGAAAGGGTTGTACACTTGGACCTTTCATATCATGACATTCCCCATCATGATTTTGATATATCACAGATTGGTAGAAATTGAATGCACACTTTTTGGAAGTTTTGTGGAAGCTCCTGACAACATGCAAAGGCAAACAGACAAAACAGAGATATTTAACTCAAAATTTACAATAAGGTATTCTAAACATCCCATATAAGGAAAAGAAGAAAAATCAGTTCTCCTCTGATAAAAAGTAAGACCCAAAAAAGTTTATATTAATTTTTTAAATTGTGATGGGCATTACCCCTCTAACTTCCATAACATAGAAGGGATAACTGTACTCTAAAGAAAGAAAATAAATAACAGAAGCAACAGTGGGAAAGTAAATGGGAAAGCAATATGACCAAAGAATTAAGAATAATACAATTGTAATGTGCAGAGTGGTCTTTACTAAAGGAAGATTAGAATTAGAAAGATTATTTAGGAGTCTATTATAATAGTCCAGGAGTGAAATAAAGGTTAAAAAAATAGGATGGTAATGGTAGAAATAGAAAAGATGGGAGAATTGATATTGATTAGTAATTAGTTGGATGCAGAGTATAAAAAAAAAAGAAATAGTTAAAGGTGTCAAGATTCAGGAATGGGCAATTGAGAGAGTGATAGTACCTTAAATAGGAATAAAGAAATTATAAGGAGGAATTTTTTCAGACCTTAGGGAAATGGAGAAGATAATGAATTTCAATGAAGTTTCAATGTTATACACACACACACACACACACACACACACACACACACACACACACACACACATTTATATATGTTCAATTTTTCTTTACTGGTTCATTTTCTTCCTGGTCCTAAGAAACAATATCCTTTCAGGCTGTTTCAACAATTCTATCCCCAGTCTTCTTTTATCTCTAATTCTTATTTGGTGATTTCATCCATTTCAAGATTTGGCTATGCTTATCACTTCTATACAGATCATTACGAAATGATCCAGTCCTTATTTCTTCAGTAAGAAATTTCCATTTGGATGTCTTATTAACATCTTAAATTCAACATATTCAAAACTGAACCTGTCTTCTCTACAAATCTGTGCAGAACTGCATTGCCACTTTCTAAGTTACTCATATTTGAAAGACTAGAAATCATCTTTGACTTATCTCTTTTACCACTTATATCTAGTCAGGTGGTAATTGATTCTATTTTAACAATATTTATCTCATTAGTCCCTTCCTCTGCCTTCTTCCACTTCCATGCATTAATAAAAAGTCATCCCCATTCCTGAAGCACACTTCTTCGCCATCTTTTTTTGAAATTGTTTTCCTTTAATACCTATAGGTGTCACCTACTATCAGACTCCTCTCCATTTTTGACATTTGACTTTCTCTTTTCCTTGATATTATCTTCTTTTTATGTTTTTTTAAACTAATCTCTCCTGGTTCTCCTCCTATTTATCTGACTTCTCCTTTTCACTCTCCTTTGCTGGATCTTCATCTACATCTACATCAAACCTGATAACCAGGTGTGATCCATACATCTTAAATTCCTGAGCCCTCTTCTCTCCCCATTTTCTATTTTATCTGGTAATTTCATAAGTTCCCATGGATTCAATAATTATTTCTAAGTTAATCATTTTTAGATCTACTTATATATCTCTAATTTCTCAGTTGACCTTCATTCTCACTTATCCAACTGCTTATTGAACATCTAGAGCTAGATGTCTATATACCTCTTAAAATCTATATGCCCCAAAGTTAATTTATTATCTTTTCCCCAAAAACCTTCCCTCTTTTTAAAGTCCCTGTTATTCTTATGGGTACTGCCATCTACTATTAATTCAGGCTGGTAATTTAGGTATAATTCTCAACTCCTCACTCTCTCTAAGTCCTTATATCTAACCTGTTGCCAATGCTTATTTATCACTTTTTATCTGTTTCATATCTTTTCAATATTACCTCTTTCTCTTCTTTGATAATGCCACTATTCCAGTGTAGATCTCATCAACTCATGTGTGTATTATTGTAAAAACTTGCTGGTTTTGATATCCATCACAAGTGTTTCCTCACAAGACTATATCCTCCACATAACTATCAAAATGATCTTCATAAAGCACAGGTCTGATCACGGAGCAGTTAGATGGCATATTGGATAGAGAACTTGTTGTGGAATCTGGAAGATTCATCTTCCTGAGTTCAAATCTAGCCTTGGATACGTACTAGCTGTGTGACCCTGGATGTTATATCACAGTTCTCTTTTATTGTCCTGACTCAGTTTCCCCAAATTGTCCTGCCTAGGTTTCTCTAATTGTTCTGCCTCAGTTTATAGTCGTTCTGCTCAATCCAGCAAAAACCACCCCTCCCTCTTAATCAGAGTATCTGATAAGGATAAAAGATCTTACATTTTAGAATGTCAGAATGCTTCTCCCCATCCTAAGCTATCAGAATATCAGATATCATCTTATCAAGATGCCTCTGCCCATCTCCCTGGTGCCTCCCCTATTATGTCATCCATCCCCCTCTCCAGTGGCTCACCCCACTCTGTCAGAATCCCGTTCCTGCTCTCATCACTCTGACTCTGCCCCTTCCTCAATCTACCTCCTGAGTCTGAGCCATATGTAAATATGTCATTGAGAACTCACATTGTTTGCTGGATTCTTGGAGATGATAGTCTCATTCAGCTCTGGGACCAAACCATGGATCCATTTGGTCCCAATAAATCTCTCCCATTAAATAAATTATTAAATACTCTCTAATCTCTTTTTTAGCTCAGTTTCTCCTGCATTACATGGACAAATCACTTAACTGTTTTCTCATCTAAAAATGGCAAAGAAATAAGAAATAAGAAGGAAATGACAAAGCACTCCTGTATTTTTTTTTTCTGAAGAAAACTCCAAAAGTGATCATGAACAGCTGGACATGACTGAAATGACAGAACAACAACAATGGCCATGTTAGCCCTCCCTATTCAGTAAAATTCAGCAAATTTGGGAACAATTATAAACTTATCTGTTTGGCATTTGAACAACTTTTACAACCTATTTCCCCTTCAGTCTTCTTATACTGTGCACCCCATCATATATTCTGAGACTTACTTCCTTGTTGATCTTCAAACAAGAAACTCCATTTCCTGATTCCAGACATTTTTGCTGCTCATCTTCCACACTTTGAATGCTCTCCTTTATTTTTTGCTTTTGGCTTCTGTTGTTCTCTTCAAGTCCCATTTAAAACCCCACCTTCCTCAGGAAATCCTCCTTAATTCAAATGTCTTTTCTCCATTGATAATCTCCAATTTGTTCTTCATATATCCTATTTGTAAATGATTACTTGCAAATTACCTGTCCAATTAGACTGCTAACCCCTTGAAAACTGGGATTGCCTTGCCTTTCTTTATGTCCTCAGTGCTTATTACAGTATCTGTAATATTGTATCTGATGCACAATAGGTGCTCAAAAACATTTTATTGACTTAATACATTTATCAACTAACCTTCATCAAGGCTGAAGTATTTCATTCCTTTCAAATGTTTAATAGTATTCTGAACTTCTCCTTCCACTGATCATATTCACCCTTGTATCATATTTATTCATGTATCTATCATACCTATTCTTAACCTAGAAGCTCTTGGAAAATTAAGAGGTTGTTTTTCATCTTTGTACCCTTAGCACAGTCCCTTGTCTATAGTTGTCTTATGCTACATTTACTTGAATTGAGTTGTCAAGTTTAACCAAGAACATGGATGTAGTTAAAAATGTATATACATGATAAGGCAACATTCATTAGAGGCAGTGTGGTACAGTGGATGGAGAGTATCTTTCAATATCTCAGTAACTCTCTGTGTGGTGCTAGATACCCCTTTCCCAAATTCAGGTACAAAGAGAAAGCATTTATTTAATCCCTCCAGGGAGAGGCCCAGCTCCAACCAAGCTTCTGACTTATCAGGATTTGAATAGCAAAAACCCAAGCCTTTTCATTGGATAGACTAAAAGGAAGTAACCATCATTAACCAATGGCCACCAATGTTGTTTGCTTCCTGTGGGTCATGTCACTTCTTGTAACTTCCAGTCACTGACTTGGGGTCTGACCTTTAGAGACCTAGGCCCACCTAAGACCCTAGGTTGACTTCCTGCAACCTGAGACCCAAGACCTCATCTTTTGTCTCTGGGAATAGGGATCATGTGACTTAGGCCTACTCTCATAAACTGAGAAAATTTTGCCCTATTTACCATTCATCTCTAAGATGAAAAATGACATAGTTGCTACTTTGCTTTCATATCATTTATTCATCTAAAAATCCCATTGCTAATTAAATCAAAAGTTAAGTTACTTTCCACCACTACTCCCTCCAAAAAAGAAAAAAAGTAATCATCAGTTAAGTGTCTGGTTCATTTGCCAGTAATTATAAACAAATCCGCAGATATTCTATGTTGATGTGATTTTAGGAAAGTCCTTAGGATGATTGACTGTCAAAAATATTATAAAAGAGATATTGTTATTAAGTAGAATTAAGGTAACTGCAGCTCTAAGAATTATGATTTTATGGAAAAAAATTTAGTTACTGCAAAATAACATTAAAATAAAATGGTAAGAAATCAAAAAGATCTGTAAGCAGCAGTTCACAAATACCCTCACTATTCTAATGATTCAGATGTATATAATAGAATCTATCAGACAATGCCAGAAGTCAAATAACCCAGTTTGTCTCTGACTCATCATTCTTTCCTTGTTGATTAAACCACTGAATCTTAATTTCTCTATCTGTAAAGTGAAAAAATGAAATATCATATAGAAACATTATTAAAGTCAATATAATAGTGACATGTTTTGCACTTGTGATTTATTAAATAGCTTAAGAAGACCTATCTGTTGTATCATCAGAGTTAGGAAGATATTCATTTAGGATTGAAGAAGTAAAACAAAGGAAGCTCCTGTAGGTTGCCACATTCTGTACCAGGTCATCTTATTGAGGAATGTCATGTTCACTGCAGTTGTATGCTAGAATCAATTCGAGCCTACTCTTACTAGCTGATAACTTTCAGTGTGAGCATTTATACCCCCAAATTCACAAGTGATGCAAACCAAGATTTAATAAATTGTATTGGTGATAATTTAGGCCTAAGAAAGTGATCAGAGAAAATGTTAATAACAAATATTAAATTTAACAGTAAGTTGTGTACTCCCCCTCCTCTCCCCAAAGATCAGATTATTGGACATTTGGCAGTATTCCTTTGCATCTATATATCAAGGAATTCCTTACTTCCTCTAATGAAGGATTCCTATTTATTATTATTTACAGTCTTAGAGTTCCCTGAAATTTACAGCGGTTAAGCAACTTGCTTGTGATCATATAGCCACCCCTGTCAGAGATAGGATTTAAAATGAGATCTTCCTAATTCAAGTACCAGTATTCTCTCTCCACTAAATTAAGAACTATTTGTTCAGAAATCTGCTGTTGAGTAAATGACCTTAACTTTTGAGATCTATGTCACACAAAGAAAATATCTTGACTTTTCATTAAATTGTCCATTAATGCAATGAAGCTGAAGAGGATGGAAGACACACACAGAAAGAGAACAAATTAAGCAAAATAGATCCTTATTATGACCCAGAAAAGTAGTTGAAATTTTGTCTTCTCTTTGTTACTAGAAAGTTTTAGTTTTTGATGACTGGAAAGTACTGGAGTTGTAAAGAGTTGGCTATTGACATTTCTTAATTTCTCCTTATCATTCCAGGCTACTGATCTCAGATTTCAGCCTTATTTTGTTCCTCTCCTCTTGTCCCAGAGCTTAATGGCTGATACTGAGGTAGGGGAAACAGATTGCAACAAAAAGACCTATTTTCTTAAACCCCTATAATATAAGGAAATCTTTTTTTTTAAAACCCCTGTTACTGTTATTACTTTTGGATTTTGTTTCTCAGAAACTGAAACTTTGTAGCAGAAACCTGTTTTGTTAGAACCAAGGCAAAATATAATTATTGCAGCATCACAATCATTTTTGATTATATGCAACATGAGTAAATAGAAAATGCATTTAATAAACTATCAAAGCTAAAGAAGAGTCTCATAAAGAGGAGTGATGAGATGTTAGAAATATGATGCAATCAGATAACACCAACAATGACATTACATTATTACTACTCAATAGAAAAGCTATAGGGGCAGTTAGGTGGCCCAGTGGATAGAGCACCAGCCCTGAATTCAGGAGGACCCGACCTGAGTTCAAATCTGGTCTCAGACACTTAACATTTAGAATAGAAAAGCTATAAATAAAAGAAAATATAGAGCAAAGACCTTGAACCCAAAATTTAATAAAGTCCTCTTATGTGGAAAAAAGATTCTTTTTGATTATTTAGGAAAGCTAAAAAAAATTCCAGAAGTCTCTTTTCTGATTATTTTTGTGAAAATTTCTAGAATATTTTACTTTTTTATATAGGTAAGCAAGCATGGGAGACCAAAGCCTGGGATGGTTAACACATTGTATGAGGAACTTGAAAGTTCAGTTGATATTCCTTTTCTCCCTCTTAACAAATTTTCTATCTCATTTATTGATTTACATTAAGTATTTATTCTGTGCCAGGCACTTTGCTAAGCACTTTACAAATATTATTTCATTTGATCCTTATGACTCTGGAAGGTACAAGGTATTGCCATCCTCACTTTATAATTAAGGAAACTGAGACAGAAAGAGGATAAACGAATTTCCCAGTTGGGATTTGAACTCAGGTCTTCTGAATCACAGGCTCAGGACTCTAACCATTTAGCCATCGAATTGTTTCTAATTCACAAATAATACAATGTCCTGGATTTTCTAAAGTGGTAAATGTGGAAAAAATCTACCAAGGGAACTCAGAATGGAAAATCTTCCAGTCTCTACATGTAGAAAATAACAATTTCATATCTTCTACTTCTTTGAATGTGTCTGTAGCATTGGCTTCTCCAGCACAATAGAGAAATGATCCACTTAAATAAGCCATCATAACTATTAATGAGTCTTAATATTTATCTACTTTTATTGATTACTTAGGTGTGAGGATGATTATTTCCTCTGTAGCCCAGTTAAAGGCTGGAATGCATATGCAAATTAAGATCTTTTCTTTGACTTTTAATTTTATCTATTTTAGAAAAATTGAGCCCTAGATTAAGAAATTCAGCCAAGGTCACACAGCTAATTAGGGGGCAGATTGAAATTTAAAATGAATGGCTGTTTTGTTTTGTTAGTTTTGTTTGTCATATAATTTCATATAATGAACTTATATAAATGATTTAGTTACTTAGCCTATGACCTTATGTAAGTCACTTGATCTCTTTAGACCTCAGTTTTCTTATTTACAAAATGTGAGCTATATTAAATTCTTCTAGTCAACCTTGGTTTCCTGTTTCTGAATTTAGACTACATTTCTGCTTGAAACTCAGGGCCCAGGTGTAGAGTATTAGAATTGATGGGGGTTTGTTTAAAGATTATAATTTGCAAAATAAATTGCAATAGCACCAATGAGGAAAAAACAAAACAAAACAAAACAAACAAACAAACAAACAAACAAACCTGAGGGCACAGTTTTCTTGCAGCTAATTATGTTGCATTTACTGGTTTGAGAAAAAGAGACCATTTTTTTTTTTTTTTTTAATGTGTTGCTTAGTTCTGTTTGGAGCATTTCCATCCTTGTGTTATCAGGGAAAACATGCACAGGCTGTTTTTATTTCTGGTTCCATATTCTTGAGAAGTAAAGACAGCTGATACTTTAATGTTAAAAATCTCCACAAATAATCTCAGTACATTTGGGGGATTTGCATTGCATGAGCAATTTCTATCTGGTTTCTTTCTTATTTATTCACAAATTTGATATTGTAGTCAAGGATATTTCACCATAAAATCATATACACAATATTTAAAATTTAAAACATGTTTTCAACTCTGGTGGTTATTGGATAACGATTTCTTCTATTTTTGTTTGTGTTTAAAAATTTTAACTTTTTTTTTTTTTTTTGTTCCTCTTTGCTGTAGGCGATTTTAGTTTTGGGAAGTCTTGTATGAGGCAGCCTATGACTTTATTACTTTATCTGTGCAATTGTTTCTCTTTGTGATACCTTTCATTGATCTGAATTATTGCTATGTTTCCTGTGGGTTTAGGGGAAAAAGATGATTTAAAAGAGTAAAAAAAAATGATAAAGGTCCTGAGAAATATATCCCTTTCTTAACCCAGGAGTCCATCATGTATTGCCTATCTCTCTAGATCCTGGGAACTCATTCTGGGTGGAAAGCACATCACTAAAGAAGATGGAGCAGTAGGAAAGCAAAATCTGGTCAAATGATGTTAGATACTCTCTGCTGTATTCCATTTGTCCTTTCTCTCCTAGAGGAGAAATGAAAGCTCTTGACTCACTGCAGGTAAGGTAGAATAAGCTGATTAGGGAAATAGGGACAAGCAGATCTAGGTGGTCACTGTAAGAAAAAAAAAAGCACTTAATTGTTTCTTTACATTTTTACTATGTGTATATCATAAAGCATATAACCACAGAAAAATTGGCTATTAGTATATCAATAGATAGAGCTGAAAATGATCCAAGGCATTTCCTGTACAGTTTTAATGGATATTTTAGAGTGAAAAGTGTCCACTTTTTATAATAACTTTGATTTATATAAAATCTGGGTCAGAGTGTTTCACCTATGAGCCCTTTGAAGCTAGTGGCTTATTAGTTTGGGGATGCCTATGAATAAGCATAGAAAGTCTTTTACACACATAGTAAAAGTGTTTGGAAGGTCTACTGTGCTCATCAATAGGATACATGTCACATGATGGGTGAAATTATCTACTACTCTCTTTTTCATATATTTTTTAAAAATCCAAACTAAAACCAAAACAAAGTAAACAATTCCAAAACATACAGAAGCAAACTGTTTAGTTTACAGGAAGTAAAATGAAAACTAGAGATTTGCACATTCTTCTAGAGATAATGTGATTTAATCTTTCACAGAAGAGTAGAATGAAAGTTAAATGATAATGACAATTAATAGTAATAAAAATGTTTTGTGTTTATTGAGTGCTTTCCTTATAGTAACCCTCAGTGCTATGCAGTATTGTTTTCCTTCACCTTACATAGTGAGAGTTCAATAAATGATTGTTGATTTCAGTAGTAGAAGGAGTTTCTTCATCAGAAGTTCCCTATGCCAGTGACCTCTAGGTTCAGTCTAAAGTGAAATTGTTATATTATACATATTAACCTTTTCTAACACAGATCATCAATGACAAAATCTGTTCATGAAGAAGTCACTTTATCTCTTTGATTTGCATTTTTTCATAAATAAAACAAGACAGTAAAGATCCATTTTTAAAAGTTTCTAGATCAGTGATTCTTATATTAAATTAATAAATTATTTTGCATATTCATGATTCATTGGCATAGAGAACTCTCTTTACCACATGAAGGCCAATACTGAAACTTACAATTTTAAAGAGTAATCACTTATATCCTTAAGAGGTCAGGTGAATTGTTCATTTATTCAGTCATGTCTGACTCTTGGTGACCTCATGTGGGGTTTTCAGAGCAAAGATAATCAAGTGATTTATCATTTCCTTCTCCATATGAGGAAACTGAGGCAAACAGGGTTGAGGCATCTACACAGAATTACATACCTAGTAAGTGAACTTATAATAGTGGGTCTCTTCTACTTTCTACTGATCCTCTACTCTATCCTCTTGTGCCATCTACCTGCCCTCAGGTGAATTACACAGGATCATACATTCAGTATGGGGTAGAAGTAAGATTTGAACCCAGATCTTCTAGATTCTAAGGCCACTTCTCTATTCACAATGCCATACTGATTCCCATGTTTCTGATAACATTATATATATATATATATATATATATCCTGTTTCTAATAATAATTCCTTCTAGAAAAATTTCCTAATACTTTCATTAATAAATATATGTATATGTAAATATACAGACACACACACATATATATGTTTAGTTAAATAAAGTTGTTTCTTTTAAGACAACTCTTGCCTATTTATTAAGTAAAGATGAGGTTCAAATTACTGGAGGAACCATAAGAAGAAATTGTTTTGGATTTAATTATCATATCAGGAAAGAATTGGTTGTTGGGATGGAAATGACAAGAACCTTTAGTTCTCTCTATCTCCTGGTAGAGTATGTGAGAAATAGAATATCTGAGTATAGTCTGACATACATTCTTGACTTTGGGGGGAAATATATATATATATATATATACATATATATATATATATATATACACACATATATTTAAAAGAAATCAGAGGAAAGATAGGTATGATCAAATAGATTAAAATAAAATGTTACAAAAAAGGTTAGCTCAATGATGAGAAATACTAAAAAATGAAATTCTGAATACAAAAAACAACAAAATGATTGTAAAAATGATATTTATTATTGTTCAATAAGAAACAATCAGGAGGATGATTTTTAGGGGAGATTTACATGAACTGATGTGAAGTGAAATGAGCTGAACCAGGAGATCATTGTACATGGCAACATCAATATTGTAGGATGATCAATTCTGATGAATGTGATTATTTCCAACAATGAGATGATTGATGCCAGTTCTAATGATCTTGTGTTGAAGAGAGCCATCTACACCCAGAGAGAGGATTGTAGGAACTGAAATGTAGATCACAACATAACATTCTCACTTTTTGATGTTGTTCACTTGAATTTTATTTTCTTACTCATTTTCTTTTCTTTTTGATCTCATTTTTCTTGTGCAACAAGAGAATTGTATAAATATGTTTATACATACAGGATTTAACATATATTTTAACATGTGTAACATATATTGGATTGCTTGCCATGTAGGGAAGGAGTTGGGGGGAAGAAGGAGAAAATCTGAAACACAAGGCTATGCAAGGGTCAATGTTGAAAATTTATCTATGCATATATTTTAAAAATAGAAAGAAAAAATTTGTATTTATCAAAAAGAAAAATATGAACTCAATGAATTCATCAACCAACTTAATCTTAGAAAGCAAAGATATTGAAGATGGCTTTTTATTTATCAACTTTATACTATGCATATTTTCATGTATTTGTCTCCCTTATTAAGAAATAAGTTCATTGTGAGGAGAGTTCATTTAATTCTTAGTGCTTTTAGTACCAGCACCTAACATAGTGTCTGGTACATAATAGATAACCATGGCAAAGAGGTGGCACAATGGATTAAAGCATTGGGCTTGAAGTCAGGAAGATCTGAATTCCAATTTGACTTCAGATACTTATTAGCTGTGTGACTTAACCCTTAATTGCCTCATTTTCTCATCTATAAAATGAAATTATACTGGAGAAGGAAATGACATACCTCTTCAGTATCTTTGCCAGGAAATACTTTAGACAAAATCCACAGGGTCATGTAGCGTTGGACATAGTTGAACAAAACAATAACAAAAAGGCAATCCAGATGAATCACTTCCTTTTTTTTTCTTGGATACCTAGGTGGTTCAGTGGATAGATTGTCAGGGCATGATGTCAGGAAGACTCATCTTTGTGAGTTAAAATCTGATCTCAGACATTGTTCTTGGCAAATCACTCAACCTTTTTTGCCTCAGATTCTTCATCTGGAGAAGGAATTGCTCCAGTATTTTTTCAAGAAAACCCCAAATGGGTCTTGTTAGGAATAATAACAAAGGTATTAAAATATTTTTGTAAGATATCACAGGACATAAATGAGGAAAAGCTGATAATTAAATAATCTAGGGTATTGATAACTAAGATACATAGTAGAGAATTGACAAATTAAGAAATGCAGCCATAACAATACTTAGTTGTCTGTAATGAATTGGTGTCATGTAACACAAATGAACTAAATTCTCTGATCTTGAAATAACAGGCACGTATGTTTGCCTAGCTATTATTATTAATATCTAAAAGATAATGGAAAATTAGAAAGGAACGATAGGATTAGAAAAAGGAAAGTATCCTAATTTTCAAAGAAAAACAAAGGAAAGAGAACAGAGTTTGTAAATTATAGGCCAGTGAACTGATTCCAATTCTTTAGAAAATTTTAGAGAATCCTTAAAAAAATAAGTCATGAAGAGATGATCCAAAGAGTTAGAATACAGTTATTAAGAATAAGGATAGACTAACTTCCTTTCTTTCATTGACAATATATCCAAACTAGTAAGTAAGGGTGGGGGTGAGAGTGGAGGAACACACCTTTGTTATATAGTGAATAGAAAAATAACAATAGTTCAAATGCCTTTTAAGGGAAAAGTAATAAAACTTGCATGGTGGTGGTAAGAATGGAGGTGTACTGCCTTGAGATAGTACTCCCTTAAAAGCATGTATTTCAACTATCATGGCCTTTAACAATATGTTCTGGTCTTGATTATGTTGTATAAGACATAATTACTATAATTTAAACCCATATTTGAGAAAGCTTGATTGTAAAGATGAAACCAAATAGCATCTTTCTCATGACAGCTTTTGACATGTGATAAAACAACAACAATAACAACATTGAAATGTCCATTTTTAATGGACTTATTCACTATTTTGACCTCAAAAGAATGACCTCCATCAGAATTTCAGAGTTGGAAGAAATTCCATAGAACATAGAATTCAAGCTATATGTGAACAAGTATCTTTTATGCAATAAAGAAGATGTGTCCCTCCTCTCTATTGAGAGGGAGCACTACTTTTCAAAGCATCTCTTTCTACTTTTGGATTGCACCTAATTATTAAGATCAAGCTCAATTTGCCAATCTGAACTCAATGTTCCTACTTTTATCCTCCAAAATAAAAAATAAGTTTGGTCCTTCCATATGATGGTCCTGTAAATAGTGGAAGAAGAGTATTAAATGTCATGGTAGATACAATCAGAGGAATCAGTTTAAATTCTGCACTCTGGCATTTTCTTTGGTCACATTAGGTAAATCATTTTATCTTTATTGGCCTGGATTTCCTTAAGTATAAAATGAGGAGGTTGTACTAGACAACCTATAAGATTCCTTGTAGTTTAAAGTTAGTTTACCCCCTCCCCAAATTTTCTTTTATGGATAAACATATCTATCAAAATTTGCTTTGACTTTTTTTTTTTAATAATATGCAACTGAAGTTTTAGGTGCTATTAGCTAACAGCAAATGATGACAATGTAGTACATTAGTGTAGTGTTCTGGTTAGTTTTTTGGAGGTCTCTGGACCAGCCTTTGTTTCAGCAGAATAATCACCATGGGAATAGCCAGAGATAAAGTCAAAAAATCTTTATTGTCTCCTTCAAGTCTTGTCTCCTTGCCTGGGGCCCAGACTAATTTTCTGGAGGTCCTCCTGAATGTATCTTGGTTTCTGTGGGGGAGGCAGGAGGACCACCATGACGGTCTCTGTCTTGAAGTCTCCCTGAATCCAGGAGCTTGTGCTCCAGTCTCCAGTCCTCTGTCTTCCCTGAGTCTGTCCCAGTCCCCTCTCTAGGTCTTACTCTGACCTCTTAAATATTCTATTACAATTAAATCCATTCATCATACTGAGTATAAGCCAATCATTATATCACTAGGGAATCATTATTTGTTGTAAGATTAATTCAATCATACTGAACTAGAGAACTATCAATCACCATGCTAAATTAGATAACCATTGTCTTATCAATTCCACTGAGTTAACAGCTTGTAAGAATCCTTGTTTCAAGTACAGAGTTCTGGCCCATTACACATAAGGGTCTGAAAATTATTATATAGGTCATATTAGACTTCATAAATGACTGTGCTTTACTGAGATACATACTATATACTACATTTAACTATAAGTATTAGTGAACAAATTACTAATTTTCTTTTTTTCTTTATTTAATATTTTCCCCAGTTTAAGATTTTTGAGTTCTAGGTTCCCTCCCTCATCCCCACCCACAATTAAAAAAACATATGCAAAATTATGAAAAATATTTCCATAAAAGGCAAGTTGTGAAAGAAAACATAGATCTCCCACTCCAATGAAAATAAAAACCCTCAAGAATAATTAAGTTAAAAATAAAGAGATAAAATAATAGAGAATGCTTATATATATCTATGTATGTATATGCCAGTTCCTTCTCTCGGTATGAATAGGATTTTTATCATAAGTCCTTCAGAGTAGATGTAGATGATTGTACTACTGAGAATAAAATCACTTGCAGCTGATCCTGCCAATCTATTTGACATTTTTCATAAAGAGCTTTCCAGGTTTTTTTTCCTGAGAGCATCTTGCTCATCCTTTTACAGAGAAGAATAATGTTCTTTCAGAAAAAAATTTTCTTCAAAATTTTTTTACAATTATTATTACTAATTGTAGTTCCTTCATTTATTCTCTCTCTTTTCATCCTGTTCTTCAGCTACTTTTTTACTGACCACTCCCTCCCCCAATATGCCCACTCTTTTATCTTCCCCCCACCCCTTCCCATATTCCATTTCCCTCTCATTTTCCTGCAGGGTAACATAGATTTTTCTACCCCTATTGATATGTATGTTATTTCCTATTTAAGCCAGTTCTGATGAGAGTAAGGTTCACTCACTCACACTATCCTTGCCCTCTTCCCCTCCATTATAAAAGCTTTTTCTTGCTTCTTTTATTTTTCTTTTTGGCAATTCTTTTTTAAAATTTTCATTATACTTTTTATTAAAGCTTTTTATCAAAACATATACATAGATAATTTTTAATATTCCCCTTTGCAAAACCTTGGTTTCTAAATTTTTTTCCTTCCTTCCCGTAATCCAATATATGTTAAACATGTGTAATGTATAATTCTCCTATTTCCATAAATTTCCATAAATTTCATGCTATGCAGGAAAAAATCAGATTAAAAAAGGAAAAAAATGAGAAGGAAAATAAAATGCAAGCAAACAACAGCAAAAAGAATAAAAATGCTATGTTGTTATCCACACACAGTTCCCAGAGTCTTTTCTCTTGTTGCATATGGTTTTCTTCATTCACAAGGCCATTGCAACTGGCTGGGATCATCTCACTGTTGAAAAGAGTCACATTCATCAGAATTGATCATCATATAATCTTGCTGTTTCTGTGTATAATGATCTCCTGGTTCTGTTCATTTCACTTAGCATTAGTGCATATGTATCTCCAGGCCTCTCTGAAATCATCCTCTTGATTATGTCTTATAGAACAATAATATAGCATTCATATACCATAATTTATTCAACCATTCTCCAATTGAGGGGCATCCATTCAGTTTGCAATTTCTTGCCACTAGAAAAAAAGGCCACTAACAGTTTTGCATATTTGGGTTCTTTTTCCTCCTTCATGTTTCTAGAATACAAGCTCAAAAGATTGGATCAAATCTGGATCAAAGACTATGCACTGTTTGATAGCCCTTTGGATATAGTTCCAAATTGCTCTCCAGAATGGCTGAATTGGTCACAACTCCACCAACAATGCATCAGTGTCCCAGTTTTCCTGCATCCCCTCCAACATTCATCATTATCTTTTGCCATCATCTTAGCCAATCTGAGAGGTGTGGTGATACTTTAGAGTTATAATTTATATTTCTTTAATCAATAGTGATTTAGAGTACCTTTTCATATGACTAGATCATTTCTGCTGACCTTCCAGGTCTTCTTTGGTCTCTGTGGTGTGAGAGGTCCGGAAACTATCAGTACTGCCTCTGATTTAGAGGTTTGCCAGGCTAGGATGGGGCTGGATCTGGGGCTGGTCCAGTGTGTCCTGCCCCAGAGACTCCCATTCTGATGTGATAGACCTTTTCTGCTGAGCTTCTAAGTTGCCTTTGGCTGGAAAATGTTCTGCTCTAAAATTTGCTTAAGTCATTATTTAATTTTACTTTGGAGCAATTTAGGGGAGAGGTTTGAAAAGTTCCTGCCTTTACTTTGCCATCTGGCTCCACCTATTAATTATCTGTTAATTGCCAAATCTAAGTTGGCTTTTCTTAGTCCTTGCCCTTCCTGGCCATTCTGCTGCATTGGACACTTTTGTATACAATCTTCACTTTGATTTTTTGTGATATCACCTTTTCTTGATTCATCTACATATCTGATTCATCTCATCTCATATTTCTTGCTGACTTATTGTTCCTGGAGTATCCTTAGTTGTGGATATTTCTTTAGGCTCTCTCCTATGCTGTCTTCTCTTCTGTATCTACACTGTCTCTTCTGGTGACTTCATTAATGCTTGTGATTTTAGCTTTCATCTCCATATAGAAAACTCCATGTAGATAATTTGCAGATTTACCCATCTAGCTCTAGTCTAGATCCAATCCTGCATCATCAACTGTTAAAATATTTTAAACTTGAAGTTCACAATAAAACATTTTTCCATTCAAATTTACTTCTTAAACATAGACCTGACCTTATGACTCTTCTCAATAAACTAGTGGCTTTCTATTGCCTCAGAAATAAATTATACATTCTACTTAAGTTTTAAAGACTTCACAACTTAAATTCAAACTATCTCTCATGCTTCATCAAAAAAAAAGTACTTTCCTTTTTGCATTCTATATTCTAGCCAAACTTTCTTTTTCTCTATTCCTCACACATGACATCTCATCTCCTGTTTTTGTATCTTTTTATTACCCATTCCTCATGCTTGGTATTCACTTCTTCCTAACTTCTATATTACAGAATCTTTAGTTTCATTTAATATATAACTCAAATGTCATATTCTACAAAGATATTTTAATATTTTTCTAGTCCCTCAAACTATTGGAAATCTCCTCTCTTAAGTATTTTGTATTTAAATGTTTTGTGTTTATTGTACATATGTATTCTTATACATATACACATATAAATATATATTTATATTTGTATATATTATCTCCTCAATAGACCATTGAGAGCAAGGGTTTTATTTATCATTTCATTTCCTTTGTATTTCCAACACCTAGAATATTGTCTGGCTTATTATGGGTACTTAAAAAGATGTGTACAATTGACATAAAAATATCTGTATTTGATTAAATACAGCTAAGTCATTTGCCTCAGCCATACTGATTTAGTGAAGTATATAACTTAACAAGAAAATATTTCTTTAAATAACATCTCATTCTCTAGTTTACTAAAGACATGCAAAATTTGTTTCTGTTGGTAGAACATAATGACATTTGGTAGGATGATGCAAAGAATTAGAATGTGCCATAGGGTTCCTGGATCAAGTAATTTTTCATGATAAAATAATAGATTTCTAACATGAGAAAGAGATACTAGTGGGGCCAAAGTCTTTCACAAATATTTTTCATCAGCTCTAAGATTTGGAGAGTAATTCTGATAAAGGAAGTCAATGTTGGTATTATCAGTAATCTCAACAGAAATTTCCAGTTCTGCCACATACCAGATCATTCTGTACAACAACAGCAAAAATGCATATTCTATAAAATGGAATTATCATTTCTTCTTTCATGATATTATTGTGAAATCACTATATATAATTTAGAACATGTAAAATATGAGACAAAATAATATGGAAGTTATTTTGGTCCTATCATTGATTTCTTACTTTTCAAAATAACCTAATTTTACTTGGTCCCATTTCTATTCACTGACATGTTATGATAGTTCTTTATCTCTCATTTAATAAACTTTTCTCTCTGCAAAGAGATTAAAAATAGACTCTAACCATAGCTCTCTTTTCTTAAGATCTAAATTAAAATGATTCCCTGATACCAATACTATCATAAGATAACAAATCCTTATTATCAGCTCAATTCTTATTCATTTCTTCATAAATCTTCTTACCAATAAAAGTGAATTTTTTTTCCTTGAAGGCTGCTAGCAATTGTTAGTGTATGATTTGTGCACCGTTTCTATTCAAAGTGAATTTTAACCCAGATTTAATTACAGGAGGACTGAAGACCCTTCTGATAAATTGTTTTGTTTTATTTTTGTTTTGTTCTTTTTAACTAGAATCTTTTCAGACTAGAAAAAGTCTCTTCAGAATAGAGAATACAGATGACAACGTGAATGCACTTACTAATTGCTAATTCACTCTCTATGATAAATGTCCTGGTATGCAATTAGAACAATTATTACAGTAGAGTCACTTATCCAAGGGGAAAAACCTCTCCCATTTTATGGTTAAGACCTTCTGAAGTGCCCTTAATGTATTTGATTCCAGTTGGTTACCTATGGTTCAGTGTATCATGCATCACTTGTGTTAAACTAGCACATTTCTATGTATTACAAGAACCCTGTGTTGTTGGAAAAGGTTTGATGACCCATATAAGCAGCCCTAAGAACATAGGGTTATGTCACACACAGGAGATTAACAAGAGATTGATATAAAAATAAAAGCTATTTGTCTACAGGCTACTTATACTCTGGGGAGGGGGAAAATGAACCTATGTTGGAACTTGGTAAGGATTAAGATGAGGTGGCAATAATTTTATTTTTGATAGCTTTCTCCTCTGGTAATAAAGAAGGCACTGGGGAGACAAAGAATGGATTACTGTATACAGTGAGTAGTGATGACTCAAATAGAGTTCATTTAGGTTTACCCTAGGAAATTGCTTAGGATTCCTTTATCACAATTATTAGGTATTTATTAATTATTTTTTAAAAATAGAAAATTATATACTTCTACCCATGTTATCAAGGATAATGTATTTTAGAGCTAGAAAAGAATGTAGAGATAATAAAAAAATCCTCTATTGCCCCATGTATAGGGACAGTGTCTACTCTTTACCATAATAGCAAGGGTGAGTCTTTATGAAATAGATAAGGAACCAGCAAGTCTGCAGCATGACTGAATTCAATCTGATTGCAGGAAAAAGACTTTAGAAATCACTACAGCAGAGAATTAAGTGCAGCTCTCATAGAGTACACATTTGTACTGCAAACTTCTTTACCCTGAACATTTCTTATGGGTAAAATAACTTACTGTGGGAAAGGAAGGCAGTAAAAGACAATGGATTTGTCAACTGACTCACATAGATATGGATTCAGAAAATCTTGAGATACAGATCATATGAAATTATGTTCCAAGACATAATCTTAGATCACTTCATTTGAAAGGCTTTGCAGGGACAGCTAGATGGGGAGTGGATAGAGCATCAGCTGTGAAGTAAAAGGACTTGAGTTCAAATTTCACCTCAGACACTTAACACTTCCTAGTTGTGTGATCTTGGGCAAGACACTTAAATCAAATTGCCAAAGAGAGAAAGAGAGAAAGAAAAGGCTATGTCATCCTCAAAAAAATCATCATTTATGGATGGAATCTGGAGATAAGGCCTGCCAATCAGTAAGGTGATAAGGATTTATTAAGTACCAACTATATGTCAGACACAGAGCTAAGTTCTGGAAGCCCATAAAAAAGCAAAAATACTGTTAATGTTTCAAAGAGCTCACCATTCTAAGAAGTGAGACAGCCTAAAGATAATAGGTACAAACAAGCTGTATACAGGATAAATAGGAGATAAATAATGGAGGGAACACATAATTTAGAGGAATTAGAAAAGGGTTTTTTTTTTTTTTTTTTTTTTTTTTTTTGGTAGAAGGTAGGATTTTAATTGAGACTTAAAGGAAAGCAGTGAAATCAAGAGGTGAGAAATTAAGAGTTGAGGAGAGAGAATTTTAAGAATAGTGGATAGCCTGTGAAATTGCCTATAGTTGGTATATTGAGTTGCGTGTGTGTGTTTATATGTGTGAGAGAGAAAGAGGCAGAGAGACATTGACAGACAGACAAGACAGACAGACAGACATACACACACACACACACACTCACACACACACACACATACACACACATACACATGCAGAGAGAGAGAGAGAGAGAGAGAGAGAGAGAGAGAGAGAAACAGAGAGACTCAAAAACACAGAGAGGAACAGTAAGAAGACCAGTGTCGATGTATCACAAATAATATAGGGAGTAAGATATCAGAAATCTGTAAAAGCAGAAAAGAATCAGGTTTTAACAAACAGGATTTTATTTTTGATCTTGGAGATGATAAGGTGTCATTGGAGTTTATTGAAAGTCGGGAGGATGTGCTTTAGGAAGATTAATTTGACAGCTGAATGGAAGTTAGATTATATTGGGTAAGAATTAAGGCAGAAATGCCAATTAAAAGGCTATCATGGATTGCAACAATGGGGAATGAGGAATACTCATATCTAGGTTCCCACTAAGGGAAGAGTAAAGAGAATTGGATATATTGTGAAATAATCCAGATTCAATCTCTGGGGATGTATATTTCTGAATTATTGACCCAGAAGCAGAAAAGATTTCCAGATCTGAAACAAGGTAAGTTTTAGGTTCAAACTAGAGTCTAATGAATGATGAAAGAGATGGAATCCCATGGTCAGTCTGAAAGGATCAATACTTATGTGATGTATTTATTGTCCCCTTAGGGTTCTCTCCCACTTTTTTTTAAAACAATGGTTCAGTAATAAAAAAGGTAAGAAAGTAATTTTATATATAGGAACAAATAACTATTAAAGTATATAAGATATTACTTGTATTAAAATGTACATTTGGATGGGCAGAGTAAAAGAACTTTGGTTTTGAATTAAAAACTATTAAAATGAAACAGGTTTATGGTGTAATTTACACAGTTTTGGATGGAATATGAGCTATGGAATAATTATAAAGACTAAACTAACCTTGTAAATAACGAAGGTTAATGGCATCTGTTTATGTAAACAGTTTGGTGGTTTAAAGTGGGGTAGAAAAACCTTTTATTCATTAAGAAATGGAATAAAATGTGTCTGAGGAAATGGAATTTTCAAGGGCACAATGTGTAGATGAATTATTTTGAGGACATAGAGATGTGGTGCATTGTTTCCTTATTTGCATAAAACTATTTAATGATTAAAGAGAGTGAAAATAAAACAAATAAGAAATTGTTTTAACATTTAGAATCCAAGGCAATGATTTTAAAATGTCTTTTTCATTGAGGGAATTTAAGGGAAAGTGAGATACTGAGAAAAAGAAAGCTTTGACTTGTGCCATTGAAAAATACAAGGGATAGAAAAGGTTTGAAAGATAGATGGCTGAGGTGAAAGAGGCAAGGACCTGGAAAGTGAAAGCCTGAAGAATCAGAGAGGGCATCTCATTTGAAAAGGCATTTTATTGGAGTAATTTGAAGACACTAATGGCAAGAGTAGCTAGCTGACAAAATTCAGCTATGTGAATCCTGATTGGCTGAGTTAAAATTTAGAGTTGCTGCTCTTGCCCTTCAGTATCACCTAAAGTATAAAGGAGGTGAAGCTTTTCTTTTTTCTGTCTCTAGAAAAAGGAGGGAGACAGTTACTATAGCTTCTTTGTAGGTTGGTTTGGCTTGCCCAAAGAGTCAACCTGAACTGTTTACTACAAGCTCTGCTCCAATCGGATGATAAAGATCCAGGTTGAAAATATTTTAATGCTGTTACCTGTATATTCCAGAAACAGCCAGCTTAATGGCTCTTCTTCTTCTTCCTCTTTTTTGGTTTTACTTAAAGGGATGTGTTATAAATATTAAGAGATTTCCTAAACATATGATTGAAGGTAATTGTAACTTGAAAGAAATTAAAATGCTATGATAGAGTATAGAAAAGATTTGTCCTGTCAGAAACTGATGAGGACTAATAGATAGTTAACAGACAAGTGGTTTTGTGTCATGTAGATTTTCCTGAATGGATCAATGATACCAAAGTTTACAGTGGGATATTGTGAATATGTGAATTTTTTTTCTTCCTGTGCTTCCCATAAATAAATGCCTATTCTCCCCCACAGTTAATATGTTATAATATGTTGTTATAATATGTGATTATCAATGAATATTTTGCTTTATTGCTAAGTAAATGATTGTAATACTTTATTTCTTCTCAATTACATGAAAAAACATTTTTGACATTTGTTTTTTTTTTAATTTTGAATTCAAAATTTTTTTCTCTCTCCCATTTCTTCTCCTTCCCTAAGACAGAAAACAATTTAATATAGGTTATACATGTGGAGTCTTGTAAAACTTATTTCATAGTCATATTGTGAAAGAAAATAATCTTCACCAAAAAACAAACAAACAAATTTAAAGAACACAAAACACCACAAAGTTATGCTTCAATCTGCATTCATATTCCATCAGTTCTTTCTTTGGAGGTATACCTTTTTCATCATAGGGTCTTCAGAATTGTCTTGGATCATTATATTGTTAAGAGTAATTAAGTTGTACACTGAGATACCTCTACAAACTTGTCAGATTGGCTAGAATGACAGGGAAAGATAATGCACAATGTTGGAGGGGATGTGGGAAAACTGGGACACTGATAAATTGTTGGTGGAATTGCGAATACGTTCAGCCATTCTGGAGAGCGATTTGGAACTATGCTCAAAAAGTTATCACACTGTGCATACCCTTTGACCCAGCAATGTTACTACTGGGCTTATATCCCAAAGAGATCTTTAAGAAGGGAAAGGGACCTGTATGTGCAAGAATGTTTGTGGCAGCCCTCTTTGTGGTGGCCAGAAACTGAAAACTGAGTGGATGCCCATCAATTGGAGAATGGCTGAATAAATTGTGGTATGTGAATGTTATGGAATATTATTGTTCTGTAAGAAATGACCAACAGGATGATTTCAGAAAGGCCCGGAGAGACTTAAATGAACTGATGCTGAGTGAAATGAGCAGGACCAAAAGATCATTATATACTTCAACAATACTATATGATGATCAATTCTGATGGATGTGGCCATCTTCAACAATGAGATGAACCAAATCAATTCCAATAGAGCAGTAATGAACTGAACCAGCTACACCCAGCAAAAGAACTTTGGGAGATGACTATAAACCACTACATAGAATTCTCAATTGCTCTATTTTTGTCCGCCTACATTTTTGATTTCCTTTACAGGCTAATTATACACTATTTCAAAGTCTGGTTCTTTTTGTACAGCAAAACAACTGTTTGGACATGTAATCATATATTGTATTTAATTTATACTTTAACATATTTAACATGTATTGGTCAATCTGCCATTTGTGGGGGAAAGGAAGGGAAAAATTAGAACAAAAGGTTTGGCAATTGTCAATGCTGTAAAATTACCCATGCATACATCTGATAAAAACTATTAAAAAAAAGAATAATTAAATCATTAACAGCTGATCATCATACAATATTGCTATTACTATGTAAAATGTTCTTCTGGCTATACTCACTTCATTTTGTATCAGTTCATGTAAATCTTTACAGCTTTTTCTTTCCAGTTCATCATTTCTTATAGCACAACAACATCCTTTCACAATTATATGCCACAACTTGTTCAGCTATTCTCCAATGGATGGGCATCTCCTCAATTTCTAATTCTATGTCACTACAGAAAAGAGCTGCTATAATTCTTTTTTTATTTGTAGGTTTTTTTTCTAAACAAATAATTATATTTCAGAATGGAAAATGTCATTATTGTGAATTGTTGGTTTGTGTAAGTGTCAGAGTTGACAGGGAGATTTATATAGTTCAGCTTCTTAAACTGTGGTTCATGATCCTATATAGGGTCTCATAAAAGAATGTAAGGGTCAAAAAATTAGGATTTATTATTAGTAAATGTTTGATTTATATACCTATTTTACATAACTATATACTCAGTGTCACATAAAAATTTCTTGGACAAAAAGTATTCACAAGTGGAAAAAATTTTAAGAAGCCCTGATATATAGCATATGGTAATTTGTTACCACTGTGAGTGGTAGTTTATGGCAATTGAAACAGATCAGTTAGGTCTCAAGAGCTACAATGACCAGTAGGGGGTTGCATAATAATGAGTGATTAATGTATTCTTAACCAGACAGAAGATAAAGACAATTATACATTTTAAATTATACATTTAAAGACAATTATAAAATGTATAATTTTTATCACATTAAATGAAAAAAAAATTTGAACAAATAAAATCAATACATCCTACTTAAGGTGGGAAATGACCAATTGAGTAAAAATATCTTTGTGGCAAGGGTATGTACATAACTAAAAGAAAGAATAAGTTGAAAATAAGGTGAAAAGTTATTTTTCAAGATACAGATGTCAAAGGCATGAATACATAATTTTCAAAAGAAGTACAAACTTTTGAAATCATGTGAAAATTAATGCTCAAAAAAAAGAAAAAAACAAATCAAAAGAACACTGAAGATTCATGTTACACTCAGTAATTGATAATGATAAGAAAATATGAGAAGAATCATTTATGGAAAGATTGTGGAAAAATAATTATGCTGATGCATTTTGAAGGAGTTGTGTATTAGATAATTTTAGAAAGCATTTGGCATTAGGCAAAGTAGTTAAAATGTCTATATCTTTTTATCTAGAGATTATATCACAAGTATTAACTCTTACAGAAGTCATTGTTAAAAATGAAAATTCCATATACATCCAAAAAATGTTGTGGTAACAAATAATTAGAAACAAAATGGTTAAACAAATTGTGGTACATCAATGTAAAGGAATAATTGTATGATTCAAGAAACTATAAATATGGCAAATACAAAGAAACATGGAAAGGTTTATATAAACTGATATGTATGTGAAACAAAGAAAATAACATAGAAAATGACTAAAACAATGTAAATGAAAAGGGCAATAATCATAAAGGAACAAAAAAAGTCACAAAATCACAAAGAACAAGAATTAAGAAGAAATAAGAGGAGCCACTTCCCCATAAGCCTTTGAAGAATTGAGGGGTTCACAGCTGTTAAACATGTCATGTATTTTCAAACTTTTTTGATGTACTAATCAGTTTTGATGACTATTTCTTTTGCTTTATGTAGTTTCTTTAAAAAATAAAATAAAATAAAATAATGGGAGATGACTCCCTGAGAGGTGGTAAAGGGACAGTCGGTAAGGGGAAAGACATAGAAGGAAATTTAGATGATATAAAAACAAAAGATATCCATAAAATTTTACTTAAAAAATAAAAATAAATAAAACCAAGTTCATTAGAAATAAGAGAATGTTGAATATGGAATATAGTTGTTAGAAAGCATAATGTTACAGTTGAGAGGCTCAGGATATATCTCCAAGATATATAAGAATAGTATTGTTTGAAAAGAAGTGGGTCAGCAATACAGGTAAGGAAAATATCAGGGATGAAAGAAGAAGGAATGAATAGATTTGCATGTTAGGAATAGAAAGAAGCCTGGCTTGGCTGGGAATATAATAAAGTTCATGGTAGGGAATAAAGGAATTTTTGAGTTCAAGCATGTTAGACTAAAACCTTGCTTGCCTTTTTTTCTTTTTCTTCCATAATATATTTCAAAACTTGGCTGAAACTCTCAGTAGCTGAAAAATGGGCTGCATGATTACTAAAGAGAAAATATTCAGACCTAAAAGACCTCCAGTGCAAGATCAATAGACTGAAAAGGCAATTACCTAATTCATCTGGGTCACCCTCACCTTTATTGCTTGAAGGAACAGCCTTTATTTCAATTCAGTCATAAAAACCAAGGGGTCATTAGTAAGAAAACAGGCAAGTAGCCCCTTTAGTATAGCCACAGTTAAGAACAATTAATGAATTAAGCTCATGGACACTAAAGAGATTAATATACTTTTCAAGAGCTTTATTGATGGTTATATATGAATGATAAAGACACTATATGTTAAAGGGAAGTTCATAATCTACATTTCCTTAAATATAAAGGACTTTCGGAAGGAAAAGCAACCTTCTTAGCTGAAACTATTCTTCCTGATTGAAATTATCCAGTTCCTAAAAAAAGCTTGGTGAGGTCAGGATGCAGTCAGTGTCACTAATGATTTGCATTAAAGTTATCATTAATATTCTATAGAGGGAAATAATAAAGGCTATTTTAACTTAAGTGATCTCTGACTGGGCTCAGTTTGACAAGTTTTATTGAGTGCCTTCATTTTATATCTCAATAATCCAGTAACCATATTTATTTTATAAGATTCCCAAGACATATTTTTCTGTTCTTACTTTCAGATGATGAAATTGGAACTGATTTTGAGTTATTAGTTTATTAATCTATACATCTCCATAATTATGATAGCTTGATGATATGTCTACTGTTGTCTTATCATTATCTACAGCTTTACCCCATCCAACTTATTCCTTCTTTAGTTATTAGATTTTTCACCTGCACCAAATAGTGTCTAGTACATTCAGGAATAGGATCTAACTTTCCTGATTTCTAGGATAGTATTCAAATCTTCATCATTTTTCAAAGAAAAATTATAGCAAATTTTTTCTCTAACTTTCTCAGTTGGTGACTCATAATCTCCCATAGATTTAATCATCATCTTTATGCAGGTAACTCCCTATATTTATAGATCTAGTCCAGTCTTCCACCTGAGATACAGTCTCACGTTATGGAATCTCCTTTGGACATTTTGAACTGTATTTAAAATAAATCATTATCTTTAACTTGCTCCTTTTGTGAACTTAGTTTTGTGAACAGGTTTAGTGTCATCCTCTACTCTTCATTCTCATTCCACTTGTAGAATAAAATAGAAAATCCTATCATTTCAACTTCCATAACAACGCACCTACAGCCCCTTCCTTCCCTTTACATGGTCAGTATCCTAGTTTAGCCTTTCCATACTTTTTGCCTAGACTTTCACAATAACTTTCTAATTAGTTTCTTTAATTCAAATCTCTTTCCTCTCTAATATATTTTTCATGTAGTTACCAAAGTGATTTTAAAGGACAAACAATTATATTACTTCCATCTAATATCTCCAGGATAAAATACAAACTCCTTTGTTTGTCACTTAAAATACCACACAACTTGGACCCAATATATCTTTCTAGCCTTACTGAACATTGCCTCTCTACACATGTACTGTGATACAGCCAAACTAGGTTTCTTGTTGTTCCTCATATGTAACACTCCATCTTATAACTCCATGCTGCCCATTCCAACTATTAGCTCTTTCTTACTTACCTCTATCTCTCAGAATTCCTAATTTCTTTCAAGATCCCATTGAAATATTACTTTAGGCACAAGTTGTTTCCTCCCTTTGTCTAGCAGTGCTATCCTCCTCCAATTTACTTTTTTTTTTTGTTCTTTATTATTTGATTTGGTTAAAAAAAATTATAGTATATTCCAAGATCTACAATAGTCCTGGTTCCTAGTAGCATATTGAGAAAAGCAAACCCATCTCTTGTTTCCTTTACTGCCAAGCATCTCAGAATATTGTTCTATACTAACTGCCTCAACTTTTTCACAGGATACTACTTATTTTTAAATTTTTTATTTATTATCTGTCTGAATGTCTTTGTTGAAACATATCTTCAATATTAATAACTGCTTAATTTACATAGCCTACAATTATTTCTGAATTGTTTTTCAATATTTCTACAAAATTGGACACATAAACTTCTACTTATTTTTGATAGTATCTCTTCTCATAGCTTCCTGGAAACTATTCATTAATTTGCCCTTCTATCCTCCTTACTTCCTAGCCCCTCCACGATTTCTGTCTCTATCTCTCCCTCTCCTTGTCTGTCTGGATCTCTCTTCTGATTATTTTCTTAACTTTTTTCTCTAATCTTTTGCACTTTTAATACCCTAAATGTAAATCTTCATTTCTCTTCCCTTCATTCTCCTTCTTTTCCCCGATTGCATGCCATGGCCCTTTTCAAGAACAAGGGACAAACAATTTAACAGCCTGACTTAGATTACTAATTTTTACATCATTTAGACTACTAGGTGGTGTATTGTATAGAACACTGGATCTGGAGGCAGGAAGACCTGAGTTCACAAGATCTGAACTTGTGTTTGACATTTATTAGCTGTTTTGACTTGAGATAGCATTTGATTTCTCTCTGCATCATTTTTCTCTCATGAAAATAAGAATAATAAAGCACCAGAGAAGTAGCTTTCCAACTTTTTGTCTGAGGACCCTTTTGCACTCTTAAAAAATTGTCTAGGAGGGGCAGCTAGGAGGTGCAGTGGATAGAGCACCATCCCTAAAGCCAAGAGGACCTGAGTTCAAATGTGGTCTCAGATACTTAACACTTCCTAGCTGTGTGACCCTGGGCAAGTCACTTAACCCCAATTACCTCAGGGGGGTGGGGGTGGGGAAGTATCCAGGATTTTCCAAATAGCTTTGTTTAAAAATAACACTCTTGACACTGAAAATCAGATTTCACGGAATATTTATTAAAGAAGATTCTCAAGGAACCTTCCTAATTTTTCTGGGCAGAAGCAGGTTCCAGTCCTCTTCAGGAAGTAGGAGCACTGAGTACAGAAATGGGGCAACCATTATGTTTGCTCCTCCCTTCAGAGAATGGATTGGTCCATTTTATCTGGGTTATAGAGTTTCTGATATGCTTCCCCTTAATATGTACAAAACATGCTCCCCTGATTCATCATACATTCTATGTTAAAAAATGGCTGAAAACCTCTCCTTTAGGGTATGTTGTTTAATATTTAATAATGTCCTCTTAAGCAGGTGTAGTAGTGATTTGGTCAGGTCAGATCATTGAACCCAACTAGTTTGGGCTGGATGGACTATTATCTTAAGTTTCTGGTTTTCTCAAAACGACAAAATTCTTTCTAATTGGCTGAATCTATCTGTGCCTTCCTAGCCCCAGTTTCTTGTTTGCTCAAGGCTTCTATTGATCACTTAATTGTTCTGTGAATCCTAATCTTCCATAAACTCTCACATTCTAAAAACCTCTTGGTCAGTGGTACCTACTATCCTAATCCCACACTATTTGAAAGCTTGCAACATTGTGGAAATCCAACTTTTCAGCATTTCTCACAGCTTTTGTTTGTGCAGATCATATCTTCTGATATCTGTTATATTAGACATGAAAACATCTTAGTATCATGGTATGATGGTAAAAGGTAAAATTACTAAGGAAAATAAAGATTGAATCTTCTGAGCATATGGATTTATTAATCAATGCATGCCAATTGCCCAATAAACTCTTCTCTTCAAATTAAGCCTGGATTCTAAAGACAGGGAGAAACATATTTTTATACATTAAAATAAGACTAATTAATTAAAAGTAAACAGTATTGTTTACTTTTAATTAATTAGTTTTAATTAATTAAACATTAAATAATCTGATTTCTAATTATTTGAAAGATTAGAGATTTTCTATTTGGGATGGAGAGTAAACAGGTGCAATTCCCTGAAATCAGAAAAGGAGATGCCCTATTCCCCAAAATGTCTATAAACAATTAAAGGAACAAGGGAACAATAACTGATTGATCACTACAGGTCATTTTTCAAATAAAACATATGGGTTGCTTGAGATATATAATTATGAGAAAACTTCTTTCATGAGTTTTCTAATCTGATTTAGTTTCTAGTCACATAACCTAAGTCTTTGGGGAAAGGTGTCTGAGAGCAGGTAGAGGTGATCCAGCTTAGCTTCCCAAGCCACATAGGGAAAGGTTCAAACAATACAGCAAAGTTTTCTTTCAATTGCACAATTGAATACAGTTTTCCCACACACCCACAGAATAGATGTTGGACTAGATTCATAATTGAATAGAAAAGAAAGAGCCAGTTTCAAAATTGAGTCACAAATTGAAGTCAGTGTGGTTCACTCAATTCCCACAATTAATACCCTCAATTGTGAAAATAATTTTGACCTAATGGACCTTCATACTTTGAGAACCAGTAATTTAGAGGATTGTTGAAAGGACTGAATGAGAAAATATGTGAAACGCTTGGCAACTCTAAAGTGGCACATAAATGCTAGTGTTATCATTATTCCCCTCAACTGAATTGACTGTACTGTCAGAATTAGTTGTTATAATTCTTTATTTGGCAATTTTCTTACTTCATCTCCCTTTTCAGTTGAAATGACTCCAAATTAGATTCACAAAAGTCTAGGAAAATATCTCTTAAATGGCCCTTATTAGGCATATTTATCTCTGACCATTATTCCACCATATCTAAATTTAAGTTGTGGTTCTGGAATCCAAATTCCTTTCTTAGACATGATGTAATTACCTAGTCATACATTTCCCAAATGTCCCTTGCTCTTCTGAAGCCTATCTTGATAATAATTAGCAATAGCAAAAAAAAAAAAAAAAATCATCACACACGTCCCTAATATCTTCAGTTACTTGTACAGGACTTTTAAGGAAAATCCATAACAAAACTTTCTTAATACTTATTGACAGTATCATGTGTTTACATGTAAATGACCAGATCTGACTAGTTATTTTTTTCTGATTTTTTTTTAAGTGTTGGGAAATTAAATATTATCTTCTGGGTTGACAAGACAATAAATTTCTTTGTTATTAATATTAAGCTCACAAAATATAATTAATATAATATTCTACATCATATTTATTATAATATATTAACATGTAATATATTATAATATATTGTATATAATAATTCATAATTATTATTTGTTAAACTTTTATATTATATTTCTATTTTATATATAATATATTATTAATATGATAAAATAATATAATAATTAAATCAAGCTTACTAAATATAATTACTATAAGCTTACAAAAAAAAAAAAACTAACTACTATCTTTCATCAGGAAGTCACTAATGAGCTTCCTTTGACCTCTACCCCACCCCTGATATCCTTTTGTAAATACACATTTCTTTATGAATCTTATTGGAAAAGGAAAAAAAAAAGAATAAAAAGAAAACACACACACACACACACAAAAAAAGTCAGAAAAAATAAGTGAGCATAACACATGTTGACTTACATTCAATCACCATAATTCTTTTCTTCTGGAGGCAGATGGTGTTTTCTATTCAAAGTATATTGCAATTAAATTACTGAACCACTGAGAAGAACCAAGTCTTTCATAGCTGATCAGAGGACAATCATTGCAGCTACAATGTATTCCTGTTTTGCTTGTTTCACTCAGCCACAGTTCATGGTCTTTCCAGTTTTTTCCTAAAATCAGCTTGTTCATCATTTTTTATAGAACAATAATATTTCATTACTTTCATATACCATAACTTGTATTCAACCATTCCTTAATGGGCATCTATTCATTTTCCAGTTCTTTACCACCACAAAAAAAGCTGCTACAAATATTTTTGCACATGTAGGTCCTTCTTCCTCCTTACGATTTTGTTGGCACTGCTGAGCCAAAGGGTATTCACAGTTTTATAGCCTTTTGGGCATAGTTCCAAATTGCTCTCTAAAATGGTTGGATCATTTCACAACTCCATCAACAATGCATTACATATTGTACCAGAAATGCGAGCCTCAGCAATAAGAGCAGAGATTCAAGGAATTAGAGTAGGTAATGAGGAAATCAAACTATTACTCTTTGCAGATGACATGATGGTATACTTAGAGAACCCCAAAGACTCTGCTAAAAAGCTATTAGAAATAATTCAGAACTTTAGCAAAGTTGCAGGATACAAAATAAATCCACATAAATCCTCAGCATTTTTATATATTAGCAACACAATCCAACAGCAAGGGATACAAAGAGAAATTCCATTCAAAATAACGGTCAATAGTATAAAATATTTGGGAATATATCTACCAAAGGAAAATCAGGAATTATATGAGCAAAATTACAAAACACATGCCACAAAAATAAAGTCAGATTTAAATAATTGGAAAGACATTAAGTGCTCTTGAATAGGCCGAGGGAATATAATCAAGATGACAATACTCCCTAAACTAGTCTATTTATTTAGTGCTATACCAACCAGACTCCCAAGAAACTATTTTAATGACCTAGAAAAAATAACAACAAAATTCATATGGAAGAATAAAAGGTCGAGAATTTCAAGGGAAGTAATGAAAAAAAAAATCAAATGAAGGTTTTCTAGCTGTACCTGATCTAGAACTATATTATAAAGCAGCAGTCACCAAAACCATTTGGTATTGGCTAAGAAATAGACTAGTTGATCAGTGGAATAGGTTAGGTTCACAGGGCAAGATAGTGAATAAAAATAGCAATCTAATGTTTGACAAACCCAAAGATCCCAACTTTTGAAATAAGAATTCATTATTTGACAAAAACTGCTGGGAAAATTGGAAATTAGTATGGCAGAAACTAGGCATGGACCCACATTTAACACCACATACTAGGATAAGATCAAAATGGGTACATGATTTAGGCATAAAGAACGAGATCATAAATAAATTAGAGGAACATAGGATAGTTTACCTCTCAGACTTGTGGAGGAGGAAGGAATTTGTGACCAAAGGAGAACTAGAGATTATCATTGATCACAAAATAGAAAATTTTGATTACATAAAATTAAAAAACTTTTGTACAAACAAAACTAATGCAAAGAAGATTAGAAGGGAAGTAACAAATTGGGAAAACATTTTTACAGTTAAGGTTCTGATAGAGGCCTCATCTCCAAAATATACAGAGAATTGACTCTAATTTATAAGAAATCAAGCCATTCTCCAATTGATAAATGGTCAAAGGATATGAACAGACAATTTTCAGATGATGAAATTGAAACTATTTCCACTCATATGAAAGAGTGTTCCAAATCACTATTGATCAGAGAAATGCAAATTAAGACAACTCTGAAATACTACTATACACCTGTCAGATTGGCTAAGATGACAGGAACAAATAATGATGAATGTTGGAGGGGCTATGGGAAAACTGGAACACTGGTGGAGTTGTGAAAGAAACCAACCATTCTAGAGAGCAATCTGGAATTATGCCCAAAAGTTATCAAACTGAGCATACCTTTTAATCCAGCAGTGCTACTACTGGGCTTATATACCAAGGAGATACTAAAGAAGGGAAAGGGGCCTGTATGTGCCAAAATGTTTGTGGCAGCCCTTTTGGTGGTGGCTAGAAACTGGAAAATGAACAGATGCCCATCAACTGGAGAATGGGTGGGTAAATTGTGGTATATGAATGTTATGGAATATTATTGTTCTGTAAGAAATGACCAACAGGATGAATACAAAGAGGCTTGGAGAGACTTACATCAACTGATGCTGAGTGAAACAAGCAGAACCAGGAGATCATTATACACTTCAACAATGATACTGTATGAGGATGTATTCTGATGGAAGTGGATATCTTCAACATAGAGAAGAGCTAATCCAATTCCAATTGATCACTGATGGACTGAATCAGCTACACCCAGAAAAGGAACACTGGGAAATGAGTGTAAACTATTAGCATTTTTTTGTTTCTCTTCCCAGATTATTTTTACCTTGCGAATACAATCCTTCCTTTGCAACAACAAAAACAACAAAATTTGGTTCTGCACATATATATTGTATGTAGGATATACTAAAACACATTTAACATGTATGGGACTGCCTGCCATCTAGGGGAGGGAGTGGAGGGAAGGAGGGGAAAAATCCAGAACAGAAGGGAGTACAAGGCATAATGTTGTAAAAAATTACCTATGTATATGTACTGTCAAAAAAAATGTTATAATTATAAAATTAATAAAAAAATAAATAATCCTCTCTTTGAGAGGTTCTAAACATGCAAAAAAAAAAAAAAAAAAAAAAAACAGAAAAAAATGTGTTACAGTTCCAGTTTTCCCACATCTACTCCAACATTTATCTTTATCTTTTCTGTTCACCTTAGCCAGTCTGAGAAGTCTGAGATGGTTCCTCAGAGTTGTTTTAACTGGCATTTCTCTTGTGATTTAGAGCATTTTTTTCATATCACTATAGATGGTTTTAATTTCATCATCTGAAAATTGTCTGTTCATGTCCTTTGACCATTTATCAATTGGAGAATGACTTGTATTCTTATAGACACAGTTTTCTATATATTTTAGAAATGTATCCTTTATCAGAATCACTGGCTATAAAATTTTTCCCCAGCTTTGTACTTCCCTTTTAATCTTGTTTCTATTGATTTTGTTTGTGCAAATATTTTTAATTTAATGTAATCAAAGTTGTCCATTTATATTTCATAACGTTCTCTAGTTCTTCTTTAATCATAAATTCCTTTTCTCTCCAAAAATCTGACAGCAAACTATCCCTTGCTCTCCTAATTTGCTTATGGTTTCACCCTTTATGACCAACTTATGGACCCATTTTATGAACGTATTTTGGTATGGGGCAATAATTTTTTTCTTCCTCTAACCCTTTTCTCCCTCTGGGATAGTATCTATGTATCCACATTTTAATCCAGTGGAAAACAGGCAGTGCCTCTCAGTGCCTATAGTTCCCTCTTCTTAGGGAAAAAAAACCTTCATCTCATGATTTATTTCGTACATATTCAGATGTTCTAGTCTCCCCTATCCCTTCTGTTTCTCCCCTATCCCTTCTGTTTATGTTCTTTCATTCTTAAACCAACCAATCACCAGAGTAATGGCAGTAACAGGGAAGGGGACATATTTGAGAGGTGTTGCAAAGGTAAAATTGGCAGATTGAATATGAAGAGTAAAATATAGCGATTTGAGGATAATACTGAGGTTATGAGCCTGAGAGATGGAGAGAATGGTGGTTCCTTTGACAATAATAAGAAAGTTTGGAAGGGGGAAGCATTTAGAGAAAAAATATAATATATTCAGTTTTGATACACTGATTTTAAGATATGTACAAGGACCCCAGTTTGCTTGAGATATCTAAAAGGCATTTGGAGATGAGAGGCTGAAGGTCATTAAAGAGGCTTAGGCTAGATGTTTCACTAGTTGAATTCCCAGAGATAAATACCTAAATTATTCTGATTCTAAATTTTGCTCTGAAGAATATAGAAGACAGTTCTTTCCTTTCCAAGTCAGTCCCTCCTTCAAATTCTTTTTCCTAGAATAAGCATATTTTTTTAAAAATGATGTTGCCTACTTTAAGCTAGAAATAGCAAGAAAGGAAACATTCATTAAACCCCAAATTATTTTTTTTCTGCAAATACAAACATATTATCAAGCTTCTTAACTATGAAGATATTTTATCAAAGAAATAATAGTTTTATGGGGGCTACTGGAAGTAGTGATATTATCAGAATGTGCCCTTTAAGGTACGCTTAGAAGAGATAGCAATTATATATGAAATACTTATAAAATGCTTTGCATTTCTCAAGTTTATACATGTATGCATGTTATTTACATATCAAAGACACTAATTTCATTCAGCTTCAAACTAAAGTAGCTCTGATTTGAAGAATGGGGGATTTGACTTTTTTATAAAAAAAAAAATTACATTTGAATAAACAATTTTATTGAATAATGTTGTCTTCTGATCTCATGTAAGTTCTATCTACCTGCTCCAGTCTAACAGCAGAACTCTGATAATCATCTCTATAATTGAAGTCTAGAAATGCTTTTCCATAATCTATGTGGTAATATAAAAAATGTTCAACTCCAAAGAATCCTTGTTTTGTGAATGTGACTATTTCTTGAAGGCTGTGACAGATGATCACCAGCTCTGATGGTCCTATTGTCATTCTATTTTTCTTCTGCCCTTTGTAGCTAAACTTCTCAAAAATGTGTTCTATAATAAGCACCTCTACATTTTCTCCCTCTCACTCTCAACCCATACTGAATTTTTCATTTTACTGAAACTGCTCTTTCTAAAATTCCAAAGTTACTAGTCATCTCTTAATTGCTAAATCCAATGGATTTCTCAATTCTCTTTCTCCTTGACCTCTCTGCCGCCTTTGACAGTGTTGATCATACTCTTATCCTTGATACTTTCTTTTCTCAAGGTTTTTGGGATATCATTCTATCCTGATTTTCCTCCTATCTATCTGACTATTCCTCTGTTTCCTTTGCTGGATCTTCCTCCAGCTTAGGTTTTCTAGTCTTGGGTATCTCTCAAGGTTCTATCCAGAGCCCTTTTCTCATTTCCTTCTATACCACTTCACTTAGTTATCTCATCAGTACACATGCATTTAATTATCATATTTAAGCTAATGATCTTCAAATCTTTCTCTCCTAACCAATTTTTCTGCTTCCCTATAATCTTACATCTCCAACTGCTTATCAGACATCTTAAACTGGATGTCCCGTAGACATCATAAACTTTAAATGTCCAAAATGGAACTCATTCTCTTATCCGCTAAACCTTCCCCCATCTCCTGCCTTATATATATTTTTTATAAATCTGTGGGGCAATATCAGTCTCCCAGTTCCTCGGTATTACAATCTAGGAGTTGTATTGGATTTCTTAATATTCTTAACCTCTTCTTCCATATCCAATATCTTATCAGGTTCTATTGACCCTACCTTTGCAAGAATTCTTAAATAGGTCCTCTTCTCTCCTCTGACACTTCCACCACTTCAATGTCTGCACCTCATGCTTTGATAACTTCAATAGCTTGCTGGTGGGTCTTCCTATCTCAAGTCCCTCCCTACCTTCAATCCATTCAGCCATTAAAGTGATTTCCCAGTTAAGTGAGTCTAATTATGTAATCCACTCACTTCCCCCTCTCTTCCCCACACTCAATAAACTCCCATGACTTTTTGATGCCTCCGGAGGTAAATAAAAATTCTCTTCTTTAACCATTTATAACCTTTATAACTCCTCCTATATTTTCTGATTTTCTTACACCTTACTCTCTGATTCTGTGAAATTGACTTCCTTGCTGTACCATGAACAAAGCACTCAATTTTTGACTGTTAGACAATTTCTCTGTCTGCCTCACAATACTGAAATAACTTTTTTTTTTTTTTTCCTCCACTCTGACTACTGAGCTCCCTGGCTTCCTCTAAATCTTAATTAAAACTGCATCTTATTCAGGAATCCTTCCAAACCCCTCTTGATTCTAGTGCCTTCCCTCTATTAATAATTTCCTATCTATGCTATATTTATTTTGTTTTGTATATATCTATTTGTATTTCATCTCCTCCATTACACTATAAGCTTCTTGAGGGCAACAATGATTTTTTGCTTTTTTTGCATCCTATGGGGTTAAGGCAGTGCATGGCTGAGTTGGTTGAAAATTAAATCATGGCTTCTGGACACATTGTTGAGTGAATAGTAAGCACTTAAATATTTTTTCATTAATCCATCCATTCATTCTTAAATGCATTATAGTATTTACAAAGTATTAAGTGATATTGGAATTATCTAGATATTTCAAATGGATTAGCATTTAAAGCCTTGAGTAATTGAAATATTTATTTTCTACCCACTTCTTATGTGGTATCTGCTGCTTTTGTGTAATATTTCTTTTGGCAGGAATTCATGTGTTTAGCTGCAATTTACTCTCACCTTCTTAAAAGAAACAAAGAAAGGTACATATATGTTAAGGTAATGGATTTAAAGCAATGACTGAGCCTTAAGTTTACATACATATCTTGAGAGAAGTATACTTGTTATCTTGCAATGTCTAATAATGTATATTGTACAGTGATATAGATAAGCTAAGCAAGAACTTCGCATGGGATGTAAAATTAAGGTAAATATTTAGTGAAATTGTTTTCTATGATCAGAACAAGAAAGAATAAGAAGCAAAATACATAGGTTTCAATATAAAAAGTTAAGTAAACCTGGTCTAGAGATTTATATGTAGATGAATTATTTTTTTTTATTTAATGTTACTAATATATCCTTATACATTGAAGAAGCAGATCAGTGAAAACATAGAACAATTAAGGAAACAATGAAATTTTGTTAAATAAGACGAAACAAACAAGAAAAATGAATAGTGAGGAAGAGAAAATTAGACCATCATGAATGAGATTGTAAAGCAAATTGGGATTTCTGTTGATCCAAATAGAGGTATTTGAAAGTGCTCTTAAGAATCCAAATCTAAATACTTCATGGATTACAGAAAAAGCCATGAATTGCTTCTACTGCTTTGTCACAATGAAGCATAGTATTAAATGTTAAGAATATTATAATATTGATTATTATGATTCCATGATTCATTCCACCAAATAAAAAATGTAATTGAACACCTAACTTTTTGCTCAATTCATACTAGTGACTAGGGGAAAGGAAAACTAGAATAACTCATACTATATTCATACTCTGCTATACTTTAAAAATACTTATACTTTTAAAAAATATTAATAACTTTATGCCTAAGCAAATAGCGATTTTTTTTTTTTTTTTGTAAGGGATATTTTTTGTTAGGAATGTGTACATTCTTCAAAATTCCCTCTTAGTACTAACTGAAAGTCTTTCATTGCAATGTTCTTGTTGGGTTTTCTGGAGGTCTTTGGAGCCTTCTTTTCAGTAGCATAATCCCCACAAAAGTAGCCAGGTGTTAAAGTCCAAATTCCAAATTCTTTATTGCCTCCTTGTCTGGGGCCCAGCTAGCTTTCTTAGAGCCTTTTGGAATCTTGGTTTCAGTGGAGAAGCTAAGGAGAACAGGCCTGCCACCACAGTACTGATGAAGATGGAAATGAATTTCTTTCCTTGGTTCCAAGAGCTTGAGCTCCCTCCTCCAATCCTCTTGTCTTCTCTGGCTCTGTCTCTGAGCCTCTTGGTCCCCCAGGAGAGCCACCAAGAGCCTGACTGAAGATGGAATAAATGTGTTTCTGGGTCCCTTCTGAGTCTGTCTCTGGCTTTCTGTCTAAGTCCCAGCTTATATGCTCTACAGTTAGTATAAACCAATCATTTTATCACTAGGAAACCATTATTTGTTGTAAGATTAAATCAATCATACTGAACTTAGAGCACTGAACATGCTAAACTAGATAACCATTGTCTCATCAATTCCACGGAATTAGCACCTTATAAGAATCCTAATTTCAAGTTAAGAGTTCTGGCCCATAACATTTCATATTTTATTTTTTCCAGGAAATTATTTAAGTTTCTCTTATTTGTCTTTTTCTTAGACTTATTTCACTCTGAAAAAATGAGTATTCATGTATTCTGCAAGGTTCATATTACTTTCAAAATCTTTTTGTAATTTAGTTAGTTTGTGCTAGAGCAAAGCTTCTTAAATTATGGGTTACATATAGAGTTGCATAACTGAATGTGAGTGTCAAAAAAATTGTCATTTATTATTAGAAAATGTTTGATTTATATGTTTATTTTTTATACCTATGAGCCCAAGGTCATATAAAAATTTCTTGGATGAAAAGAAGTCACGATGTATGTAATATATATATATATATATATATATATATATATATATATATATATATATATATATATATATATATATATATATATATTTCTTACTCACTAGGAGGAGAAATTCAAAATGGATCATCTGTTTTCATTATTGATCACTTTTGCTGCCTCTTATTGTCCATGGTTGCCTGTAGATATGAAGTAGTAAGATGATATAGTAGGGAGAAAGAACACTGAGTCTGGAGTCAGGAAAACATGAATTTAAATCATATCACAAACATTTATTAATGTATGAGCTGAAGCAAATCACTTAACTTCTATTTTTCTCAGTTTACTCAACTGTGAATTGGAGATAATAATAGCACTTACTTCCCAGGATTTTTGTGAAGATAAAATGAAATAATATTTGTAAAGCAACATATAAATGTTAAATAGCATTATTTAGTTAAAAAGCAGGGTGTGACTCAGTAGATAGTAGCCTAACACTAAACAAGCTTGTTTAAAGATAATTCCTCTCTTGAAGAACTTTGTCATAATTTATAGCCCCCTTTTGCTTCCTCTATATTGCTGTTTCCCTGGCACTATTCTATGTGGTCAATCCTCGGAACCTTTATTCTTAAATTCTCACCACAGTATCCTGCATACTCTCTGATTTTGTTACCTCATGAATATTGTAATTTTGTTTATAATATTGGATAAGTTACATTTTTGGTGATCCCTGGTTGTTTTGTTTGCACTTTGCCTCTTTTTGTTCACCAAAATTTTTGATGCTCATTTCCTTTAGTAATTCACAAACCTCTATTTTATGTAGACAAATGACACAGCATTTTTTCAAATATGTGGATGTTCATTTTTGAAGCAAAGTATTTTAGGAACATAGTTGTTCAATTTTCCTTAAAATCTCTCATTCCTCCAGCCATTTTCAGTTTAATGAATATATTTTCTACAGTACAAAGAAATAATGATTAATAAGGTAATTTTAATTAAAAATTCAATGAGTATTTCAAAAAAATCTTAGAATTGGAAAAAAACTTGATAATTTTATTAAATCACTCACAATAAATATAACAATCATCAAATTCTCCTTAAAAATATTCAGTTAGAAGGAACTCCCTCCTTCTAAAGATAGTGTACTTTACTTTTGGATGCTTCTAATTAAGAAATTGATTTCTTACATTGAGCCTAAATATAATTTTCTACATGCTTCACCTTAACATTACAGAAAGTTTACCTTCCTGATCAAATATGGATGTTTAATTTCCCTCTTGATGGTCCTTCACATAATCAGAAACAGTGGTCATGTACCTGCTATCTTCTTTTCTAGGCTAAATGTACTCAATTTATTGTTTAGTGCCCACCCCTCATCCTTTATGTCTTTCTTTGATTGCTTCAGTTTATGAATTATCTCTTTATCATGTGCCACTGAAAACTGAACCCTATATTCTAAATGTAATCCTACCAGAAAAAAAGAGTAGGATTTTCACACACACACATCCACATTCACACATACCCTTCTTCATAACTATAGCCTTTCATGTTATCTTTTATTAATGATAATTCATGGTATTGACTCATATTAGCTTTCAATCTATGAAGATGTTCCTCCCCCCCCCCAGATTTCAACTTCAACTGATGTCTAGAAAAGCTTCTCTAAACCTGTATTTATGTAGTCGATTTTCCCCTCAGTTTTTGAAAGAGAAATTCATTTTAAAAGTTGCACTTTGTGCAATACACTTAAAGGAAATAACAATGCAATGAAATTTAGGCCTCATAATTTAATATAAACACTTGGATTAAAATTCTGCAGTATCCAAATTGTAACTCAAAATTGTCGCCATTATTTTTTTTTAAAAACTTGAACATACATGTCTTACAGGATAATAAATGAAATAAATTAGAACAAACATGCCAAATGTTTAACTTTAAAATCTCAGACACAAATTTTATATTTGTTTTAGTAGATATTTGTTTTAGTTATATTTGTTTAGTAGCTAGAGTCTAAGTGCAATATTTAACACAATTGAAACTACTCTATATGGTTGACTTTTTGAACCCAATTGTAAGACTTTACATTTATCACTAATATATTTTGCTTCATTAGATCCATCGTCTATCCTAGTCTTATATTTCTTATTCATATTCTAACTAGTTAATTTTAAAGAGACTTAGGAGTAATTTAGAATTAGTTTAGAATTTCTGAATATCTGGCTCCAACTCCCTGTTTGTTACTAATTAGAAATGTTACTTTGGTCAAGCTATTTCATCTCTAAAAGTTCTTAATTTTTTTTTTTAATCTGTGAAATGAAGAATTTGGATTAAATATATCATCAAAGTCTTGCGGCATTAACATTTTACAAATTCTGTGAGTTCTGTTCAGAATGAACAAATAAGTAGGTTCACTTAAATCCATGACAAATTACTGGAATAAGTCCAAATGATGAATTTAAAAAAAAAAAAACAAAACTTTAAAACTATTATATAGATAAGCTTTCATGATTGATGTTGAGTTATCAGACTTATAATTGGAAATAAGGGCCACATATAGGTAAAATAGAAAAGATCAAAAAGCTAAGAGATGACAATTTCTTTTTTTCTTTCTTTCTTTCTTTCTTTTTTTTTTTTTAGGAGAGAAAAATAAGACTATATTGATGCCAAAAAAGAGTTGAGTGAGAAATTAAGAGAATATCAAGTACCTTGCAAAAATATCAATTAATTACATGCTTGCTTTTACTTCTATGTAAAATTTTTCTAGGCATTATTTATACATGAATTAAAAACATTCTTTTAAAAAAAACTAATAATAGCTTTTTATTTTGAAAATATATGCAAAGATAATTTTCAAAATTCATCCTTGCAAAACTTTGTGTTCCAAATTTTTCTCCTTTCCTCCCTCCTTCCCTCTCCCCTATTCATCAAGTAATCCAATATAGGTTAAACATGTGCAATTCTTCTAAACATATTTCCACATTCATCATGCTGCACAAGAAAAATCAGATCAAAAAGGAAAAAATGAGAAAGGAAAAAAAACAAACAAACAAGAAATATATTTTTTAATGAAGACCTAGATTATTTTATCTCTCCATTTCTGTAAAATCAAAATAAAGGATATACATTCTTTGGATAGGAGTTAGAGAAAATGAACTATGAAGTCTTGATATATACTTCTGGAATTCTTGGATTCTGTGACTAGACGATCATTCTTTTCAAATCCAACTTGGACTACATTCAGCAGTCCTTTCAGATTAAACATAAAGAGAATAATTCCTGCCCTGGTATTAAAAGGTCTGTTTATTTCTACCCTATTAGGAGTAATATATCAATCTGTTATATCTCTGTATCTACCTGAAAAGCTTGTTTGTATGTATTCATATACACATAAGGAAAAGACAAAAGTACTATCTGTTGAAGATTAATCAGAAGTTAAATTAAAATGTAAATCAATGAGAAAATGATTCAATTTATATGCAACTTTTAGGAAACAAGAAGAACCATAACATAATGAATAGGGATTTTTTGAAATTGGATAGATGTGAGTTCAAGTCTCATCTCTGACATATATGATCATGGGCAAATCATTTAATCTTTCAGGGCTCTAGAAAATTTTCTAAAATTATGAGTTGCAAAAAAAAAAAAAAAAAAAAAAGGTGACCAATGAAATCATAGATATAGTTACAAAGGGAGATTTAGACCTAATATAAAAACAATAGTGTTTTAAGATTTGCAAATTACATTTTATAAATCATCTATTTTGCTTATTAAACCAATTTGTGCCTCAAGAATTATCCTCATTTTATGTACGAGGAAAACGAAGGTAAAAGTGGTTAACTTTTTTGCATATAAAACACATAGTAAATGATGAATTCAAGAGAAAGCTTCTTAATTCTTACATCAAGAGAAAGAAGTCAAGCAGAAAGAAATAGAAAACCATAAAGGCACTGAGTCACTCAAAGCCAACATTACCGACAGTTCCAGGTATAGCTGGTTATAGAGTTATAATTAAAGGCAGTGACCCATAAGCACTTTCCTTTACTTATCTCAAGTCTGACTGGG
Source organism: Sminthopsis crassicaudata (assembly GCF_048593235.1). NCBI lineage: Eukaryota > Metazoa > Chordata > Mammalia > Dasyuromorphia > Dasyuridae > Sminthopsis > Sminthopsis crassicaudata. Next base: position 186,821,498 of record NC_133620.1, read on the forward strand.
GAAAAAAAAAAAAAAAAAAAAGGCAAGCCTGAGAGGTGATTGCTGTTTGATTATAAAGCAAGCTTGCCTGGGTAGGATCTTGTTACTGGCAATTTGATACCATTTTGAGGGGAGGGAAACTACTGTGATGAGAATCATGTTTGCTTTTTTTTTAAGGTGTCATTTCTATGAAAGACCCTTAAATAACACCTCTTCTTTTTTTTTCACTATATTTTATGGATCTGCTTTCTCTATTTAGATCATATTTCATTCTATTTTTAAAAAATGGAAGCATTAGAGAATAAAAGCAAACCATCAAAGTCCCTAACTTTTCTTAATCTTATTTATATTTTGATTGACATTCCACTTCTTATCATCCATGTAAGAGTGATTTTTGCTTGCATTGGTAATTAAAGTTAGTTGAACATTTTAAGAAGTACAGATCAATCAGATTACTTAGTCCATTTCTTTCAGAGTGGCAAGATACTTCTAGAATAAGGTAGACATATATATATATATATATATATATATATTTTTTTTTTTCTGTTTGTTTTGTTTTGCTAGTGGGAACTTAATGGCTTCATTGTGTTTTCTGTTTTATAATTTAAAAAATTTACAAAGTAAAATTACTAAAAGGAGATATTATAGAATTAGATAAAATGATAACTAAAAAGTCAAGAATATCAGGTGATAGGATAAAAATGAAGTAGTAGACCCAGGATTTATTGCTACCAGATTTTAACTTATTAAGACACACACACACACACACACACACACACACACACACACACACACACACACACACACAAATACAGATAATCAATATTATGTAGTATTGGAAAAGAAACAGAAAAATTGATCAGAAGACATATAATATGTTGCTGAACTTTGAAAGAAAAAAGCATTTAGTAAGCAACTATAGGTATCAGTCATTGTGCAATACAAATACTAGAGTGATTTAATCACCACCCTCAAGGGGCATACATTCACATTCTGATAGACATAGACTTAAGATAGACACTTAAAGTGGTATGGTGACTTAGGAAGGAGCATTTTTCTCCAATAAGTCACCTAGTATGTTGAAAGAAAACAAGCCATAGAACAGTTCATTGTTGGACCTTTCCAAAAGCAAGGGCAGTTTGATATGATGACTTTATTCTTTATTTTAATGGATGCCAAAGATAATGGCAAAAGATAGGTTTATTTAGAAGAGGTAACAGACAAAATAAAGAGTTACAATTTAAATTAAATGGTAAATGGTAAATATAAATAAAGTAGAAGAATATATAGTTAGCAAGAAAGGGATTTTAACAATTAGTGATGGAAAGGGCAAGTTCCCTTGTGAATTTACAAGTAATCAGGAGAAAAACAAACTATTCCATAAGGGTGGGGAATGCCTTTTAACTGGCAGGTTAAATCCTAAAAGGGATTCATCAATTAGGTATATGGAGAAGTGAGGAGAAGAGAAATACAAGGGGGTAGTGGGTGGGATTAGGAGAGATACCATGTAGCATGGGGGACAGAGGGGTAAAGGGAAAGATACCATGAGACAGGATGTTGAGGTGGATTGACCTGAAGGAGATCAAGCAAAGATGGCATGTGTCATAAACAGAGTTATAGGGATAATTTAACCTTAGGAATAGGACTGGGATTTCTGACCAGATATATAGCAAAGTGAGGCTGCCTATGACTCCCAATGAAGGGACTCAGGGGTTTGACAAAACTTGGATTTCTGAATGTAAGATCTCCCCAAAGGATGGGACCATGGAATTAAACTGATCAGAGCTATCTCCCTGCTTGCCCTAGGAAACAATTCCATCAATTCTCAGTTTCTCTTTAACCACACCCAGCACAATACCATTTCTTTTCTTTTTTCCCTTTGTTTTCTACACTCTGTCTGTCTATTTCTGGTCTTTGAAAAATAGACTATAGTTTAATTTGTCTACTCAAATTGTTTTGTTTTAAATTTTACCTTTTATTTATTTTTTGAATTTCTATTTTGTGCCTTGCTATTAGTTAAATTTTTGGAATTTGAAAAAAATTGCAACCTCAATTTCTCTTTTTACCCTCTTCTTTCGATGTGATGAATAAATGGCTAAAAAAGATTTAGTACTTTCTAAGTGCTGTGGATACAACTACCAAAGAGAGTTGTTTCTTGCCTTCAAAGAGTTTACATTTAAGAAGAGTAGTTAATACGAGTAGGAGAATAGTGGCCAGGGAAGGGTCTTTTGGTTTAGGAAGAAGCCACAGAAAAGGTGAATGAAACAATAGGGCAGTCCATTAATTATTTTTTTTTTTCCAGAACCAATAGTAATGTCAGTTTTATGACTGTCCTCAGAACAAGTTAAGGAAAGCAACAGCAAGACCAAATATATATATATAGCCAGAAAGAAGGGAAATAATTGTCTGACAAAGAAATTAAATTAGAAACTCCTAGGGATTTCAGAGCCAAGTGGCTTAGCTCCTTCTAGGTATGATGTAGAAGAGATCTGCTATTGAGTTTTAGAGGCAGCAGTAGTTGGAAAAAAATGAAAGGGGTAGAAAAAATATTCTTTGATATGGATTTAATCTTTTAAAATACTTATTTCCTGTGTTGTGTTCTTGGACTCATTATTCTTTATAATTATTGTATTTAGACTCACTTTAAGTTATTTAAGCTTTTTATGTTGTATTTTTACTGGTGAAATTTTTAATTACCTTACGGTTTTTAAAAGGATACATTTAATAATGCATTTGTTTATAATATATGGCAAATTTTTTGTAAAAAGTGCTATATAATGATAAAAAAAGAAACACTTTCTTTAAAATTCTCATTTAAGCATATAGATAATATTTCATATTTTTGTGTTCAGATTTTTTTTAGTTCATTCATACTGACCTTACTATTAGAAGTTGTTAAATTTGAAAGAAAAATGTTGAGGTCTCTAGTAATTAATATTTTACTCTACAAAGCATCTTCTTGCAACTAAGTTTTCTCTGAAGTACTTAAATATGTTTTTGGTGAATATATGTAAAAAATGGCATTCTTTTATGATCTATAATACCTTTATGTATGTTGAGATTTCCCCCTTACTTTTTCAACCACATCTATTTTTACTACTACCTCATCTGAGATTATAATTGTCATTCTATTTTTATGTGTGCTTGTGTGTGTGTGTATTTCAGCTGAAGTATGATAAATTCTAACTCTAAACCCATCATTTAAAAAGTCTATGAATCTTAAATGTGTTTCTTGTAAACAACAAATTACTGAGTTTTGTTTTTTGATCTGTTCTATAGAGCTGTGAGTAACACAGAAAATGATTGAGACTTGGTTCCATTTTTTAAAATATAACAGTAATTGTGGGGACAGAGCACTTTTTCTTTTATGACAGATTCTTCCAAAATGCTATTCCTAAGGTACTCCTCTCACTTGGCATAAGAATATCAGCCGCCAGGTTCATGTGGCTATGATGACTTTTTTTCTGAGACCTGGTTTCTCATCTCATCCTCTTTACTCATTTTCATTTTTTTTTTTCATTTTTTCATTCTACTCTTTTGGTAGATGGGAATGAGTCACTCTAATATACAGATACAAGCTGAAATTCCTGGGAGAGAGATGTTCCCTTTTTAAAGTGACTTCATATAGTATTTAATATCCTTCATACCATCTCACACATATCACACAAAAGCCAAACAGCAACACAATTGCTTTTTCTCTCAGTGCAAACCCCCCTCACTCACACACCTACACACATACATGTGTTTGTATGCATATATTACTGTCCTATTATTCTTTTTGAATTAACGAATGGAATTAATCTTATTCATATTAATAATTATTATGATTCCTTGTTTTCCTTCTTAACTGAATAATTTTAGAATATTTGTTCTCTTTGCTTCCCACCCTTTCACTACCCACTATGTAAATCTCTCCTCACAGATTTTGTTTTCTTGTATAGATAAGAGTAAGGTAAATGAGAACTTTTTCTCCCCTTGCTAATATTAGTAGTCTTGAATAATAATCTGTGATGTTCAAATAATAAGAAACAGTAAATCCTTTTATTATCCTTTCCATTATTTCCTTAGATTCTCTCCCTCCTTCCTTCCTCCCTCCCTCTTTCTCTTCCTTCCTTCCTTCTTTTCTTCCTTCTTCTCTTCCTTTCATACTTTCTAAATTGTTTATCTTTATGTTTTTTCATCTAGTTCACTGATTTCATTCCTTATCTCTTTCTTCATTTAATTTATTATGCTTTCCAACTATTCTCAGAGGCTTTGTGACCATTCCATTCTTGTTTTCTGAATTTCTCAATCTCTCTTTGTTTCTGTTTGTTTCTCTCCATCATGTCCCTCTCTCTCAAACACACAGAAAGATTTATCCTGACAGATCTATAATAAACAGATATAATGAAGGAATAGGTCTATAGAAATACCTATGGACCTATATGTTTGATATATCTATAGAAAAAAAATTATGTAAATAAATTCATATGGATTTCTTTCTTTCTATCTATCATCCCCATAGCCCCCAATTTCAATGCTTATAATTAATAAATAAATAGATAGATAGATAGATAGATAGATAGATAGTACTTTAAGATTTTCAAAATGCTTTTACATATTCTAACTAATTAAATTCTCACAAAAATTCTATGAGACAAGTGCTGCTAATATCCCAATTTTACCATTTAGGAAACTGACAGTAGGTAAGACTTAAGCAGTTCTAGCTAGTAAGTGTCTAAGGCAGTATTTGAAATCAGATATTGTGACTCCAAATCCCAAATTCTATCTACCGAACAGCCTAGCAGCTGTAATTAAATATTGCTTTTTTTCAGGGATGGCTCAGACTTGGAGCAATAAAATGTCAATACATCCAAAGTGGTCTTATTTGGGGAAAAGGATAATCACTGCTTTTATCTAAGATTTTCAAGTTTCTGAGTATTACACCTATGGGCTTACCCATGGTTGGAATTTCAGAAGGACTGATGCTTGACCTCCTCAGTATTGCTGGTTCAATTTTGGAGTTATAGCCTTGCCTTTGGTTTGGTATTCTTACCCAGACTGTTCTGATTTAGGCCGCAGATTGAACTGCAAGTCAGTTTAGCTTCTGCTTTTTTATAACTTCTTCCTTATGTCTACTTCTCACTTTGGAATGTTATCACTGTACACAGGTTCTCTCCTTGGTTTATCCTGGATCACTGATTGAAGTATGAATAGTGACATAAAAAAGTAAAAAACAAAAACAAAAACAAAAACAAAAAAAAAGCTCAAGAAGCTCCTTTTACAACTGTACAAACATGAATTCATTTCATCATTCTAGACATTACTTTCCTCACATTGAAAGAAAAAGATATAGAACAAGATCATCTTTAAGGTCAATGTTTCATAATTCTATCAGTAGTTATATGGAAAAAATACCTTTTCATTAGGAAGTAGAGAATATAAATTAAAACAACTCTGAGGTGCTTCTTCTATACCCATAAGATTGTCTATAAGGAGAAAATTGACAAGTGCTGGAAGGGATGTGAAAAATAAATATAACAACTAATGCATTGTTGATGGAATTGTGAGCTAGTTCAATCATTATAGAAAACATATGGAACTATCCCCAAAGGGCTACAAAAACTATATACTCTTTGAAACAGTGATACTATTACTAGGACTTGTATCATAGAGACTAAAGAAAAAGGAAAAAAAAAACAAATGCATAAAAATATTTTAGATTTTTAAGTGGTAGCAAAGAATTGGAAATTGAAAGGATACCCATCAATTGGTTAGTGGTTAAACAAGTTTAGTATATGAGGATGATGGATTACTATTGTGCTATAAACACTGACAGACTAGTCAGTCTATCAGATTATGAGTCTCTTATTTAATACTATTTAATAAATTCACAAGTAATATAGTCCATGGGTTTATCAATAAGAAGTGGAGACAAATGGTTTCAGAAATACCTGGAAAGGTATATCAATTGATGCAAAGTGATATGAGCGGAACCAGGAAACCGTCATACATAGTAATAGTAATATTGTCATGATGATCAATTATGAAAAAAACTTTACTTGATTAATATAATGATCCAAGACAATTCAAAAGCAATCTTGATGAAAAATGAGACTCATCTCCAAAAAGAGAATTTATGAACTCTGAGTGCAGATTGAAGCATATTTTTTTCACTTTATTTTTCTTGCCTTTTTTTAAATGTGGCTAATCCATGACTTCATTTGTATAATAGGTTTTTGTTGTTGCTGTTATTATTTGTCCTTCATTCATGAAGAGGACCATGACATCAGGAGGTGATGCCATAGTATGCATGTGAATTGGATTTGAGTGAGGAAGGGCTGTGCAAGGTCACCCAACTAACTTTATTCTCCAGAGCCATATGGGTCCAGTGGCCAGGCATCAATTACTTTGATTGGAGATGGTCCTAAGGTGCAATGGAAGACCTCGATCTTTTTAAGCTAAGGTCTTCAACAAGTATCAGTTTGACTGAGGTAGTGATTAAGGCTAGGTAGCAATTGAGGCAAAGAATCTCTTCTTGCATCTAGTAAAAAAAAAAATATAAATAAATAAAATAAATCTGGGAGGAGAAGACCCTCGGGATTTCTCACTAAAGCAGAAATTATGCTATTTATATTCAATCTGAGTCTATCAGGAGCCAAACAGTGACCAAATGAGGCTTGGTCTTAGACCTCTTGATGGACAATTAATGAAAATCAAAGTGGTTTTGGTTTAAGACATGGTCCTTAAGATAGAAATCTAGCCAGTATATCCTAAGATATCTTAGATATCTTACCTTTTCTTTTCTTTTCTTTTCTTTTCTTTTTTTTCCTTTTTTTTTTTTTTTTTGATAATACCACCATATTGCTTGCCCTTTTAATGGCTGGGGGAGAGAGAGAATTTGGAACTCAAAATAAAAACAAAAAATATTCTATAGCTCTGTTTCTTTATGACAGGGAATTTTAAATTTTTTGTGTGTATTTTGAGCCTCTTAGGCATGCTGATGAAGCCTATCAATATTTCATAATAATTTTGTTACCTAATATTCAAAATTGAAGGAAATGTTAAATTTCTATTTGAGTTAAGTGAAAGCAAATTTTTTCCCCCAGCTAAATTCATAGAACCTCTGAAATCTCTTCAAAGATCCATGCTGAAAACCTCTGATCTAAGATTAACATTATTCCTCTTGAAATTGGAGGCATAATGATAACATACAATTTTAGAATAGACTTTTAGTAAGTTGAGTATGTCATTTATTCAAGCACCTCTCAGTGTTATATTTATAAATCAGAATTAGAAGATGCTCTTCATTTGGCTATAAATCCATCTCATGCATCTTAACATCTGTTGCTCAGACTTGGCTATGCCAAATCATGTGACATGATAACTCTGAAACATGACAGGAAAATCTAATTAACATTGTTTCTATTATCATTTACCTTGCATTTCCCCCATTCTGAAAATAATGTTACTATTTTCTTAATAATTGCTTTTGTACACTATACTATTTTTTAACAGCTAGTAACATTTTAACCCATAGTTTATATTACTCCTGACTTTGTTAAGTAGCATTAAATAAGGGTCTTATAGTCAGGTTGGCTAACCTGTTTGCCCCATTTTTTCCATTGCTGCAAATCTGAAGTCATATTTTCCTTCTAGGTAATTTTGGAAGGCAAATTGTTTGAGATTATCAGAGGACAAATAAAGGAGATATAACTTTGTAACACATTGTAGGTTCCATATTAAATTTATTTGAAGTTAAATTTTGAATAACTTCTAATCAATTGCCAAAGTGCCTTATACAACTTTGCTTAGACTTACTTATGTGAATTCTCTTTCTTTCTCACTTTGCATTTTAAACAATCTTAGAATTGACAGATTTCAGGCAACACAATTCCAGATGCCTGGATCCTAAGGAGTAGTCTCCTCAGGTAGAATACATTGTTACCCAGGGAAATATCATATGAACTCACATAAACTATAGAGATTTTTATGGCATTCATTATCAAATGGGAACATTAAGCAAGAATCTGGCAGAGAAAACTTAATCAAGATTTATAATTAAGTGAGAAGAGCATTTACAAACTTGATTACAATTGCAGGGTTTCTAGGTCTTTTGCCAGGCATCACCCATTTGAAGTTTAAGGATTGGTATATCAAGATTTTTTAAAATTATGATTTCAACAATGATTGCTAAATATTAAAAAGTCTAATCTACAAATAAAACATTTTAATCCATTCCCATAATATCAATCTAGATTAAATTTCTCGTGGTTCCTAATAAGAATTTTTTGAAAATAATTTTGAAGAAGAAAAAATAAAATAATTATTAAAGTTAAAATTAATTTTTACACTTTGCAATTAATCATTACTCTCTTTGAAAAACAAAGTTCAGAGACAGGATACCCTAGTTGTATTTAACTGAAGATCTAGAAGAAAATTCTTTCCTCCTCCCTATATTTTCATTGGCAGATAAGAAATAAAAAGGGTCAATAGGTGACCATAGAGATTAGTAGCATAGTTTAGCATTTGTGATCAATCCAGGACTTCTTGTATGAATGAAAGTAAAATATGGGGTAAGGATATTTTGAGGGCTGAAAAGGAAGGGCTAATAGGATTTTGTTAAAGACAGTTGCTTTTATTCCTATTGTATACCTATATAATTTGTCACCTATTTCTCTCATGTAACCTGACTCCAAGTTTCAATATAAACACATCTTGGTAGTTGTGGAAGGCTGTACATGATATTGTATTGTGAATGCCTTTTCCCCTAAAAATGTGATTCTAGTATCTGTACTAAGAGTGTAATCCTAACTTTCAACCTTTATTTGGCATTTATCTGTGAAAAGAGCAGGTTAAAAAATATCAATATGAGTATCTAGAATATAGAATGATTTTGATCACAGATTTCAATACTCTCATGAAGTGCTATTCCTTTTGGCTCCAAGTTCCATTTTGTAAAGCCCTATATGTACTTGATCACCTCTCCTGGTAGACACAAACCATCCCCTTGACAGAGTAATTGAGTTTGCTGCAATACTAGAAGGCGTGATCTTGCAGTCCTTGCCCAGCCAGAAGGCTGTATATCATTTTTGATGGATCCAGTCCATAATGCTTGGCATCTGGAGTGTAGTGTGAAATAGCAGTGATGGGGCAATAAATATCCAACAATTACCATGTGTTAATGCAATATCCTAGAACAATTAAACAAATAAGCATCCTGATTCAATATTCTCATAATTCATTGCTCCAGGAATTTTGGACACTCACAAACAACATTCTGTTATGAAAAAAGAGCCTGTAGTCATAGCTATCTGGTTCATAACATAATCAATAGTACAATTGAAAACAGCAAACTAACTGGAAATCCAGGAAAATGGAGCAATATTCTTTTTTCCTGGAAACAATGTGCTCATCAGAGCAAAGCTGGTGGTTAATATCATCATCTCCAAAAATGTTTGGTTTAAAAAAAAGTCTAAAAAATGTATGCCACCAAAATGCCTGCAAAGTCACTTACTTAAAAGCTTTATATATATTATAATAATAATTATATGTACAATAAAACTTGCACAAAATAGGTATTAAAAGAATTGAAAGGTAAATAATATTTTGAAAATATTTTATACATAGTACAAAAGTTTTTTTCCCTTACTGAAATGTTATTAGTAATAATGACATTTTAAGTGAAGTATTTTAATGTAATTGAATATATTTCATTATTTCAAAAATCTTTAACACAGTGATATGGTGATTTGAGGATATGGTTCTCACTGCAGTTTATTTCACTACTTGATTTTAATGACAACTGCAAAAAAATCTCATAAATATATGTAAATGAAAATAGAAGAAATCCAGACTTGACTGAGCTTACTAAATCATGATGCTCATTTTTCATTCCTATCTACCAATTATGCAAAGGTTTTGGTTGAAATTCAGTTGTAAATTTCCATCTTCCCTGTTATCAATAAATTCTTCTTGCAAGAAGAGTTAGCAGGAATAGGGGGGAAAATGAGATATATACAAATACTACAACAAGGATCAGGAGTAGAATTTATTAGAAAAAAATACCCTAACTAGTAATCATTGACCTTAGACATAGTCAAAGATTCAATCATAAGAGAAATCTAAATTACATACCAGCCATATTATTATTGTTTTAGATGCATGTTTACATATGGATAAGTACACATGAATATTTATGTATCTAAGTAAGTGTGGGCATGTAGGTCTATGTATATGTATATATAGATATATGTGTGTGTAGGTATGAATGTGTGTGTACATATACACACATATATATGTAAAGGTATATACATAGATATGTATTTATACATAAATATATCTGTGTTTAACTGTACATCCCTTGTGGAGGGATGAAAAGGGAAAAAAAGAATAAAGTAAAAGTACTCAGGAGAAAACAAAAGAATAACCTATAAGGAAGCAAAGAGAAGATGGCCACTTATGAATATAATTTCTATTATATATGCTTTCTTGAAACAGAAATTTATTGTTATATATTTTGAATCTTCCCTGATGTTTTGCTGGGCACTTGATAATGTTTTGTTTTAATTTTCCTTTTCTGTCTTTCTTTTTTTCTATTCTATTTTTTCTTATTTTGTATTTAGTTCCATTTTAAAAAAATTGACGCTTAAAAATGCTTCTTGCATTTGAAGATGTTAAGTTTTTTGGCATATTTAGCATATGGGTTCAAAACCAATAGATGACTTCATTTAGAAGATTTTTAAATATTAGAAAATTTTTTCAAGTTTTTAAAGTGTGCAAAGGAAAGATTTTTATAAGTGATTTGATGACATCATTCTCAGCTACTAAATCATTTAATGAAGGAAATATTTCCAAATATTCATTTTCAAAATGCTCTGACCATAAAATTTTTCATTTGAAATAGTTTTTTGTCATTCACAGTTAAAATGCCACCTTTATTTTAAAGCCATGGATTGTTTGTTTAGTTTTTCAAAAATATCTCTGAGACAGTATGTCAGTAAGAAGTGCTCATTATCATAAAAAAAAGTTAACAAATTTGAAATTTCTTCTTGTAAAAAGTTTGTTTAATTCATTTTTAGTACTTTGGCAGAAGACAACTAAAAAAATTTTGTGTGGTTATCATGGACAAATCCCATTACAAAGGTATTTATAAGATTTTTATCACTTAAAAAAACTTTTTTTTTTTCCAACTACAATTGGCCATCTTCAACCCTTTGCACCTTTTGCTACAAATATTTTGCTGCAATGATTTACCTGATTGATGCAATGAATGAATTTCATGTATAGTGTTATCTCTGTAAACTTACACCAAAATCTTCATTTTAAAATTCCTATGAGAGTAGATGCTCTATCTGCATGCACACAATTTTTGTATAAAACTTTGTTTTTTAATTAAAGGAATCATATATTGCTCCTTTCTTTCTCAGCTAAAATCCTGAAAAAAAAAAAAAAAACTACTAGGATATACTTCCTTCTTACTTTAAAATTTCTGCAAAATGGTTTCTGAAATTATCATTCAAATGAAACTGTTCTTCCCAAAATCATCTGTGAATTCTTAATAGCCAAATCAAGGGGCAATTTGACATTGTTGATTAATCTTTCCTTTAGAATGTTTTTTTCTTCTCTAGGTTTTGAGGATACTTTTGTGTCTTTTCTTCTCCTCATACCTATTTGATAACTTCTCAGGTTTCTTCAGTGAATTTTGTTGTTCAGTTACTTCAGTCACATCTGACTATTCATGACCTCATTTGAGGTTTTCTTTTTTTTCTTTTTTTCTTTTTTTAAATTTTTTATTTTTTTTATTATTTTTTTTAATAATTTAATTTTTATTTTATTTTATAATTATAAATTTTTTTTGACAGTACATGTGCATGGGTAATTTTTTACAACATTATCCCTTGCACTTACTTCTATTCAGATTTATTCCCTTCCTCCCCCAACCCCTCCCCCAGATGGCAGGCAGTCTTATACATGTTAAATATATTACAGTATATTCTAGATACAATATATGTGTGTAGAACCGAATTTTTTGTTGCACAGGAAGAATTGGATTCAGAAGGTAAAAATAACAGTTTACACTCATTTCCCGGTGTTCCTTTTCTGGATATAGCTGATTCTGTCCATCATCAATCAATTGGAATTGGATTAGCTCTTCTCTGTGTTGAAGATATCCACTTCCATCAGCATACATCCTCATATAGTATCATTGTTGAAGTGTATAATGATCTTCTGGTTCTGCTCGTTTCACTTAGCATCAGTTGATGTAAGTCTCTCCAAGCCTCTTTGTATTTCTCCTGTTGGTCATTTCTTACAGAACAATAATATTCCATAACATTCATATACCATAATTTACCCAACCATTCTCCAATTGATGGACATCCATTCATCTTCCAGCTTCTAGCCACTATGAAAAGGGCTGCCACAAACATTTTGGCACATACAGGTCCCTTTCCCTTCTTTAGTATTTCCTTGGGATATAAGCCCAGTAGTAGTATGGCTGGGTCAAAGGGTATGCACAGTTTGATAACTTTTTGGGCATAAATCCAGATTACTCTCTAGAATGGTTGGATTCTTTCACAATTCCACCAACAATGCATCAGTGTCCCAGTTTTCCCACAGCCCCTCCAACATTCATCGTTATTTGTTCCTGTCATCTTAGCCAATCTGACAGGTGTTTTATGATACCTCAGAGTTGTCTTAATTTGCATTTCTCTGATCAATAGTGATTTGGAACACTCTTTCATATGAGTGGAAATAGTTTTAATTTCATCATCTGAAACTTGTCTGTTCATATCCTTTGACCATTTATCAATTGGAGAATGGCTTGATTTCTTATAAATTAAAGTCAATTCTCTGTATATTTTGGAGATAAGGCCTTTATCAGAACCTTTAACTGTAAAAATGTTTTCCTAATTTGTTACTTCTTTGCATTAGTTTTGTTTGTGCAGAAACTTTTTAATTTGGTGTAATCAAAATTTTCTATTTTGTGATCAATAATGGTCTCTAGTTCTCTCTTGGACACAAACTCCTTCCTCCTTCACAAATCTGAGAGGTAAACCATCCCATGTTCCTCCAATTTATTTATGATTTTGTTCTTTATGCCTAAATCTTGGACCCATTTTGATCTAATCTTAGTATGTGGTGTTAAATGTGGGTCCAAGCCTAGTTTCTGCCATACTAATTTCCAGTTTTCCCAGCAGTTTTTGTCAAATAATGAATTCTTATTTCAAAAGTTGGAATCTTTGGGTTTGTCAAAGATTAGATTGCTATTTTTATTCACTATCTTGCCCTGTGAACCTAACCTATACCACTGATCTACTAGTCTATTTCTTAGCCAATACCAAATGGTTTTGGTGACTGTTGCTTTATAATATAGCTTTAAATCAGGTACACTTAGACCACCTTCCTCTGACCTTTTTTTCATTAGTTCCCTTGCAATTCTTGACCTTTTATTCTTCCATATGAATTTTGTTGTTATTTTTTCTAGGTCATTAAAATAGTTTCTTGGGAGTCTGATTGGTATAGCACTAAATAAATAGATTAGTTTGGGATTTGAGGTTTTCTTGACAAAGATATTGGAGTAGTTTACCATTTCTTTCAGCTGCTCATTTTATAGATCAGGAAATGAAAGCACACAGGGTTAAACAACTTGTCCAAAGTCATTCATCTAGTAAATGTCTGAAGCTATATTTGAATTCAGATTTTCCTGAGTTCAGGCCTAGCACTCTATCCAGTTAGACACCTTCCTTTCCTATACACTGTATCTAACATGTAAGAAATACTGAATTAAATGCTTTTTGACTGAATAGAAGTCACCATGTCAACCTCCTGACTGAATAAAGTCGAGTGATTTCTGTCTGATTACCTCTAAATCAGGCATAAACAAATTCTGTTTGGAAATTTAACTTCCTTATGAAATCTGGCCTTTTTCTACATCTCCAGTCTTTTTTTTTTTTTTTTTTTTTACCTTATTCCTTTCCATGAATTTTCCAATCCAGCTGTACTAACCCATTTCTTATTCCTCATATTTTAAATTTTATCCTATGACTTTGTGCTTTTATACTCTCTATTACCTATGCCTTGAAAAGACTTCTTCACTTAGCTTTTAGCTTTCTTACCTTCCTTTAAATCAAGCTCATATTCCCATCTTTCAAAGCATTTCCGTACTAGTGCCTATCTTGTGAGATTACCTTTTATTTACACTGTATATGTTTTGTATTTACTTAATTACTCAGAATGTGAGCTCCATGAAAGAGCTCTTTCCATGTTCAGAATTTAACATAGTGCCAGGCATATAGGAAATGCTTAATAAATATTAGTTGGCCAAATGACTGTGTAATTTACTGGTGAGACTAGGTAGTTAAATGTATATAAATGAGAAAAATGAATCCTCTAAAGTACTTGCTATTTGAATTTGAATTCTAACACCATGTTTCCATTGGACTGGAAATAATACATAACTATAATTTTGAATAAGGAGAATCTGAAAACATTTCATCACTTCAGAGCATTCATTATTTGCCCAAATCATGACCTAGTTCTACATCTTTTTTTTTTTTTTGTTATTGCTTACAGAAAAAGTTTTTAAATTTATGTTTCATTATTGAAATAGGACCAAACCAATCCCATAATTTGAATCATATTGGTTTATTAGAAACAACTATACTTCCATGCATCTTATGGAAAATTTTTCACATTATACATTTTTAGAAACAATTATATTTTCCTACATCTATATATAAAAAATCGTCCACATTGCATAATTTGTTCTAAAACTTATTTCTTTAAATCTTTAGCAATGTTTTCTATTTGTGTTCTAAAAGTATTTGTTAGCATAGGAATATATTTTACTTTATTACCATATTATTTTCTGTATAATATTTCATTTTTACTGTGGCAAGAACAAGTGTTTGGCCAATGATATGTGGATTTTTCTTTCTCACTATCCAGTAAGAAATTTCTTGTGAGGTTTTTGACATGTATCAGAAAGGTTTGTTAGAATTTGTAAAGCCTTGGTTTAAATATGGTATGGCTTTAACATCACTGGAAAACTGTAGGAAACCTGGATTTATTTTCTTGATGCTTATTTATGATATTTCATATTAATCATATTAGCTAATAATACCTTAAGATAGGATATTCACTTAAGAAATATATGTAATTGCTAAGTGAAATGAGCAGGACCAGGAGATCATTGTACATGACAACATCAATATTATACAATGACCAATTCTAATGAGCATGACTCTTTTCGACAATGAAATGATTGATGGCAGATCTTGTGATGAAGAGAGCCATCCACACCCAGAGAGAGAGGACTGTAGGAACCGAATGTGGATCACAACAAAACATTCTTACTCTTTTTGTTGTTGTTTGCTTACATTTTGTTTTCTTACTCATTTACTTTCTTATTTAAAATCTGATTTCTCCTATATAGAAAGAGAATTATTTAAATATGTTCATACATATTGGATTTAACATATATTTTAACATGTTAAACATATATTGAATTGCTTGCTATCTAGGGGAGGAGATGGGGGGAAGGAGGAGAAAATCTGAAACACAAAGCTATGCTTGAATGTTGTCAAATTATCCATGCATATGTTTTGAAAATAAAAAGTTTTATAAAAAATAAAAATAAAAATGTATATAATTAATAATATTGGATATAAATCAAAATTTCAAGTAATTTTTGAATGCTTTTGACAAATTCTTTTTTGTCTATAATTAAATCATTATTGTTTGTACCTCAAAAGGTAATGTTCAGGCTTTGACTCAAATGTTTCAAGTATATTTCTCCAGAGTTCAGGCTCTCTACATCAAAACATGGCCAACAGAGAGTTTATGCTAGGACTTTGTCCACTCTGTCTCATCATCATATCACAATGATAAATGAGCAAGAAAAGCCTTGTCAAGTACTTTATGACACAGCTATTGGTACTCCCATTGCCTGACTTCTACTAGATTATGACAAAGTTCTTACTCCTTGCTCTTATTATGCTCTTTTTCTTATATATTTTCAAACTTTCTTTCTGGTGGTACCTGCTAAAAATTTTCAAATACCTTTGTAATCCACATCTCAATTATCTACTACCAAACATTTTGAAAAAAAGAATTCTGCATCCAATGAATATACTACTTCTTCCACAATTCATTGGAAGAATATGGTGTTCATCATTGGTTGTAATAGATCAGATTGATTGCTAAATATGATTAATAGTATTTATCAATATATCTGCTTCTTCTCATTGTTTTGATCTTTAGTATTCCAAAACAACTCAATACAGTCCTTATTTAAAGCTGGAATATTATGGTGTCTGTGGGTCTCAGTTTTCTTTGGAGAAGAAAAGAACATGTTATTATCTATCAAGATTTGTACTTGAGAATCTGCCTCTTTAAACTTTCTTTAAAAAAAAATTGAACATGGGCAAAAATCTGGAATCTACATCTTGGAATTAAAGACTATGGTACATAATGATTTCTACTAAAGTATGACTCTATATTCTTCTCATCAGCATCTGCCAAACATATTCTCATTCTAAGCTATTCTTTCATTCTGACCTTTATATAAAAGCTTCTTGGTCAAAAATAAGTATTGATCCCATTATTATCAACTGCTTTGGTCTTTATCTGTGCTCATGTTCTATCTCTGTTACAAATAGGCTGTGTGACTTTGGATGAATCACTTCAGATTTCTGGACCTGTTTTTTCATCTTTAAAAGGAATTAATGCTCCAAATTGCCTTCAGTTTCTTAATTCCTATGATTCCTGATTTCCATGTGATATTGAACACTATTTATCACTTATTTCTTGATATTGCTTTCATTTGAGTAAAATCACTGTCTATTAGCTTCTGCATTTTCTTTCTCCTTTCTTGACCCTTCTTTTTGAAAAACACAAACAAAAAAAACCCTTAAAATAAATGCTCCCTAATTCTCTCTTTATGATTCTTTTCTCTTTTGTCTCTATCTTCTCCCATGACTACCTCTGGTAGAAATGATTCCCATATATTCATTTTAACTCAAATCTTTCTTCTAAGCAGCAGATCTGTATTTCCACATGCCCGCTGGATTTTACCACTTCCAAATCAGCATGTCCAAGACTTTACTCAAAATGTACTTCTAATATATTTGTCAATGATAGCATCATTATGTCCAGCTCCCCCTCTCCCCCAATATTTGAAACCTCCACATTGTCTTTGATTCTTCATTGTCTCCCATATTGTTTTCCAGTTAACAAGTCCTATGGCACTTGTCTTTTGTAATATATTTATAATAAATCAATAAATTAAATAAATATTTGTTAAATGCCCAATGTGTATTGATAACCATATAGGAAATACATCATTTAAATAAGGCTTAGCTGCAGTTTTCCAAGAATCTACAATCTATTTTTCTCTTCTTTCTATTATTTAAATTATTATTTTTATTTTTACTAATTTTTGGCAACTTTTAGATTGGGTCTCCAGATACTATTCTCTCCTACTTACTGTTGCTTGATATATGCTTTTCCACAATTTAACAAAGAAATTCCTGTAATTGTGAGATATTCCTTAAGTTTCTGCTTTTGTTGTTTGAACAAAAGGTTGGACTTAAGAACTGTAAAAGTAGTGGTGCCTATAATGGTGGAGGAACCCTTAGGAACTACGTTTCCTTGGTAGCAAACCCTACATATCTACATCTGACAAAAAGAGTAGTTTTATTATTTTTGGTGATTTTATAGGTCTACATTTTTAATTTCTAGGGCTGTTGCAACAGCTTCCTAATGGAATCTCTATTGTCAAATTAAGCTTCACACACAGATCTGAGCATGTCACCTCTGCTTAGAAATCATTTGTTCTCTAATAACCTCTTAATAAAGATCAAACTGGTCAGCTCAACATTCAGGGCCCTCCTAGTCCACCTTTATCTGAACTGTCTTTTCATGCATTTAGGAATAATTTAAGCAGGGCATTAAGTATGGTGCTATAAAAATGCTATATTGTCTTATTAGCATAATAACCTTGGGAGAAGGGTGGAGTTAGTGCATGTATTACTATCCTCATTTTTCATAAGAGATTCAAAGAGTTTGTGATTTTTATAAGACTACGAGGCTATTAAGGGTCAAAACTGGGAGTTGAATCAAGATTTTTTTCTGCTCACTACACTAGCAGTTCACTATTTCTAGCCTGTGTTATTTTTTTTTCCACTTTTCCTAATGCAGCTGAAATATTCTCCCTTCCTCAAGAAATCTCAATTTCAGAGTATTGCTTAAATTCTTTATCTTGTAAGAGCTCCTCCCTTTCCCACCCAATTTAAAAGTCTTTCCTCCTTCAGACTTTATGTAGAATTTTGTCATGCTTTTATCATATTCTGAATATTTTATCATATTCTGAAATTATGAATTCTATATTATATCATTAAAGCATTTTTGTAAGTATGCTATTTTCAAGGGTACTCTGGTCCTTATAAATGAAATTCTTGATTTTTTTTGATGTGAATATTTATATTATATAGGTATAAGAAAGTGATGGAGAAAATGTTAATAATACAGATTATATTTAAATGCATTCCTTGTTATATTTTCTTTTTCAGAGTTTTAAAAAAATATTTAGCAGTTACCAGCACACTTCTGATTCTTGTTACCTGGCAATCTGCAAAAGGACAAAGACTTCCTAGTGTAATCCATTGAATATTTTGAAGCAGATCTATAATGTGATTAGAAAATGAATTCCCAGTGAGGAAACTCCCTTTACAAACGCAGATGGTCACCTACTTTAAATGTATAGTTTTATATAGTAGCCTGGATTACTGAGAATTTAAGTGATTTACTCATGGCTAATGTCCATCAGAGGTAAGACAAAAAACTGGATCATGCTGCTTTTGAGAATGACATGGCTTTGACTAGTCAATGTTGCTTTTTATGTATGTACATATATATATATACATATATACATTTATATATTTATATTATGTATATTTACATATATAGCAAAGCCTTAATAAGTGGCTGCTGAATGAATT
The DNA here is from genome assembly GCF_048593235.1 of Sminthopsis crassicaudata. Lineage (NCBI taxonomy): Eukaryota > Metazoa > Chordata > Mammalia > Dasyuromorphia > Dasyuridae > Sminthopsis > Sminthopsis crassicaudata. Next base: position 186,840,460 of record NC_133620.1, read on the forward strand.
AATGAATGGGGTGAACAAATTAATCTGTGAGAACAGTGTGATCTCCTTAGTCTAGATCTTCTATTTTGGGCTTAAGTCAAATTAGGACCCTGAGCTGTAGAGCAGCTGTAGCAAGGTTAGAATTGAATACTAGAAAGTAGGAATTGCTTATTAAATTGGAAAGTAGTGGGAAAAAAGTCTGATATATTTTTAAACTTGATTGAGTCCACTTTCAGGAAAAGAAGATAGAACACAATCTGAAAGAAATTTTCTTAACAAAAACTTCTTTAATGTGTTTTTATATTTTTGGGGAAATAGTGGTAGCTAAATTTCTATACCAAAAGGGCATTATAGCATACTCAAATTGATCATAAACTGAGCTACGAAATGTCTTTAAATTAAAGAGATAGAATGGGAAAAAAAAAAAAAAGAGATGGCTTGTGGAATCTATGCCTGGAATTATCTAAGATTTAGACTTAAAAAATATTTTAGAGATAACTAAACCCCTTCATTTTACAGATGAAGAAACTGAGATCTAGAGAATTTTACTAGAACATAAATTTTCTGAATATGATTCTATTGGTTTTATTTGCCTTATGCTAATGAAAACTTGGCTTGTGTTGGATAAAAAACAATGTTCTTCATTCTCTGGAAATTTGGAATGGATGACCTCAAAAATACTTTCTGACACTAGTATTCCATACCTTTATGTCAATTTTTTCAACCTAAATTATATTTTATATTTTATCTCATATTATTTGGATATGTTCTTGCTTCCAAAGGAAAATTTTGAAATATTTTGAAAGGGATGTAAGGAAAAAAGACATTCAAATATTTTTGTTGACCCATATAAGATGATAAGTATGCTGAATGCTTTTGATTTGACGAATATAACATCATTAGGTCTTTTAGGTATACTTGTTTGAATATGCTATTTATCCAAACCAATGTTAAATAAAAATAAGGACCTTGTATAGGAGTATCTACTCCCTACATTCTTATTTTAGAATTAAGACACACAATTTTAAAGATTCGTTCACATTAAATGACTTTCACTTGCTTGCCCACTTATTATTTCTTTTTTTTTTTTTACAAGGTGCCTATTTCATTTCATAAAGGTTCATCGACCAGCTTCTTTACCATCTGATATTTGACATATCATTTTCCTATGAGATGGACAAATTTCTCTTATCATTTGTTTTCTGAAATTATGTTTGTCCTTTGCAATGATTAGAATTCTTAAGCCTTTCGATTTTTGTCAAAGACATGAGAACTTTATTGTAACTCATGAAAGAAATTTGTCACTTCCATTGATCAACAGGTTCTTGTGAACTTTGTCCTTTGTATCTTCCATAACTTCTACTTCACAGAATCATCTTCTTTATAAGACTTTCAGAGAAGTTATCAAGTTTCCCCAAATCATTTGAGAGACCAACAAGAGAATCCAAGGTTCTCACCTTGAAGTCAGGAATGGCAAATTTCGTGTTGTGGAACAGATTAGATTTGGAGGTTAAAGTGACCATCCATTGCAGAGCCTGCAAATTATACACATCTCCAGGGGCAGAAATCAACCAAAATTCCAAGGATATGTCTTCCCTTTTAGTCAAGGTTACTGGAGTAGAATGAAGAAGCCTTGTATGCTAGGGTGCAAGAGAAAGTCTGAAGGCGGAGAAACTAGAGATGCAAGGTGGATGCCAACTTTGGCTCTGAACTATGCGTTAGATCCCCCTGGATAGCTTGGGGTGGGGGTGATGAGGGCAATAGCCCCTTTAAGATTCCTTGTCTGGGGGACAGCTAGGTGGCACAGTAGATAGAGCACCAGCCTTGAATTCAGGAGGACCGGAGTTCAAATCTGGCCTCAGACACTTAACACTTCCTAGCTGTGTGACCCTGGGCAAGTCACTTAACCCCAGCCTCCAAAAAAAAAAAAAAAAAAAAAAAAAAAAAAAAAAAAAAAAAGATTCCTTGTCTGATCTCTAACTTCCTTTGGGACTAATCTTTGATTTTCAAGATCTAGTCAAGCCAGGTTGGGCTTGTACCCAGCCCCCACCGGATCTGAGCTGGCTTGGGTTTTCAGCCCCCATTCTAATGATCTGCTCAGGCAGCCCAACCCCCACCTGGTGGGTTCTGGCCTTTGAGAAATCAACATGGGCTCCACCCATATGCCCCTTCAAGCAGATAAAACAGCCAAGGTAGAATCATCCCTTGGCAGAGAGTTGAAAGATGCCAGCAAACATGCTTTGCATCAGAGACTCTCTGTTTAGTCGCTTTCAGTGTCTTTCTCTATCTTTTTTTTTTTTACTAACCTTTTTACTAACCAGATTTTAACCTTGCTTCCAAACTTTGCAATAAACTTTGTTTTTATCAATCTAGGTTTTCGGGCATGTAAATTCATTTACAGGGGACTCTAGCCGCCACTAGACCTGATTTAACTTTTTATCCTTGCGCCGAATCCTAAGGGGATGCAGGGGAGTTCCATGTGACTCCCTGTACCCCAATCCTGCCACTAGACCTCAGTTAATCCTATTGAGGTATATACCTCATCATTAGGTATTTACCTCATCATTTGGTTCCCTATTACCTCATCAGGGGCACTCCTGCTCCTTTGGGGAATCACTTTGAGCACTACTGGAGAGCAACTGGGTAATGCTGGGCTGCCTCCCAGGCTGATTGTTAGGGTCACTGGAGGTCAGGTGCTACCCCCTTTTCCTAGATCAGTCCCTAGTGCTCTCAAACCCCAGCTCTCAGGAAGATATGACTCCAGTGTTCCCCATTTTTATTTATTTTATTTTATTTTATTATTTTTTTCTTCTGAGGCTGAGGTTAAGTGATTTGCCCAGGGTCACACAGCTAGGAAATGTTAAATGTCTGAGACCAGATTTTGGTCCCTCTAAAAATTGTCATTTTGGTGACCATTTAAAATTTAAAGGGAATAAGGTAATATCTCAGAGTTGTTTTAATTTGCATTTCTCTAATTATTAGTGATATAGATTTTTTTTCACATGACTGAAGATAGTTTGGGTTTCTTCCCTTGAGATTTGCTTTTTCATAATCTTTGACCATTTATCACCTATGGAAAATCTTTAGCTTTCTTTAAGAGTGAACTTAGGTGTCAGCTTTTGCATAAAGCCATTCCTGTTCTTGAAATTGAAATCTTTACCATTCCCCTGTAGCATAATGGGAAAAGAGCCAGAAAAATAAATATTTGTTCAAATCTTATCTCTGACCCAAGACAAGTCATTTAACCTCTCACTTTTTTCTAAGCAACTTTCTAAATATATAAATTAGAGAAAAGATGCCAGCTTGTCTGGAAGTTTCCCCATTTGAGTTATTTTATCAATGCAATTCCATATCCTATTCCAGTTCCTAAGCTTTAGTTTGCTTATGCTTTATTTTCACGTATATATTTAGTAAACTATTTGAGGTTAGGGACCTTATGTTTTTGTATCTCCAGATCATCTGGTAGACACTTAAACATGCCAATTAAATTTTATTGAATTAAGTTGAACTCACTTTCATTGCCCTTTGCTTTTTTTTTGTACACATTTCTAGCTGGTATCTTAGAGAGATGATCAAAGAAGTTGTTTATTGCCTCTCATGAATGATAATTGGCTTCATTCTATCAGTGTTTTGTTTTTTGTTTTTTCTGAGAACTTAAAAATATTACAGTAGGGGGTGGAGCCAAGATGGCGGAGAAGATACAAGCAAATTTATAAGCTCCTTTCTTCCCTCATCACTAATTAGTTAAATCAGCCTCAAAAATAACGCTGGACTGATAAAAATCACAAGGATTAGAAGCACAACTTACCAGCTGAAGAGAATCTGGAATTTCAACAGAAAAGGTCAGTTCTGAAGGGAGGGGGAAAAAAAAGACCAGCACAGACAGGGTTAGGTAATAGCACACTGTGCCAATTGGGTTGGGGAGAACTCTAGGATTAGAGAAGCCACTGAGATAGAGGAATCTGACACAGGCTGTTAGCTCATCTCTACTTATAAAACAGTAGTTCAGAAGAGAAATCAAGCCACTTTAAAATATAAAGCCAGATCCTAAATCCACCCCAATCTGGAAGTGACCTAATTGATCTCGGCACGGCTGTGCAGATGGCAAAGGCTGCCCAGTGCTTCTCCTTGGGGTAGTTGAGAGCCTGAACAGTGGGGACACAGCCCGAGGCAGCCTCTAATCCACATAGTGAAAGGCTCAGCCTGAGGCAGTGGAATTCTAGCAGCAGCAGAACCCCCAGAGAAGTAGAACCTTGGAAGTAGAGACTGCGATTTCCGGGTTGACCCTTCTGGTTTGAGCGCAGGGGCTTTTCATGTCAGCTGCTGATATCTATGACCCCACTGGAGGCATTGGCTGGGGTTTGTGACACTATCACTGTTCAGCCTTAAACCTCAGGGCAGTCGCTAGGCCACACAGCAGAGTCCTTCACTGGGCACTCCTCACACTGCAGCTGTGCTAACCACCTCTGAGGCATTTCTGGGGAGGGGGGAAGGGAATTTTCTCCCAGAGCTCTCTCTTAGCTCAAGCACAGAGTTGTTGCATTCTATCTCCAGTCTGGGAGGAAGCTGGTAAATAAATAAATAAACTTCTTACCCCAAGGGCAAACCCCAACAGATTTTTAAAAAATGAGTAAGAAGCTGATGAGAATGATTGGCACCTTGTACACCAAGAAAGAGTGGGTATCCAACCCCAAGGAAGCTAACACCAGACGGTCTCCAGATAACAGCCTAAAGGGGAATGATATCTGCCCCCCATCACATAACTCTCTCCTAGAAGAGACTATTAAAAAGTTAAGAGAGTTTGAAGAAAATGGGTAAAGGAAAGAGAAGCTAGGATAGAGAATAATAACATCCTGAAATTTGAGTTGGAAAAAATAAAGAATTCACAGGAGGTGCAGGGAAACAAAATCGGTAAAAGTGGTAATAAGGGGAAATTTTATATCTTTAGAGGCTTATTTGAACAAAATAGAGAAAGAGAATATTAATGAATTGGGCCTGCAACTTTAAAAAGCTAGAAAAAGACCAAATTAAAAACTCCCAACCAAAAACTAAACTTGAAATACTAAAATTAAAAGGAGAAATCAATAATATTGAAAGTAAAAAAAAAAAACAAACAAACTATTGAATAAATAAATAAAACCAAGAGTTGGTTATATGAAAAAGCCAATAAAATAGATAAACCTTTGGTAAATCTGATCAGAAAAAGGAAAGAGGAAAATCAAATTGTTAGTCTTACAAATGAAAAGGGGGATCTTTCCACCAATGAAGAGGAAATTAGAGAAATAATGAGTTACTTTGCCCAACTTTATGCCAATAAATTTGATAACTTAAGTGAAATGGATGACTACCTCCAAAAATATAGACTTCCTATGTTAACAAAGGAGGAGATAAATTGCTTAAATAGTCCCATTTCAGAAAAAGAAATATAACAAGCTATTAATCAACTCCCCAGGAAAATATCCCCAGGACCAGATGGATTTACATGTGAATTCTACCAAACATTTAAAGAACAATTAGCTCAAATGATATATAAACTATTTGAAAAAATAAGGGATGAAGGAGTCCTACCAAACTCCTTTTATGACACAGACATGGTACTTATACCTAAACCAGGCAAATTGAAAACTGAGAAAGAAAACTATTGACCAATTTCCTTAATGAATATTGATGCTAAAATATTAAATAAGATATTAGCAAAAAGACTTCAGAAAATCATCCCCTGGGTAATACACTATGATCAAGTAGGATTCATACCAGGAATGCAGGGCTGGTTTAATATTAGGAAAACTATTAGTATAATTGACCATATTAATAATCAAAATAATATGATCATCTCAATAGATGCAGAAAAAGCATTTGATAAAATCCAACATCCATTCCTACTAAAAACGCTTGAGAGTATAGGCATAAATGGACTATTCCTTAGAATAGTCAGGAGCATGTATTTAAGACTGTCAGTAAGCATAATATGTAATGGAGATAAACTGAAACCTTTCCCAGTAAGATCATAGTGAAACAAGGTTGTCCACTATCACCATTACTATTCAATATTGTATTAGAAATGCTAGCCTCGGCAATAAGAGTCAAGAAAGAGATTAAAGGTAGGTAATGAGGAAATCAAACTGTCGCTCTTTGCAGATGATATGATGGTATACTTAGAAAATCCCAGAGATTCTAATAAAAAGTTATTAGAAATAATTCATAACTTTAGCAAAGTGGCAGGATACAAAATAAATCCATATAAATCCTCAGCATTTTTATACATCACCAACAAAATGCAATAGCAAGAGATACAAAGAGAAATTCCATTCTGAACAAATGTCCAGAGTATAAAATATTTGGGAATCCATCTACCAAAGAAAAGTCAGAAATTATATGAGCAAAATTACAAAACACTTGCCACAAAAATAAAGTCAGATTTAAATAATTGGAAAGACATTCAGTGCTCATGGATAGGCAGAGTGAATATGATAAAGATGACAATACTCCTCAATCTAATCTATTTATTTAGTGCTATAACAATCAGACTCCCAAGAGACTATTTTGATGACCTAGAAAAAAATAATAACAAAATTAATATGGAAGAATAAAAGGTCGAGAATTGCAAGGGAACTAATGAAAAAAAAAGTCAGATGAAGGTGGTCTAGGTGTACCTGACCTAAAGTTATATTATATAGCAGCAGTCACCAAAACCATTTGGTATTGGCTAAGAAATAGACCAGTTGATCAGTGGAACAGATTAGGTACTAAGGACAAAAAAGGGTACATCTATAGCAATCTAGCAATATAGTAACCCAAAGATACCAACATTAGGGATAAAAATTCATTATTTGAAAAAAACTGTTGGGAGAACTGGAAATTAGTATGGCAGAAATTAGATATGGATCCACACTTAACACCATATACCAAGACAAGATCAAAATGGGTCCATGATTTAGGCTTAAAGAATGAAATCATAAATAGATTAGAGGAACAGATTATAGTCTACCTCTCAGACCTGTGGAGGAGGAAGGAATTTATGACCAGAGGAGAACTAGAGATCATTATTGATCACAAAATAGAAGATTTTGATTACATCAAACTAAAAAGTTTCTGTACAAACAATACTAATTGCAAGCAAGATTAGAAGGGAAGTAACAAATTGGGGAAATATTTTTACAGTTAAAAGTCCTAATAAAGGTCTCATTTCCAAAATATATAGAGAACTGACCCTAATTTATAAGAAATCAAACGATTCTCCAATTGATAAATGGTCAAAGGATATGAATAGACAATTCTCAGATGATGAATTTGAAACTATATCCACTCATATGAAAGAGTGTTCCAAATCACTACTGATCAGAGAAATGCCAATTAAGACAACTCTGAGATACCACTACACACCTGTCAGATTGGCTAAGATGACAGGAACAAATAATGATGAATGTTGGAGGGGATGTGGGAAAACTGGGACACTAATGCATTGTTGGTGGAGTTGTGAAAAAATCCTGCCGTTCTGGAGAGAAATTTGGAACTATGCCCAAAAAGTTATCAAACTGTGCATCCAGCAGTGCTACTGGTGGGCTTATATCCCAAAGAAATACTAAGGAGGGGAAAGGGATCTGTATGTGCCAAAATGTTTGTGCCAGCTATTTTCCTAGTGGCTAGAAACTGGAAGATGAATGGCTGTCCATCAATTGGAGAATGGTTGGTATATGAAGGTTATGGAATATTATTGCTCTGAAAGAAATGACCAGCCGGATGAATTCAGAAAGGTTTGAAGAGACTTACATGAACTGATGCTGAGTGAAATGAGCAGAACTAGGAGATCATTATACACTTCAACAACAATACTGTATGAAGATATATTCTGATGGAAGTGGATATCTTCAACATAAAGAAGACCCAACTCACTTCCAATTGATCAATGATGGACAGAAATGCCTACACCCAGAGAAGGAACACTGGGAATTGAATGTAAACTGTTAGCACTACTGTCTATCTACCCAGGTTACTTAGACCTTCGGAATCAATATTTAACGTGCAACAAGAAAATTGGATTTATACACATATATTGTAGCTAGGTTGTAGTACTGTAACACATGTAAAATGTATGGGATTGCCTGTCATCTAGGGGAGAGAGTAGAAGGAGGGAGGGGAAAATTTGGAAAAATGAATACAAGGGATAATGTTATAAAAAAAAATTACTCATGCATATATACTGTCAAAAATTTATAATTATAAAATTAATAACAAAAATTAAATAAAATTAATTAAAAAAATTTTTTTTTAAAAATTACACTAACTGGCCTTATCTTTCTATGCAATAGATACCTATAATCCCTTTCCCTTAGTAGGTGTGCTGTTTTTCAAATTTAGGCAAAAATAGATCTCCTCCTCCTGTAAAAGATCATCCACATTTTTTAAAGGCAGAAAAAACTGGTGAATTGAGTGTCTCTGAATTCAAATTCAATTAGGAAATAGATTGGGGTGGAGGTGTGAGGGGAGGGGAAGCTGTAATAGGAATCTAATCAGATCATCAATATTGTTAAGATAAGTAATCAGTAAGAATAGCCATATCAATGAGGAATAAAGACTGAAATTGTTTGCTGTTTACTAGGGAAGATGGCCCAGTTGCAGACACATTTCAATATAGTACCTCTCAGAGTCTTACTGTCACATGGAGAAAACAAAAGAAGCAATGAATATGTGGATATTTTGAAGACAGACAAAACTTGGAAGACAAGGAATATGAATTAAGGTTGGTAAATGAATGGTTATATAAGAGTGCCACAGTTTTCTGTGCAAAATAAAGAAACTTGGTACAGTTCCCAAAGACTGGAAACTTCTCATTAGAAAATCTTCAAGGGAAGACTGAAAGGTACTTGGGTGCTGATGGAGATTTATGGCCTTGGTTCACAGAGAGGCTTCTGCTTCCTAGAAGAACCCAAACTCTGGAAATAAAAGGAGCATTAGCAATTCTGCAGTGTGGGTCAACTAGTAAAATCTTTGCCTTTACAACTCTAGTTTTAATAGGATTTGCCCTCCTACCTCACATAATCCTCATAAGGATTAAGCCTTTTGCAACCAATAGAGTGTCAAATTTAACACCATTTTTTTCAGTTTTCATTAAATTCTCTACATATTCAATGCATTTTTCTTTTAAAAATGTTAGATTTTTTTTTTTCCTTTGGTCACTTTTGAATATTTCCTACCTTCTATAAGCTTGAAACTGAAACTTTCTTGTTAACAAGATCATCTTTTCTCAATTTTATAAATTGATTGCTAAATGGGACTTCAGAAGACATTGGGAACAAGTGAAAACTGCCAATATAATGTCTTGCTCTCATTTTGTATGGTCAGACTGAATACAGATTAAGCATAATTTACGTTGTTTCATTTCTATTAAGTAATCTTCTCACTAAAACTCTGTGATATAGATAATAAAAGTATTGTTATTGCTATTTTATACATGAAACCAAGATTTGGGGAAGTAATTTGTCCAATTTCATTTACCCCGTTAAGTGGCAAACCCAGGATTAAATCCTTTTTTCTGCTTTCAAGCTAGAAAGAAAGGAAAAGGTCTTTTCCTTATACCATATTGCATTTCTGAGACAGAATGTTCCACTACAGTAAGTATCAAAATATTGATGTTGACAGTGTTTTTCTCAGTTTTCATGTGAATTGAAATGTTATGGGAATATATATTTCCACTTTAAGAAAAGTCTCCTTCACCCCTACATACACACACATACACACACACACACACACACACACACACACAAATTTTTGTTTCTTGGTTCAAGAAAAATTGTGGAGAAAATCTTAAAAGTGGCAGAGCCAATGAAGGAAGTGAAATCACTGAAATAAAATGAACACTAAATCCCTTTACTTTTAGTTCAACTATAATTAACATCATCAAATAAGAAAGCTTGAGAGCAACAGTGATTTGCTTTTCAAGTGTGATTTTTCTCAGATTAAAAAAAAAAATGCATTGAGAGAAACATGGTTAAGAACAGGAAGATAATGATTTTGAAACTGAGTATTAAGGCAGCTAGGCAATTCATTGGATTGAAGTCCAGGACTGAAGTAACGAAAACTTGAGTTCAAATTTAACTTTAGATATTTATTATTGTGTTATCCTGGCCAAGTCACTGAACAATGCTTGCCTCTGTTTCATTATCTGTAAAGTGAAATGGAACAGAAAATGGAAAACCATTCCAGTATCCTTGCTAAAAAAAACTCCAAATGGGGTTACAAAGAGATAAAATGAAACTGAAATGACTGAACAACAGTAATAATAATACTCTATTCTAGATATAGACAGGAAGTATGTCTACTACCATAATGTGCTTAAACATTCTGGTGATTCTGATTCCATGAACTAATCAAACTTGAGATTATCATAGTGACTCTAATGTCATAGTGAAGTCTCAGTGACTCTCATGATTCAAGGAATCTTCAGATATATTGGAGTATATTTTTGCTTCTTCATACCCATCCAGAAAATTTAATAAAAGTCACCACTAAAGACTACCTATTACACTCATATTAGTTATCTTTGAAAGGACCTGAGTTCAAATTTGGACTCAGATAATTAACACTGCCTAGCTGTGTGACCCTGGGTAAGACATTTGACCTTAATTGCCTCAGCAAAGAATAAAAAGAAAGGGAAAAAAAATAAAAAAGAAAAGGAAGTGCCACCATGCTCTAAATAACTATTGATCAGAGAAATACAAATTAAGACAAGTCTGGGGTACCATTACATCCCTCTCAGATTAGCTAAGATGACAGGAAAAGATAATGATGAATATTGGAAGGGATGTGGGAAAACTGGCACACTAATGCATTGTTGGTAGAGCTGTGAATTGATCTAACCATTCTGGAGAACAATTTGGAACTATCCCCAAAGGGCTTGATCCAACACTGTTTCTATTATGCTTATATCCCAAAGAGATTATAAAGGAGGGAAAGGGACTCACATGTGCAAAAATGTTTGTGGCAGCCCATTTTCTAGTGGCAAGAAACTGGAAATTGGGTGGATGCCAATCAATTGAAAAATGGCTGTATAAGTTATGACATATGAATGTTATGGAATATTAATGTTCTAAAAGAAACAATCAGCAGGATAATTTTAGAGACCTAGAGGGACTTACATTAATTGATGCTAAGTGAAATAATCAGAACCAGGAGATTATTGTACTCAGCAACAACAAGATTATACTATGACCAATTCTGATGGACATGGCTCTTTTCAACAAGGAGATGATTGAGGTCATTTCCAATGATCTTGTGATGAAGGTAGCCGTTTTCACTCTTTTTGTTATTGTTTGCTTGCATTTTTTTTTCTCATTTTTTCTCTCCTTTTTGATCTGATTTTTCTTGTGCAGCAAGATAATTGTTTAAATATGTATACATACATTATTAACATGTTTAATATACTTTGAATTACTTGCCACCTAGGGGAGACAGTAGGGGGAAGGAGTAATTTGGAACATGAGGTTTTTCAAGGATCAATGTTGAAAAATTATCCATGCATATGTTTTGAAAATAAAAAGCTTTAATAAAAAAAAAAAAAAAGGAAAAAATAAATTACCATCAGGAACAGATTTCTCTGCAGAAGTCTAGTAGCCTCAAGATTCATTATCACAACAGTTTGAGTTCCCAGGGCATGAACATGACTAAAGAAAGCTTTCTCAATTTCCTAAACCCTGAAAAAGTTTCTAAAACAATAATTACTAATATTTTTATTAGAAAACTTCAAAGATAATCTTCTGGGCAACCACTTTTCTAGGAAATCCAGAGTGATGTCACTGGTGAGAAACTGAGGAAAGATAACATTCTGAATCTAGCAAATAGGTTGACTATTTTCTAGGTTTAGAACTTTAGTTATAGCTGTTGTACAAGTATGCACTATTAGATGGAGATGTCCATCAAGTAGAAAATAGGAATTTGGTAGGTAGATGGGAAAGAAAAGAAATAAGCACTTACAGGGACCCTACTCAGTGCCAAACTTTATGTGTTTTTTTTTCCTTTTTTACAAATATATAATTTGATCCTCACAACAATCCCATGAGATATCTTATTAATATTATTAATTATAATTATATATAATAATTAATTCTAATTATTAATATAAGATATTATTATTCCCATTTTATAGTTTAGAAAATTGAGGCAAACAGAGGAAATCTTAGGAAATATCAAGTAGGCATCAGAGAAATACTACACCTTCCTTGATGACCATATGGTTCAGGTGCTTAAGGAGAAATTGGCTATTAGGATTCTTACAAGGTGCTAAATCACTAGAATGAATAGAGACAATTGATTTGATCCTGCAAGGAGATGTTATGGGCCAAAACTTGAAACAAGGTACTGAGTGGAATTGAGGAGACAATGATTAAATCTAATTTAGCATTGATTTAATCCTACAACAAATGATGGTTTCCTAGTGATGAAATGATTGGTGTATACTCAGTGTGTACTATATAAGCAAGAAACTCTCAGGGCCAAGGACACAGAAGCCCACAATCCCACTCTCAGAGGTGGAGTCTGATTCATTCCCACATCTACTTTCGTGCTGGCTGGAAACATTGGGAGGATAAGAGACTGAAGCTGGCTAAAGACATTCTGACAAGAGCTCATTGGGGAACCAAGGAGAGAGAAAGGCCTCTATTAAAGCTAGCCGGACCCCAGGAAAAGATTCAAGACTTTGAAGGACACCAAAAAGGATCCAGACTTTAACTCCTGGCTGCATTTGTTGATTATTGGAAGTGAACTGAAAGGCTGCTTCCAGAAACTCCCCAAAGAAATCCTGCTCCAAGAGAATGATTGTAATTTAGAGAAAAAGAACATTACATTTTGGTGCTCAATGTGGGGCCAAAGTTTTCTGGAGGCCTTCCTCTCTCCTTGGTTCCCTGAGACCTCTTGTCCGAATGTCTCTGAATCCAAAGGTTTGTCTTTCAGCCTCTAGCTTCTCATCCTCCCCATGTCTCCAGCTAGCACAAAGGTAGACATGGGAATGAATCTGCCTCTGCTTCCAAGAGTGTGGGATTGTGGGTTTCTGCCTTGTGAATCTTCAGGAAGTCAATCCTAGTTCTGAATCTCCCAAAATCCTCTCCTCTGAAGTTCTCTGGGGAAGTTCTCTCCTTGACTGAATCCAGACTCCTTTCTCCTCTCAGTGAGCTTGTCCTTTTATGTGCTCTCTAAAGATGTAAAATCTAATGTGCAGACCAATGATCCAACTCCTTTAAAGGTTTGAACTCCTTTAAAGGTGTGAACCAAGTACATTACCTTGTCTCAAGTTTTGGCCTATAACATCTGTAAGAATCCTAACAGTTGGCAATAGTAGGTTGGTAAATTTTAAGTTTTCCAGATTTCTCCCACAAATAACAGCAAATCTGCACCTCAGGGTAAACATAGACTGGTGAAAAATCAAGAAGATTTGGGGCAGAAGAAGGTCTTCCTGGTACAATTCAAGAAGATCTGAAGAAAGTGTGTGTGTCCCTCCTCTTCCCCTTACTCCCCACTGTGATTAGCCCTTGTGAAGTGCAAACACCTCTAGGCTAGCTCTTCAGAAACATCAAATGAGTTCAGAGGCTTGGTGGTTGTAGCTGGAGCCTCTGCAGGAATCAGAAACTTTCACCTCTAAGACTGCTTGAGGAATTGGGGGGAGAGCCGGCAGTCTGAGCTGGAGAAGATTGAGCTTCAGCTGATTAGGAATGCCACGCCCAGTTGTGCTGAAAGGACACACCCTGGATGATAAAAAAAAATCAGTACACTGGGAGTGCTGAAACAATAGAGCAGGGATACTGTTGGCTGGGGGAATTTTCTGGAGGTAGAGTTTTTGGATTGGGGTTCCTGGTTAGAAGGGATAGCTGAAGCAATGATAGATGCACCATCTCTGCATCCCATGATTAAAGGTGCTTACCCTAATACCTCTTATTTAAAAAAAAAAAAATGGCAAAGAAGAAAGAACTCAACCATAGAAATCTACTATGGGAACAGGGAAGACTGGGGTTCATCTTTGAAGGAGAACACTGAAGTTAAAAAAGCTTCTACCCCAAAGAATGATGTGAAATTGCTCTCTGCTCAGAGAGAATTTATAGAAGAACTCAAAAAAGAAATTTAAAAATCAAATGAGAGACATTGAGGAAAAACTTTTTAAAAGATCCAAGAAAAACAAGATTATGAAAAGTCAGCCAATTAGAAAAGGATCCTCAAAGATGAAAATAATTCTGTGAAAATTAAAATTGGGCAAGAGGAATCCATTGAAGCTATAAGGGGACTAAGAAATAACAAAGTAGATTATAAAGAATGAAAAAATAGAACAGAATGTAAAACACAAGAAAAATGACAGATTTGATGATCAGATTAAGAAGAGAAAATGTAAGAATAATTGGACTGCCTAAAAGTTGTGATCAAAAAAAGAACCTTTACATAATAATGCAAGAAATAATCCAAAAAAAATTTTCCTAGAATGATAGAACATGAGGGCAAAGTAGAAACAGAAAAAATCTACCAATCACCATCTGAATGAGATCCTTTTGTGGAAAAACATGTAGGAATACTATTGCCAAATTTTGAAACCTTCAGATCAAAGAAACAAATTTTGCAAAAAAACAAAAAAAAAAAAAAAAAGAAGAAGAAAAACAATTCAACTAATGTGGAGCTACAATTAGAATTGTACAAGATTTATCAGCAGTGACAATTAAAAAACCTCAGGTACTAGAATCATATCTACCAACAATCAAAAGAACCTGCAGCCAAAAGTGTCATATCCAGCAAAAATTATAGTATTGAATGAAAAAATAGACATTCAAGAAATGCAGATTTTCAGGACTTTCTAACAACCAAACATGAATTTAATAGAAAATTTAACATTTAAGAGCCAATATCTAAGATCAGTTTCTAGGAACTAACATGGACAAATTGTGTGTGTGGTTTTTTTTTGTTTGTTTGTTTGTTTGTCAGGTTTGTTTTTAGGTTTGTCATCAACAATAGGATAGATCAAAAGAAAGTTTGGGATAGAGTTAAGGTAAAAATAGGAGTGATGTTATACAACTGAGGTACAGAGGAAGAAGAGACACAGAGGCATTAGAGGAAGGAAGGATTGGAGTTATGAAAACTTACATCAGGAATGGGTTAAATAGGCAACATTACATATACATCATGAAGGGTATAGCACTCTCCAAAATCTATAAATAAATAAGAAGGATGGGCAGGTGGGGAAGCAAAGGGTGAAGGAAGAAGAAAAGGGGTGGGGCAGTTGAGGTTAAGTAAAAGCAAGGCATGTTAAGGAGCAGAATTAAAGTGAAGAGTCAGCTGGATAAGAAAGATATGTGTGAGTGGGGGTGAGGGGTGGCGTGTGTGTATATATTTATGTGTCTATGTAGTTACACAAGTATACATAAATATCTTTTCTTAACTAGAAAGCAAAAAAGTTGCACAGCAGAGAACAAAACAACATAGACATTCATGAATATAATTTCTTTGACTAATATATTCACTTTCTCAAACTAGTAATTTATTGTTATATATTTTGAATTCTCCTTGATGTTCTGCTGAACACATGACAATATTCTATTTTGTTTTGGTATTCTTTTTCCATTTTTCTTTTTTTCTTATCTGTTTTTTTAATAAAATAAATGTTTAAAAAAAGAAAAGTAGATGAAATAACCTAGCTTCACTGAAAAGATAAAAAAGATAATTTCATTTTAAAATAATTTTAAATAATAATATATTTGGGAATCTACCTGTGAAGATACACCTAAAAACTATATGAACACAGTTACAAAATGTTTTTTCACTCTAATAAAGAAATATCTAAACAACTGGAAATATGTTAAATGCTTATGGACAGGTCAAGTCAATATAATAAAAAAATGACAATACTCTTTAAATTTACTTATTTAGTGCAATACAAAACAAAATGCCAAAGAATTACTTCATAAAGCTAGAATAATTAAAAACAATCTTTTTGGAAAGACACAATTTGAGTAACAATGGCATTATTTAAAAAAAAATGAAAGAAAGCAGCCTCCAAGTACCAGTGGTAATCATCTACACTACAGATTGGTAATTATCAAATCTGTTTCTGGTTCTAGTTATGAAGTAGATTGGTTGATCCCTGGGATATATTATGTGTACAATATAAAGAAGTAAATAAACATAATAGCCTAGTGTTTGATAAACCCAACATTCCAAACTATTGATACAATTACTCATTGTTCTACAATATTGCTAGAAAAACTGGAAAAATTTTCCACCAGAAACTAGATATAAATAAATATCTCTCTATTGTGAAGATAAGCTCAAAATGGGTACATGATATAGATATAAAAGATGGTATCATAAACAAATTAGGAAAACATGGGAGAGATACCTTTCAGAGTTATGATTAAAGGAAGAGTTCATGTCTAAATAACAGATAGAGACGATCATAGGAGAAAAAAATAATTTTGTTTATGTTACATTAGGAAGATTTTGCATAAATAAAACCAATTAATCTAAAATTAGAAGGAAAGCAGAAAACTGGAGGAAATTTTTTTACAGCAAGCTTTTTGGGTAGAGGCCTGATTTCTCAAATATATCAGGAATTGAACCGAATTTATAAAAATAAGAGCCATTCTTCAACTATTAAGTGGTCAAAAGAGTATGAATGGGGTGCTTTCACAAGAAGAAATCAAAGCTGGCATTATTCATATAAAAATGTTTTAAATTACTAATAATTAAGTTAAAATTATTTTTTATGAACCACCTCATACCTTTCAGGTTGGTTAACATGACAAAAAAAGTAATATGACAAATGCTGGAGGAATGTGGAAAAATCTGTACACAAATGCATTGTGGGTAGACTTGTGAACTGGTCCAACCATTCTGGAGAATAACATATAACCTGCAGGTTATAAAACTTTGCATATCCCTTGACCATGCAATACTGCTATTAGATCTGAATCCCAAAGTTATAAAAGAAAAAAGGAAAAAGATACATATGTAAAACATTTATAGCAGTTCTTTAATAGTGGCAATGAATTGAAAATTGAAAGAATGACCATCAATTAGTGAATACCTGAACAAGTTGTGGTATTTGATTTTGATGTCATCACTGTGCTGTGAGAATTGATGAAAGAGATGGCTTCAGAGAAGACTTGGAAAGACTTATATGAGCTGATGAAAACTGAAGTGGCGGATCCAGAAGAGTAGTAAACACAGCAGTAGCAATATTGTAAGTATAACCAAATGTTAAAAACTTAGCTATTCTGATCAATATAATGATTCATCATAATTCTCAAAGACATACTATGAAAAATGTTATATAC
The DNA here is from genome assembly GCF_048593235.1 of Sminthopsis crassicaudata. NCBI lineage: Eukaryota > Metazoa > Chordata > Mammalia > Dasyuromorphia > Dasyuridae > Sminthopsis > Sminthopsis crassicaudata. Next base: position 186,857,739 of record NC_133620.1, read on the forward strand.
CCCCAACTAGAGAAAACTAATGTACCCTGAATACAGATTGGAGCATTTTTTTGTCCATTTTCTTTTACTTTTCTTGCTTTTTTCTGCAATATGGATAGTATAAATTTTTCTCCATGATTTTATATGTATAATGATTCTTGTATTCCTTATCTCCCCAGTGAATAGGGGAGAAGTGGAGGAAGGAAAAGAATCTGAAACTGAAAATAAAAATTGGTTTTGAAATAATTCCCTTAGCTTATGGCACAAACCAAATAGCTTATTGAATCTTGAAAAGATAGTCAGATTTTGAACACTGAAGACCTATAAAACAAAGATGGTGATTATGAGAATAAGTCTTTCTAATTTTGCCATTCTTTACTCTCTTTCCTTCACTCTAAAAGCTGACCTTGTTCTTCCTCAAACATGAAACTCCATCTAATGGCCCATCACATTTGTGCTGTCTGCATGCCATGCCTATCACTTCTCAGTATATATCTCTTAGAATGTAACTCTTTTAAAACTCAACTCAAATTCTCCCTTTGACACATATGATTTCCTTATCTTATTGCTATCAGAAGCTTTCTCCCATAGACTTACTTTGTACATATTTTGCTTATACTACTTATATACTTTGTCAACTAGTGGAATTAAGCTTCTTGAGGATAGGGGATGTTTCATTTTTGTCTTCCAATCTCCAAGCATGCACCACAGAATGCCACTATGGCATTTCAAAATTGCTTGGAAAATGTGTTTAAGTAACTGAAGACATCACAGTATCTCCTAAATTCAAGGTAAAGAATCTTGTACTCCAAATGAGAAAATGTCTTCTCATATGCAGGAGTCCAAGATTTAGTGCAAGATATCCTGGATCTAAGAGAATTTTGGTGGGAGGTTTTGTGTTATGTGTATAGAAATAAAGGACCAAAGTAATTTGTGAATTTTCAAAAAAATAGATTGTAGTTAATTGTTGCTATATTTCAGTCTTCATTTTTTTGTAAGAGAATCACCATCTATCTATTGATTAGGAATGGTTATAGTAGCAGAAAATAAAATCATTTTCAGTTACTGGGGATAGCAGTTGGGTTATCTAAGGCTCCTGGTAAACTCTGAGAGCTTAAGATTCTTGGGCCTTTGATCCCTTTTTGCCTAAATATTCTTTCAGAGGAAATTCTAAATAAATAAACAGCAAACCCATTCTGAAAAGATAAAGAGAAGATGGAATAATTTTTTTCTAAATAAAGTTCTTTCTTTTAAGTTTATACATGTCACTTTTCCCTAGATTTCTTCTTCTTCTTCTTCTTCTTCTTCTTCTTCTTCTTCTTCTTCTTCTTCTTCTTCTTCTTCTTCTTCTTCTTCTTCTTCTTCTTCTTCTTCTTCTTCTTCTTCTTCTTCTTCTTCTTCTTCTTCTTCTTCTTTTAAAATGGGGAGTGGTGGTTTGGTGGCAATTATTCTTTTATTGCTTCACTCTTAAATTATTTTTAGCAATTTCTTTTTATTTACCATTAGCTATAGTTTGGGTTTCCCTACATTTTATCCTCCTTTCCCAAAACAACCAAATAATGTCAATTCATGCTGTAATGTCATGAAAGAGGATGACATTTCTAGTTTGTCTATGTGACTAGTACAGATTCTAAACACAATAAATTGCCCTAATCATTTGAAAACTCAAGGAAATGGAAATTTGACAACAGGGTATCTGTCTGTGTCAGAGATCATTTATATTATAGGAAACATGTTTAATGCTAGCTTTACATCAGAGTCAGCTTGAGTAAATTGCTCAGTAGAACCTAATCAATAGGATACAGTATTTATATGCTTTTTGCTATCCTTTTGTGAATAATATTAATTGATAGATGAAGAAGACAAGGAATTTGTCTGGTTAAAGAGAAAGTATGACGATAAATACCAGTGGGTTAGGTTGGCATTTCATAATTCAAATCCTATGTTCTTAGAAGGTAGCTAGAATAATCTTATATTAAAATTTTAAAAGATGGGGGAAGAAAACTTTGACCTTTCTCTTCTCTCTTCTAGTGTTAATATTTGCTTTCTAGAGAAAGAAATAAACACATGCTGGGGTTTTGTAGATATTGCCATTTTATTGTTTCATTATTCTTTTGTCTTTACACCTAGACCATTACAAATGTTCACCTATTATTACAGTGTGTCCTTGTACTTGGCATCAGGATGAAGTGTCACCTCCCAGAATTCATAGTTAATCAATTGAAATCTGAGGAAACATATTTCTTCCCCCTCTTTCAGTTTCCACATTTTTCTATTAGAAAGTAATGACTCTGAATGCATCTTGTGAGAATTATATTATATCTTGAAAACATAATAAAATCCCTTCAGAGCTGGAAGGGACTATATAATAATCTTTTAATATTATCAGTTTAAGGAAACTGAGATCTTCAGACATTCCTTCTCTCAAAGATAGCTCATCAGCAATGTATTTAGGATTAGGAAACAGGTTTCCTGACTCATTCTAGTACTATTTCCAATGCACCATTGTTTCTTTTATTATTAATGATTACTAAGCTATATCCTTCTCTGAAACTGAGGATTTTATTGAATGACAGATTTTGTTTAACTTTTATAGATCAGAAAAGCATTCAAAGTTGTTACATTCAGAAAATGCTCAAAACAAAAACTAAAAAAAAAGTACAGATAAACAAATTATGAAATCATAAATTTTTGTATGATTTATTAGTCATTAAAAGAACTATAAGCCAAATGTATAAAATATCTTAACAAAGTTGGGAAATTTTCTATTGTTTATTTTAGAATATTGGACTCAGGGATACTTTGTAGAGTTCTAGAGAGATCAATAAAAATTTTAGAAAAGGAACAAAAATGAAACAAAAAACTGTTCATATTTGACTTTGCATACATAGATATAAACATATACCAGCATATATATACATGTATATATATACATATATATATGCATATATATGTATGTATATGTATTACATGACTAAAGGAAAAAAATATTTTTGCATCTAAGTCCCAGAAACTCTATTCTTGTAATGTATGACTGGATGTGACTGGATCTTTGAAGATGATGTTTTTGTTTAATTCTTTTAGTTTTGTTTGACTCTTTATGACCCAATTTAGGGTTTTTATGGCAAGGATATTGTAGTGGTTTGTCATTTCTTCTTCCAATTCATTTTACAGATGAGAAAACTGAGACAAACAGGCTTAGAGTACTTGCCCAGGGTCATACAGCTAGCCAGTATTTGAGGGAGTCGGGATGTAAAGTCAGGAAAATGAGTCTTCCTGACTCTAAGCATACCATTCTATCCATTGTGTTACCTAGTTGCCCAAAAAGAACTTCTATAATACCTCATGACCCTATTTTGGGATTTTCTTAATTAGCAAAGATCCTGGAATGGTTTACAATTTTTTTTCTCCTCATTTTGCAGATGAGGAATTGTGGCAAATGAGGTTTAGTGATTGCCCAAGGTCACACAGTTGGTGTCTGAGGTCAGATTTGAACTCAAGAAAAATGAGCCTTCCTGTTCTCTAAAATATTGAGTCCAGTTCTCTAAAACACTGTATCACTTAGCTGCCTCAAAGAATGAATGCATCCCCTGAATTCATGGTAATAGTTTAAAGGAACTTGTTTTTTAGTCATGTCTAATTCTTCATGACCCATGGATCATATCATATTAATACATATTGATAGTGTTTTCTTGGCAAAAATGCTGGAGTGGTTTGACATTTTCTTTTCCAGTGGATTAAAACAAACAAGTCTCATCTAGAGTTCTACAGCTAATATGTGTCTGAGGTTGGATTTGAAATCAAGGTTTCCTCATTCTAACCCAGAACTCTATGCATTAAGCCACTTAGTTACTTTAAACTGAAAACTATACTAGCTCATTAAACTCATCTAAATTCTATTATACTAAAAAAGTTTTGAGTATATACCTGTCAATTTGCTGGTCCCAGTATAGACCTAGGAATAATTTGATTTTTAACCAGTCTAATCCTCTAAGTTTGGGGAGGCATCAAGACAATGGCTACCAGGTGGTGACTGATTTTAGCCAAAAAGAGTCAGGAAAAAACATTTACAAAAGCACAGAGAAATAGCTTTCTGAATCAGTGGAGGGAATACTTATTGAAATGATGCTAGAATCCTTGAAAGTTTGAAGTTTTAAATTTCAGGAACATGGCCAGAACTACTATTTGCTATTCAAATAGATTTTTAATGATTAATTTATTTTGAATAGCAAAGAAGTCAATTAAACATGAAGTATAATGGTAAGCAAACCAATAAAGAAAAGAGAATATCCAGAGAATCAGGTGAACTTATTGTTTCCTTCTAAATTTCTTTTTTATTACACATAGCTTTGTTGCAGAAGCTTTGTGTAAATACTAGTTTTACACTTGAATAAGGAATAATTGCAGATAATGGATCTGACAGCATGTGTGGATTAGTGTGTTCAGCAGTGATTTGATCATTACAGAGAAAATACTAATTTAAAATCCCAAATTCTATTCTTTAAGCTTATGTCTCATTATTGAAATAACATAAACAGTTCATTACCTGTGAAATATAAGTTAAAAAAAAAATGCATCTCCCCTGGGGGTAGAAGGAGGAGGAACAAAGAATTAGTGGCATATCCTTTAACAAAGGTATCTCTACTGGAATTTAGAATTTTGTCTAGAGTGTTAAAAATAAGTGTGACAAGACATCTGAATATCAGTGAGGCAAAAAGGCTATAAGCGTAATGGGTCATTTGAATGAAAAAAAAATAAACAAGATTTTATTTTTGTCCTTTTATTTTTACCTTAGTGGAGAGGTAACTTGTGAATATTAAGATGATTTGTTTAATAAAAGTTTCTTGGAAGTAGAAGCTTTGAATATTTTGTTTTAACAAGAGTTAATAGATAAATGGTAATGAAGATAATAAAAATAATAAAATAAAAATATTATTCCCATTTTTGTGGTGTATGAAGATTTCAGAGAGGGAAGCTGGTTACATCAGCCCTAACACAAAATTTGTCTTAATGTAGTAATATAAGTTACCATAAATTGATCTAATTTGTTAGTGCTTTCAAATTATATTAGCCACATCACCTGCTGTTCTAATGGCAGTAATAGAAAGTAAAAAAAAAAAAAAAAAGAAAAGAAAAGAAACTGGTTAACCTATTTTAACTTCCACACAGTAGACTAAAATAACAAATAGAATTCCTATTAGAATTGCTGTTATCCTTTGCACCTTTAGAAGATAGGAAGTACAAGAGAACAATGCTACTTTAATAAATTACAGATTTGTTAACTCATATTTTTCAAAAAATGTCAATTTCAAGCTATCTCTGGTGATGATTATGATTCACAAAGATCTTATTTGGTACTGAAACATGGAATCCTAATGACTCCAGTTTTTCCCCATATATAATGCTGGACTTGGAGCACATCTTTGCTCCTAGACTCAATATGACAATACTATTGAATGGGAAATTTTTTTCTCAGGATAATTTGCACAGACATTAATAAAAAAATATACTAACATATAACAATTGAATACATTTAATTAAAATTGATACAATGAAATAATAGAAAAAAGGCAAGAACTTTCTCTGACAAGTAAGGAATGAATGATGGTAATCAGACTAGGCCATGATCAAATGATGGTAATTCCAGTTGATGTCTTAGATGACAGTTCAGCATCCCTTGGTTTCCTTTTAATAAAGTTTTAAAAGGAGGTACTAAATTATGCTTTCTCTCACTTAATAAACAGTGATATCAACTTGATTGTAAGCTAATTGTCTTTGCTGCTTGACACAGTGAAAGGGAGGTCAACAAACCACTGGTTTATTTTCTTCTTCATCCTTTTCTCCTTTCAAAAATCTTTATATCCACATACTTTTATATTTTCATTACCCACTATGTAGTTTTTCCTTTTCTTTCTTTCCACAAAAGAATCATTTCCCCTCAAAGGTCAAGCAAGAACAACTGGGAACAATTAATAGGTGTACATTATTAAATTTTCTGCTCTTAATGATTATTTCATTAGCTAGAAAAATGATCATGTTAATTATAAGCACAACATATGAATGGGCTCATAACAATTGTGTAGATTGAAATTTTTCTCATAGGCTCTCATAAAAAATTCCAAATGTTGATTAGAGCATTTCATTTTCTATGCTATTAACATTTGGCAACTATTTTGCATAAATATTGAAGAATTAAGATCTACTTACAGTTCAGAGAGGTTAGGTTTTCTAAAACCCATACTTCTGATCTATAGAATGAGTTCCTCATCAGTTGCTATTGGTTTCAAAGCAAGAAGTATAGACTCAGAAAAGAAGGGAAGAAATTATTGTATTTGATTTAAGTCACTTTGGAAGAATTTATTGAGCAGTTATTGTATATATTAGTGACAAATATCATCCCTAAGAGTTTTTGGCCAGATCAGAAACAATTGCTATCAGACTCATTTAGAGCCATTAAAACACAAGCAATGAGCAAATGAGGTTTAGCCTATTATTGCCCAATCAGTGAAATGCAGAGTGATTTGGGTTTAAAGGCACAGTCAATTAGCTCCATTTGAATCACAATAGGTTTTATGAAAGCTTAGTTTTCCAAAAGTATATTTCAAGAAATCATGAATGAAAATTACATGAGACAAAATAATTAATTGTCCCACTTTTTTATTAAAGCTTTTTTTTTTTTTAACTTTTTATTGACAGAACATATGCATGGGTAATTTTTTACAACATTATCCCTTGCACTCACTTCTGTTCCGACTTTTCCCTTCTCTTCCTCCACCCCCTCCCCTAGATGGCAAGCAGTCTTATACATGTTAAATATGTTACAGTATGTCCTAGATACAATATATGTGTGTAGAAAGTACTCAAGAGAACATACAGTTCTCTTGTTGCACAAGAAGAATTGGATTCAGAAGATAAAAATAACCTGGGAAGAAAAACAAAAGTGCAAGTAGTCCACATTCATTTCCCAAAGTTCCTTCTCTGGGTGTAGCTGATTCTGTTCACCATTGCTTAATTGGAAGTGAATTAGATCTTCTCTTTGTTGAAAATATCGAGTTTATCAGAATGCATCCTCATACAGTATTATTGTTGAAATGTGTAATGATTTCCTGATTCTGCTCATTTCACTTAGCATCAGTTCATGTAAGTTTTTCTAAGCCTCTCTGTATTCATCCTGCTGGTCATTTATTACAGAAAAATAATATTCCATAACATTTATATGCCACAATTTACCCAGCCATTATCCAGTTGATGGGCATCCATTCATTTTCCAGTTTCTAGCTACTACAAAAAGGGCTGCCACAAACATTTTTTGCACATGCAGGTCCTTTCCCTTCTTTAGTATCTCTTTGGGATATAAGCCCAGTAGCAACACTGTTGGATCAAAGGGGATGCACAGTTTGATAACTTTTTGAACATAATTCCAAACTTCTCTCCAGAATGGTTGGATTCTTTCACAACTCCACCAACAATGCATCAGTGTCTCAGTTTTCCCTCATTCCCTCCAACATTCATCATTACTTTTTTCTGTCATCTTAGCCAATCTGACAGGTGTGTAGTGGTATCTCAGAGTTGTCTCAATTTGCATTTCTCTGATCAATAGTGATTTGGAACACCCTTTCATATGAGTAGAAATAGTTTCAGTTTCATCATCTGAAAATTGTCTGTTCATATCCTTTGACCATTTATCAATTGGACAATGGCTTGGTTTCTTATAAATTTGAGTCAATTTATATATATTTTGGAAATGAGGCCTTTATCAGAACCTTTAATTGTAAAAATGCTTTCCCAGTTTATTGCTTCCCTTCTAATCTTGTCTGCATTAGTTAAGTTTGTACAAAGGCTTTTTAATTTGATATAATCAAAATTTTCTATTTTGTGATCAGTAATGATCTCTAGTTCTTCTTTGGTCACAAATTCCTTTCTTCTCCACAAATCTGAGAGGTAAACTATCCTATGTTCCTCTAACATTTATAATCTCATTCTTTATGCCTAAATCATGGACCATTTTGATCTTTTCTTGGTGTATGGTGTTAAGTGTGGGTCCATAAAGCTTTTTATTTTCAAAACATATGCATGGATAATTTTGTCAGCATTGAGCTTTGCAAAACCCTGCGTTCCAAATTTTCCCCTCCTTCCCTCCAATCACTCCCCCAGATGGTAATTCGATATATATTATACATGTTGAAATATATGTTAAATCTAATATATGTAAACATAGTTATACAATTATCTTTCTGCACAAGAAAACACTGATCAAAATTTTTGAAAAAAATGAGTAAGAAAACAAAATGTAAGTGAACAATAACAAAAAGAGTGAAAATTCTATGTTGTGATCCACACTCAATTCCCACAGTCCTTTCTCTGGACATAGATGACTTCCTTCATGACAAGATCATGGGAACTGGCCTCATTCATTTCATTGCTGGAAAAAATCATGTCCACCAGAATTAATTGTCATATAATATTGCTGTTGCCATATATATAATGATCTCCTGGTTCTGTTCATTTCACTTAGCATACTTCATATAAGTCTCTCCAGGCCTCTCTGAAATCATCCTGCTGATTGTTTCTTTTAGAACAATAATATTCCATAACAGTCATATACCATAATTTATTTAGCTATTCTTCAACTGATGGGCATCTACTCATTTTCCAGTTTCTTGTCACTACAAAAAGGGCTGCCACAAACATTTTTCCACACATGGGTCCATTTCCCTCCTTAAGATCTCTTTGTGATATAGGCCCAGTGGAAACACTGCTAAATCAAAGAGGATATGGGCAGTTTGATAACTTTCTGAGCATAGTTCTAAATTGCTCTCCAGAATGGCTGTATGTGTTCTCAATTCCACCAACAATATATTAGTGTTCCAGTTTTCCCACATCCCCTCCAACATTTGTTGTCTTTTCCTGTCATCTTAGCCAATCTGAGAGGTGTGTAATGGTATGTCAGAGTTGTCTTAATTTACATTTCTATGATCAATAATGATCAATACCAATAGAGCACCTTTTCATATGACTAGATGTAGTTTTAATTTCTTCATCTGAAAATTACCTATTCATATCCTTTGACCATTTATCAATTGGAGAATAGCTTGAATTCTTATAAATTTGAGTGTTCTCTATATAGTTTAGAAATGAGGCCTTTATCAGAACCCTTAAGTGTAAAGATGTCTTCCCAATTTATTGCTTCTCTTCTAATCTTGTCTGCATTAGTTTTGTTAGTACAAAAACTTTTTAAACTAATATAATCAAAATTATCTATTTGATATTAAATAATGAGTTCTAGTTCTTTGTTGGTCACAAGTTCCCTCCTTCCCCACAGATCTGAAAGATAAACTATCCTATGTTCTTCGAATTTGCTTATAATATCACTCTTTTTATCTAAATCATGAATCCATTTTGACTTTTTCTTAGTATATGATGTTAGGGGTAGGTCAATGCCTTGTTTCTGCCATACTAGTTTCCAATTTTCCCAACAGGTTTTGTCAAATAATGAGTTCTTATCCTATGTCCCACATTTTTTGAAAACAAAAACCAAAACAAAACAATGATAGAATGAATAAGTAGGGAAGAAAAAAAAAATCTAGCCCACAAATCCACATTGGGAAATGTAAACAACCAAAATTTATTTATTCTTTGATGCAGGCTAAGTAAGCTATCTTTCAACTCCATTTTTACCTAATTACCTAATTAAGTGTTGCCTTAAACAAGTTGAGATGTGGGAAAGACCTTAGTTTAAAAAAGGCCAAGGTCTCCCACTGCATCTGGGGCTATCACCAGATTTCCTAATCCATGTCTTGCCACTGGATATCAATGATTCTAGAGGAAATAGTGAGGTTGGTAACTTTTCCCAATTTTGTGTCTCTGAAATCCAATTCACTTGCAAGTCAAGATATTACCCTTCTGTTGTCATTGGTGATGAGGTCCAGGGGAACTAGGTGGGATGTGCAGACAAAGCCTGCAATACTGATTAGATTATAATATTTCTTGAGGCTAGCAAGGAACAGTTTAACCTCTGTAGGATTTAGGAAATCCTACCTTACGGTCTCCAATTAGAAAACCAAGTGATGATCTCAAACCCCCTTCCCCTCAGATTAATTTTTTGCTATTTTATAGGCCATTGCCTATGCCATCTTTGCTGATTTCTTTTTGGGTTAGCCTATCATGGCATTCTGTCCCATGGTATCTTTCTCCTCTTCCCCATGACTCATGGTCTTTCTCCTTAATATGGTTAACTAACTCTTTTAGAGTTCTAAACTCCTCTATGGATTTAGCCAGTTAATGGCATACTCCCACCTCTTGGCATATTCCCTTCCATCTGGTTAATTATGAGTTCCACTAAGGAATTTAGCTTTTCCATTGTTAATTGTTAAATTCCCTTTCCTTGCTATTGATATGCTCTCCCAAATCTATTTCTTATCATTCCTCATGCCTATTTTATCTTTTCATTTTGTCCATAACTTCTTGTCATGAATAAATATACCTTTTGGCAAGGACAAAGACCTTGTGAGTTCTTCACATGTGCATTGCTGTTCACCCTCGTTATTTGGTGCCAGACCCCAACTTTATCACTTGGTATTCTTTGAGAATGAGAATGAAGAATAAACAAGAACAACAATTTGTTGGGCAGTGACTTAGCCTCTCAAGTTTAAGGTAGTTATTTAAGAATAAAAATTATAGATGAGTTTTTGCATCAATATAATTAAAATTATAGACCTATATCATTTTAATTTCCTGCCAAATACAAATGAATGACTATCATACACATACACACACACACACACACACACACACACACACACACACACACACTTCCATTCTAGGACCTTTTTCTTAAGATAGTTAATGAGAATATAATTTTTCCATGAACATTTTCATCACTGTTATTTTATTCATAGCATGTGTAAAAGATCAAGAATAAAGACGTTTAGTGATCCTGCTCCAGCTGATTTCTGGGGAGACAGAGTTCCAACATTTTGGCGTCCAAGTATGGGGCCAGCACCCTACTTCCACTGAAGTCCCCAGGTGACCAGGAGATTAGGTGAGTATTCTAATAGAAATAAGGAACTTACCTTGTTAAGGACTAAACCAACAATCTCTAATAGCTGAGATGGAGCAGATGTTAGCTAAAAACATTCCCTCAGCCTCAGCTGACCCAGATACAGCCCCCGCTCCTGCTCCAGCCTCCCCTAGTAGTAATCCTATAGAGGATATAATTAAGATAATTGAAGAGAAAAGTTTACTTGTAATCAGCCCACAAATGAATAGTCTATTAGACTCATTGAATCACATGTCCCCTTGGTTCTTAAAGGAAGAAAAACTAAGCATAGATAACTGGAAGCTAGTGGGACTTGAAATGAAAGAAAATAAGCAAACTCAAGGCCTTGCCAGAAGGCAAGGGGATTTGAATGAGGAATTAGGGTATGTTGACTCTGATTATCCTGAAGAAATTTCAATCCCTCCTACAGAGCAGATTATTGATCAGCCCACATCAACTCCACCTTCAAATTTTTCCCATGATTGAACAGCATAATTCTGCAGGTCAAGAAAGTAGAAAATATGCTTCTTTTAATATGGATGTCCTTAAAGACCTGAAAAAAGTTTGCACTCTCTTTGGGGCTACATCAAATTATGTTAAGATGTTAATACACAATTTGGTTTATGAAACTTTAACCCCTAGTGACTGGAAAATCATTGCAAAGTTGTGCTCAGAACCTGGACAAAACTTGTTGTGGCTTTCTGATTATAGTGAGCTCTGTAGGATACAAGTCCAAGAAAATAGTCAAAGTGACGTTAATACTTCAATACCTGTGACCTACTAACAGGTGTAGGTTCTTATGCAGATGCTTCAGTACAGATTAATTACTTCACAACAGCATTTGAGCAAATTGCTGCTGCTGCTATCAAAGCATGGGCTTCTTTCCCCAGTAAAAACTACAAGGGTGAGACCTACACAAAAATTGTACAAGGACCAAATGTACCCTTTGCTGATTTTGTGGCACATTTGCAGACAGCTGTCACATGGACTAATGGTGAAAATGAAGTAACAGACACTTTGGTAAGGCAACTTGCTAGAGACAATGCCAATGAGGTTTGTAGAAGGATTATACTAGGACTAAATAGGGATGCTCCTTTAGAGGAGATCATAAGACGCTGTGCCACAGTGGGCACAAATACCTTTTATAGCCAGGCTATGGTGCAGACTTCCCAAGATCCCAACATAGGAAGACAGGGTCCCTTTTGGCAAGGGACTTCCAGAGAGACACGTCAATGCTTTCAATGTAGTAAAGTAGGCTATCTGAAAGCTCAATGTTGGCATAGAGACAGAGTGAAAAAATAGGGCGGGAGAACAAGATCCAAAACCCCATGTTCAAAATGCAACAGAGGACTCCATTGGGCATCAGAGTGTAGACTGATTCAGGGAAACAGGATGAGGGGCCCCAAAATCACTTGGGGCATGATGGCAGCCGATGCCACACCCAGAGAGTGCCTACAAGTCCAATATCCAGACATGACCAATCAGCCAGGAAGCCATCTGATGGGAGAAAGCGATTACACAATCAATCAGCCAGGAAGCAACATGATGGGCGAAAGGGACTACAATTAGGGAGGATAGAGTTGTATGCAGCTGGGACAACTGAGATATCCCCTGGAGAGATGAAATCTGTTCCTCTTCAGCCTATGGATCCCTTGCCTCCAGGCATAGTAGGCTTGACCATTTCACCTCCTAAGAGTACTTAACAGTGTTCATACACTGATGTGGGAAACTAGGGAATGTGTAGATAATATCCTAATCACTAACACAGGTAGACAATGTGTGACTTATCAACCAGGGGAAGTAGTAGCATCGGGTTTATTGATACAGACCCCTAATAAGCAATGTGGTGACAGTCACCTATATTCTGACCCCAAGCAGAAAAACCCAGGAATATACTGGACAGCAGCTGTGACAGCTGACCAACCTATGCTCACCATCTATATAAATGGCATAACATTTGAAGGACTGGTGGACACAGGTGCAAATCATACAGTCATTAGAGGTGCCAACTAGCCCAGTCACTGGCCAAAGACTAAGGCAGACACCTACATGTGTGGGGTAGGAGTATCATATTTGAAGGTGAAACAGGAGTTTTTACTCCTTTTATAGTTGAAAAAATCCCCATCAATCTGTGGGGAAGAGACATTTTACAACAATTAGGGTTAAAAATGAGTACTTTGGTTTTTTAGGCAGGGCTGCTGTTGAAGGCCTGCCAACACTTTCACCTGTTCCTATCCAATGGAAAACTGATACACCAGTGTGGATAGAACAGTGGCCCTTAGGTAGCTATACAATTCAGGCCTTATTAGACATAGTACAGGAACAACTTGACCAAGGACTCTTAAAACCTTCTCTAAGTCCTTGGAATTCCCCAGTATTTGTTGTAAAAAAGAAATCTGGAAAATAGTGGATGTTGACTGATTTAAGAAAGGTAAATGAACAGATGGAAACTATGGGAACTCTTCAACCTGGACTTCCATCTCCTACTCAATTGCCTAGAGAATGATCTCTGTGGGTTATAGACATTAAGGATTGTTTCTATTCTATCCCTCTAGATAAGGAAGATATGAAAAGATTTGCCTTTTCAGTGCCCAGTGTTAACTTAGCTGAGCCTTATAAAAGATATGAATGGACAGCTTTGCCACAGGGAATGAAAAACAGCTCTACTATGTGTCAAATGTATGTTCCTGTTGCTCTTACTCCAGTAAGAAAAGCATTTCCAAAAGTAATGTTATTACATTACATGGATGATATATTGGGATGTGCACCTGAGGAACAAATGTTAGAAGCATGTCTACAAAAAACCATAGAAACACTAAGGAATTATAAATTGCACATAGCTTCAGAAAAGATTCAAAGACATGCTCCTTTTCAATATTTAGGATATGAAGTATACCCTAAGGTGCTTATAGTACAGAAATTCTCCTTAAGAACAGAGAAGCTAAACACCTTAAATGACTTCCAGAAATTGATAGGAGATATCCAATGGATGCGTCCCATGCTAGGCTTGACTACCTGTCAATTGCCACCATTCTATGACATTTTAAGGGGAGACAGTGCTTTAAATTCACCACGCCAGCTTACAAAAGAACCTCAAGAGACTTTGAGACAAGTTGAACTGGCTTTATCCAATGTGGTTGAAAGAGTTACTCAAAAACCCTTGGAAATATCAGTTTTTGATACACAAGAGGCCCATAGCAGTCCTTCATCAAGGAGACAGTGTGATAGAGTGGGTGAACCTCCCAGCACAACCAGAACAAAGCCTTATTCCTTACCCAGTGCTTGTGGCTAGAATTTTATTAAAGGCCATTAAATGAGCAGTACAATTAACTGGGATAAGACCTGACAAGATGTACACCTTTTATACTAATGCACAAGTTAATGTGTTCTGTGAAACCATCCCAGAGTGGCAAATTTTATTAGCCATGGCTCCAAATTTTACACACAGTTCTCCATTAAAGATAATCAGACTGTTACATAATTGGCGATGGATTCTTGAAGAAAAGATTCCTAAAGTTCCTCTTAAAGGACCAACTATCTTTACAGATGCATCCAAACATAATATTTGCGCTGTATACTCTCGTGACTTAACTATAAAGAGAGTAATCAGAACTCTTTTTCAGTCCATTCAGCAGAATGAATTGTATGCAATCATTCTAGCTTTTGCTTATTATCCGGGAGACATAAATATAATATCTGATTCGGCCTATTCAGTAGGTGTGGTACAAAGAATTGCCACAGCCCAAATAAAATTTGTAGCCTCCAATATATATCAGCTCTTTAAGGAACTTCAAGAGCTAGTGAGAAAGCATCCAGGTAAGATTTATATTTTGCATGTCCACTCCCATAGTGGACTTCCAGGTCTTATTTTTGATGATAATTCAAAGGCAGATAGCCTTATAACCATGTTGGCCAGTACTCCTTCATTTCAAGAAGCACAAGAATCTCATACTAAATATCATCAGGCTGCCTGAGCTTTACGTTTGCAATTTGGAATAATAAGAGAAGAAGCTAGTAACATAGTAAAAGCCTGTACAGCTTGCCTTCCTTTCCATGCTCCTACACTCCCTCTAGGGAAGAACCCTCGTGGTTTGAGACCTAATGAAATTTGGCAAATGAATGTGACCCATTATAAATCTTTTGGTCATCTATCTTTTATCCATGTTGTGGTAGACACCTTTTCAGGATTCACATTTGCAATGCCAGCAGCAAAAGAGACAGCCTGAGTGGTCACTGAATTCCTTATACAAGCATTTGCAATTATGGGTGTGCCACAAGCAATAAAAACAGACAATGGACCCACATATACTTCTAAACATTTTACACACTTTTGTGCACAGTATAAGATTTTACATACCACGGGCATACCCTTTAATCCTCAAGGGCAGGCAATAGTAGAGAGAAGAAACAGAGATATTAAGACACTCCTCCAAACACACAAAAAAGGGGGAGCCACGGGTAACCCTAGAGAACTTCTAAATTTAGTTCTCTATACCACTAATTTTTAAATTTTTGACAAAGATGCACTGGCTCTGGCAGACAGGTTTTATAACCCACTGGAAGGGCAGTGTCCAGTGCGAGCAGCTCCACGGTCCTTAGATAATTGCCAGGTGATGTGGAGAGACCCAGAAAGTGGTGAATGGAAGAGACCAGATAGGTTAACTGCTTGGGGGAGAGGGCTTGCTTGTATCTCCACAGATGGAGAAGGAATCAGATGGTGCCAAGGAGCCGTATTCACCTTGTCCATCGGAGAGAGATGGAGTAGACCCTTGAAACAAAAGAGAAGACCCAAGAGACATCGGGTGGTTCCATTGCTGACTGTGCCCACCACTGAAAGAAGTTATGGCATTTGACCCATGGACATCAAAAACTATTGGACCTGAAAGTCCTCAGGAATCATTGGATTCTCTGAGATATGATAAGACTATTGTAGGACTTGAAAGTCCTCAGGAATCATTGGATTCTGAGGCATCATAAGATTGTTGTGGGACTTCAAAATCTGTAGGGATCATTGGATTCCCTAACATAATAAAAGACTGATGTGGGACTTGAAAAACTCGTGGGGATTATTGGATTCCCTAACACTTGAAGCAATGGACAATAGATTGGTTTTGGACTATCTCTTGGTTGCTGAAGAAGGCGTGTATGTGTGACTGATGTTTACATACCCTCTTTCTCTAGGACTTCTGGAAATCTCTTACAATACCATGTTGATTTATATTGTTTGTTATATCACTACTTGTATGTACAATTCCTGTTTGTTACATCACATCAAGTCTGCACTGACTGTTGGGAGAGTCATCACTAATAGCCTCTGCGTTATTGCTATGTGCTTGTGTAATAACTCCCATGCTGATGGGTTTGTGCATACTTGTCTCTAATAAGGCCCTTCAACCCAGAAACCCACTACCAAATCCCCATTTCCCTTTGGTGCCTTTCATCTCCCTTCCTGAGATGTCAGGGAGGGCATGATTATCTCCTTTTTAGTGCTTTCATCTCCCCTCCTGAGAAGTCGGGGGGGGCGTAATCACCTCCTTTTGGGGGTTCTCACCTCCCTGAAAAGTCAGGGATGGCGC
The DNA here is from genome assembly GCF_048593235.1 of Sminthopsis crassicaudata. NCBI lineage: Eukaryota > Metazoa > Chordata > Mammalia > Dasyuromorphia > Dasyuridae > Sminthopsis > Sminthopsis crassicaudata. Next base: position 186,874,332 of record NC_133620.1, read on the forward strand.
GACCACCTGTGGTCTAAAACAAAAGAAAGCCAGAGATGTAAAGGGCTAGAAATGAGCAATGCACTTGGATAATGAAGCACGTGAGACTAATTGCCAATTGGACAGTTCCCTATTAACTTGTTTGAAGGTTCCAACTCACACAAATAATAAAAGATATTACCAAGAGAGATCATACTCATTGATAATGACTCCAAATATCTGGCTCTTGGCACTGAGTCTAGATTGTTTATGCATTTTGATTCTGCTGGTTAGACTATGATCCTGAGGTAAGCTGCCCCTTCTTTGCTTGATGTGTATTACATGTTCTCTGTCCAGGATCAGGGAATTCAAATGCTTGCTCTGAATAGGTTTGTCTTGGCTATTCTGAATAGGGGACCTATTATGGTATGATTCTATTGTGGGATTGGAGTCAGTTGTTATTATCCTTATTATTGTTCTGTTGTTTGTCCTTTGTTCTTGAAAAGGACATGGGATCAGGAAGGTGATGCCATGGCAGGCAAGTAAATTGAATTTGGGTGAGTGAGAGCTATGCAAAATCACCAGCCTCACTTTCTCCTGGATCCAGTGGCAAGAGATAGATCAGGACTGGAAATGGACTTGGATGCAATAAGTCTCATGGTGAATCCGAGCATACTGGGAATCAGTGATGAGACTTGACTTATAATATACTTGTCTAAGACTGAGTGAGTTGAAACTCCAGGCTTATTTAAGAAAATTAAGAAAAGAGGGAGCTGGTTAAGTATGACAGATATAGTATATTGTACCTTCGTTGACATGTATGACATTGCCATTAGCTAATCTGATACTTATATCTTTCCTCTTTTGTGATCCAATGGCATGAAAATCTCCTCACTGATGAAAATACAGAGACAATTTCAGATCAAGTCATCTGTATATGTGCTTTTTCTTATAATATATATATATATATATATATATATATATATAATTAGAGTGAGGTGACCAAGAGCTTCCCTTAAGAAGTCACTGAATTTTGAGTACTCAGGCCAAATCCATCTCTCTTCCACCACACTAATAGGCCCAGGGAAAGAAAATGGTGGTGCATGTATAGGAGGGTGAAGATAGACATGTCAGATCTCAAACAGTATCACCACATTCATAAAAACATAATTATTCTTTTGTTTCTTGTGTCAATCCTCCAGCTCAACTGTTAACACTTATCTTTTGGAGAGAGAGAGAGAGACAGAGAGAGAGACAGAGAGAGAGAGAGACAGAGAGACAGAGATAGAGAGAGAGAGACAGAGAGAGAGAGAGAGAGAGAGAGAGAGAGAGAGAGAGAGAGAGAGAGAGAGACAGAGAGACAGAGAGAGAGAGAGACAGAGAGAGAAAGAGACAGAGAGAGAGAGAACAGAGTCAGAGAGAGAGAGAGAGAGAGAGAGAGAGAGAGAGAGAGAGAGAGAGAGAGAGAGGAAAAGAGGGAGAGAGAAAAAGGGAGATGGGGATTAAAGGGGAAGGAGAGAGAGAGTGAGAGCATGTGTCTAAAAAAGTCTTTTCCTCTTGATCCGTTATGAGTGTCAGGGTGTCTCCTACCTCAGTGAGAGTGATTGAAGCATAGGAAAAGAAATGATGGGTAGTCTTGACTTTTAAGATTCCTCTAACACAAAGCAATGGGTATGAATCAGGACTTGGCCATGTAAAATCCTAATTATACTGGATCTTCCTAACAAGGAACTTTCCGTAGTGGTTCAAAAGAAGTTTGGACTGGTTAGGAGAGGAACTTCAGAGTAGCTCCTAACCATGGATCTTGCCTCTTCAGACCCTTATGTTGATATAGATGGAGGGTATAGGATACTGGCAGGGTAGAAGGAGGCACCTCTTGTGCCACTGCCATAAGTTTCTATCTCTTTTCTGGGGGTTATCAGATCTGTGTTTGGATTTCTCAAAGGAACAGAAGGATACACATGTCTTGGGGAATGGGGATGGGTAAGGATGAAGCACTTCTTCCTTACCTCTGCCCTATGCACACATTGTGAGATTCATCTATTCTACCTCATTTGACAATGCCATGTTAAGGCCTCACATTTATTTGTGGCCAATCTTGCCTCTTCTACCTTTACTATAACTTCACCTCCACTCAGATGTCTACCATTCTAGTTCAAAACCTCATCACTTCTCACTAAAAGACCTTTTTTTTTTTTTTTTTTTTTTTTTTTGATAAAAAAGATTCTTAATTGGTTCATTCAGCATTTAATCAAAAAGTGAAAGCGATCTAACTTTGGTCATGAAATGTCATGCCCTCATTTCATAGTTAAGGATACAAAGATAGAGAAATTATATATGACTTGTTCATGGTAAAACACCAAATATCTAAATATCTAAGACATTCTGGATCCAAGTCTAGCATTCTGTCTGATATATCATGCTCCCAAATTAATGTCCCTGTGCTGAGTTCTGACCATATTATTCTCTTGCTTACGATTTTTCAATGACTCCCTCTTGATTGTTCTGAAGAACACATCTCACATTAAGTTTATCACTGGATAAAATATAAATTCAGTCTGGCATTTAAGGTTTTCCAAAATCTGATTCTGACCTATCTTTCCAGATATATCTATTTCACATACATCCTCTTAAAGTAGTATTTCTCCCCCTCTTATTCTTATGTCAATCCAAACTGTTAGTGATTCTCTGATCCTGGACTATTAATAATTCTCTGATCTTGGCTTGCCCTCTTCCTTTTCTAAAGCTATTCTTCCATTACTGAACACATTTTCTCCTTAACTCTGCCTTTGGAAATGTTTTTCTTCCTAGCTCAAATGCCATATACTCCATGAAGCCTTCCCTGATTCCCTCAGATAAAAACACCCAATCCTTATTCATACTGTTCTTTTTTTTTTTTTTCTTTATACCTATCACATTTTACTTCACTTTAAAATATTTTGTTTTTCTAGGAGCACAGAGACAAATAGTGATGTGGTAAGTGAAAGATGAAATGATTGAGGAAAGAAAGGTTTGAATTTCTGAGCATGTTGATTTATTAAGCAATGCATGGCAATTGCTCAACAAACCAGGACCAGGCCTTCTCATCTTTGACATTGGATACCTTGAATTTAGGGGAAGATGCATATTTATAATTAAAACAATCAAATAAGACCAGTTAATTAAAAGAAAACAATTAACCAGAATATAGAATTAAGAAATTGATTTGTAATTGGAGGAAAGATTATAAGCATAACCTAACTTCTTAATTAAGGGTCCCTAAGCATCAGATGGGGTGGTCCAGCTTCCCAGCTGCACAGGGCTAGGTTCAAACAGTACAATACAGTTTTCACATAATTTCCGCAATTGAATGAAATTTTCTCACATGACAGAAATTAGACCAGACTCCTAATTGAATAAAAAGGCATCTGAACTAGCTCCAGAATTGAATCAGTCAGTCAACAATCATTTACAAAGTTCTGACATTATTTTTAATGCTAGACACTTATAGATAGAGACAAATCAAATGACTTCTACTATTTAAGAACTTAAATTATATATATATATATATATATGTAGATGTATATATATATATATATATATATATATATATATATATATATATAATCAGTCATATCTTATATCTAGCTAGATCCAGAAAACTAGGCTGTTATTATCAACATCACCATTTTTACCATTGCTATCACCATCATTGGTGTTTGCACTCCCAGGAAAAAAAATAGACTGAAATTCCCAAGCTACTTAATATCTCCCCATACAAAATCTAAGAAGATAAAAATACATGCAGATGTTTCATTTAATCTGTAATCACAGAGATGGGCTTTAAAAGACATTTCAAAGAGCTAGAAATTTAGATTCACCTAAAAAGTTAAAGGGAGAAGGCAGAGAAAAAATATTATATTGCTAGAATAGGTTAAAAAGGGTTTACAAACTTAAAAAAATTTGTGGGGGGTAGAACAGAATAAGAGGTCATAGGGTTTCTAGGTCAGGGTTTGTGTAAGGCAGAGGCCAAAATTTTTTCTCAGTCCTGCCTCACTTAAGTTAAATAAATAAATGGTCAAATCAAGGCATTACCTTAATGTCCTCTTTGAGAATGAAGGATGAACAACAACAAATGATAGTCTGACAAGACAAACTTGGATCAACCAATCCTTCTCCATACTACAAAACTGATATTTCTTTCTTTTTTTAATTAAAGCTTTTTAATTTTTAAAAGATATGCATGGATAATTTTTTAACATTAACCCATGCAAAACCTTATGTTTTAATCCCCCTCCCCCATCTCCTCCTCTAGATAGCAAATAATCCAATATATGTTAAACTTGGTAAAAATATGTTAAATCCAATATATGCACGCTTATTTATACAGTTACCTTGCTGCACAAGAAAAATCAAATCAAAAAAGAAAAAAATGAGAAAGAAAATACAATTCAAGCAAACAACAACAAAGAGTGAGAATGCTATGTTATGATCCACATTTATTTCCAATAATCCTCTCTCTGGATGTAAATGGCTCTCTTCATCACAGGATCATTGGAACTGGTCTGAATCATCTCATTGTCAAAAAGTGCCATATCCATCAGAATTGATCATTGTACAATATTGTTGTTACTGTGTTCAATGATCTCCTGGTTCTGCTCATCTCACTTAGTATCAGTTCATGTAAGTCTCTCCAGGCTTCTCTGAAATCATCCTGCTGATCATTTCTTAGAAAGCAATAATATTCCAGAACATTCATATATCAAAATTTTTCAGCCATTCTCCAACTGATGGACATCCACTCAAAAACTGAAATTTCTAAAATTCAAGTCTTATCACATTAATCTTTTACTCCAAAAATTCCAGTGGTTTCCTACTGTTGCAAGAGTAAAAACAAAACTCCTCTGTTTGTCATTTAAAATCTTTCCCACTGTCTTCAGAATATCTTTCAGCCATATTGCTCCTTATTCTCATTTACCCACTATCTTCCAAATCAACTGGATTGCTTGTTTTTGTACTTGACATTCTACCAGAGTGTTTTATCTTTATGAAAAATGCATTCCCTCCTTGTTGCCATCTCTTTGAGTCCCTAGTTTCTTTTAGGGCTTAGTTTTAATTCTGTCTTCTCCATAAGCCTTTCCTGATCTTCCTCAGTTTTTACAAGCACCTCTTTTCACAAATTATTGCTATTTATTTGTTATAGATTAATATGTGTGATGCATTTACACATCTGGGTATAAATTGCTCCTGCCCTAGTAGAATTTAAGCTCTTGACAGTAACACTTTTTGTTTTATTTATTTATTTTGTGTGTGTGTGTGTGTGTGTGTGTGTGTGTGTGTGTGTGTGTGTAACAGTCTCTTATACATAGTAAGTGCTTACTAAATGCAGATTGAATGAAAAGAATTAAGAAATAAATTGCAAAAATTTTTGAATGGTAGGCTTGTTGATTTAAACTTTGCCAAAATCTTGAACTAGGAAAAGAAGAGATCTAATGAATATTATCACATTGTGTTTCAATATCTAGCCTCAATGGGAATGGTTGATAATGCTGTCACTATTCTAGGGAACTAAATGCATTTTTAATCTATCTGAAGGATTGATCTAAGGGGAAAATAAGGCAAGATGAAAAATGACTGACTATGGATTATGCTTCAAAGATAAAATAGAATATGTAGCACAAGAAAAAGTGAGGATTATATTAGAAAATGATTGGAATGAAGCAAATGCAAAAATAAAAAAAAAGAATGAAAAAAGGCAACTTGGAAAAATATATAATACTGTATAAATAAAATTGTAGAATACAGTAAAGGAATGGAAGATATTTGGCATTAACAATACAACAATGTAAGATAAAATTGATTATAAACTTTGAATATCAGTTTTACTCTTTCATTTCTATTATTTTTACTATGCCAGTTGAAAAAAAAAAGTCATTTTCCTTGTATTTCTATGTTATTGGAATAGGGTTTTTCCTTCTGATTTATAAAGCACAATATAAACTTTTGTGATAAAAAGATAAATTGGTTCTACTTAAAGCTAATTCAAAGATAGGATTCTATGCAATTTTATTTCCTTAAAAATCTCTTCCTAAGGAGTTTTGTATGGAAAAGTAATGAGAATGAACAACAATAAATGTTCAAAAAAAGCAAATTTGCCAAGTATATAAAAGGTTGGGAGTGAGAATATGACATCTGAATAAGACATTTTAAAGCAAAGTTTTGGTTCTTGCAGCTAACACTTCAAAATTAGGCATCTGAAAAGCTGACCTACTACATAATTAATTATAGAAGATCTTGTAAAAGCATTTCTTTTCTTTAATTATAATAATAGCCATCATGCATATAGTGCTTTGAGGTTTGTAAAGCACTTCATGAACATTATCCCATTTGAGCTTCACATTTGAATAACTGAGATGCTATTATTATCCTCACTTTTCAAATAAGGAAAAAATCTGGGAGAAGTTAAATTATAATTCCAAGTCCACAATAAAGTTTGTGATTCAACCTACTATACTATACCTCTACTTTACTCTGTAGAAAGTAAAATATGCATTCATTCCAGGACAGCTTTCTTTCACAAGAATCTCACAAGCCTCTCTGGCACAATTTAACTCATTACCAGCCAAAGGCCAAGTTGAAGAGGAAGTTTGTAAACTCTTTTAATTTATCCAGATGATGTAATCATCCACAGCAATACATCCTCAATCATATTTAATGGGACATGCGCCATGTTTTTCAATGTGTGAATTTTTTTATTCATGGAAAGCCTGTAACATGATAAATATTATCTCAGAGTAGTAGTTTGGTTGTTAGACTGACATGCATCTGACAGTACTGAGGTTTCAATTATCCACTGGCATCAATCAATCTTTTAGTTTTCAACACTGTTGCCTGCAGTAATGTCACAGCTTTTCTGTTAGACAGAAGAACTTTGCAAGAAATGTTATTCATTACAGCTGCAAATCTGTCACTATGCCTGGCGTGGCTTGTTAATGACAACATTTATTTTAAAGAGCCATGTTTTGCTTTGTTGCAGGAGAGTTGACTTTATGATTGTAAAGTATAATGAAATGTCAAGAAGATGAAGTGAACAAAGTTTTCTAAAAAATACGAAAGTGATCCAAATTGGTTTAAAAAAAGAATAGTTTTCTATTTGCATATGCATACTCATATATCCAGATATGTGGAAAGAGATACCAAATCATTCTGTCTATATATGTTGTGTAGAAGAGAAAAGAGGCAAAAAAAGGAGGGATGATAGAAGGAAGGATAGATTGAGGGAGGTTGGGATCAGAAGTGAAACACTGGTGAGGAAGGAAAAGGTGAAAGGAGAAAGTACAAATGGGAAAAAATAGGATGAAGGAAAATAGAGAATATAATCATGACTGTAAATGTGAAAGGAATGAAATTTCCCAGAAAATGGAAGCAGAGAAAAGAGTGGATCAAAAATCAGATACCTACAATATATTGTTTACAAGAACACATTTGAAGCAGAAAGGGGAATAGATTGGAGAGAGAAAGGAATATACCTTCTTCTCAGTGGTACATGGCACTTACACAAAAACTGACAATATATTAGGACATAAAATCCTTACAATCAAATGCAGAAATGCAGAAATAATAAATGCAGCCTTTTGTAGATCATAATGCCATAAAATTACATTCAATAAAGGGTCAAGGAAAGATAGGGTAAAAACCAATTTGAAACTAAATAATCTAATTCTAAAGAATGATTAAGTCAAACAATAAACCATAGAAACAATCAATAATTTCATTCAAGAGAGTGACAACAATGGGATAACATACAAAAACTCATGGGATCAGCCCAAGCTGTTCTAAGTGGAAATTTAATATTTCTAAATATTTAGGTGAATAAAATAGAGGGAGATTAATGAATTGGGCACAGAACTAAAAAATCTAAAGAAAAAAAAAGTTAAAACTCCCAATCAAATTAAAAGATAGAAATTATGAACATCAAAGGAGAGATTTGTAACAGTGGAAGTAAGAAAACTATTGAATTAATAAACTGACAAAATAGATAAAACTTTGACTAATTTGATTAGAAAAAGGAAAGAAGAAAAACAAATTACCAGTATCAAAAATGAAAAAGGTGAACTTAACACTAACGAAGAGGAAATTAAAATAATAACTAGGAGCTATTTTGCCCAATTTCTAATAAAGAATTCCTAATAAAAATACTAGAGAACATAAGATTAAATGACATTTTCCTTAAAATGATAAATGGCATCTATCTAAAGTGATCAACAGGTATTATCTATAAAGACAATAAAGCAGAAGCATTTCTAAAAAGATCAGGAATGAATATAGTTCATTTTCACCATTATTATTCAATATTGTACTAGAAATGTTAGCTTTAACAATAAAAATAAACAGAAGAAATTAGAATAGATAATGAGGAAACATGAGGAAAAATTAGGAAATCATTCTTTACAGATGATAGGAATGCATATTTAGAGTATCTTAGAGAATCAACTAAAAAACCTACTTGAAACAATTAAGAACTTTAATAAAGTTGCAGGATATAAGATAAACCTATATAAGTCATTAGAATTTCTATATATTACCAGCAAAGCTCAGCAGCAAGAGTGAGAAATCCCATTTAAAATAGCTATAGACCATATAACATATTTGAAAACTTATTTGCCAAGCTAAACCCAGGAAATACAAAAATACAATTGTAAAACATTTTTCACACAAAAAATATCAATTTTTTATGGAAACTGGAAAAATATCAGTTATTCATGAATAGGCCAAACTAATATAATAAAAAAATTACCTTTTTATCTACTTATCTACTTATTCAATGCCATACAATAAAACTGCCAAAAATTACTTTAAAGAGCTAGATGAAAACATCTCAAAGGGCAAAATGTCAAGACTATCAAGGGAATTAATGAAAAAAATTAAGCCAAATTTATAAGAATATAAATCATTTTTCAATTGGTAAATGGTTAAAAGATATGAACATAATTTCAGATCAAGCAATTAAATTCACTTATAGTTACATGAAAAAGTGCTCTAAATCACTATTGATTGGAAAAATGAAAATTAAAACATCTCTGAGGTACTTCACCATACTTATCATTTTGGATAAGATGATAGGAAAAAATAATGATAAATGTTGAAGGGAATAAGAAAAAAAGAAAAACTGGGATTGTTGGTGTAGTTGTTAACTGATACAGCAATTCTGAAGAACAATTTGGAACTATACTCAAAGTTCTATAAAATTATATGTACCTTTTGATTCAGCAGTGTCACTACTGAATCTATAAGACCTATATGTGTTATTTTTGTGATGGCAAGACATTTGAAGCTGAGTGGATGCTCATTAGTTGGGAAATGGCTGAAAAAAGTTTTAGTGTATGATTGCAATGGAATATGATTGTTCTATAAGTAATGATAAGCAGGTTGACTTTAGAAAAGCCTGGAAATATTTACATAACCTGATGCTGAGTGAAGTGAATAGAACCTGGAAAACAATGTACAAGATTGTATGATGATGTGATGATCAACTAGGATAAACTTAGTTCTCAGCAACGTGGTGGTCCAAGGCAATTCCAATATACTTGGGATGGGAGAAGCCATCAGTATCCAAAGAAAACTATAAAGACTGAATGAGGAATGAAACATGCATGCTGTTTTCACCTTTTTTTAGTTTGTTTATTTTTGTATGAGTTTTTCTTTTTGTTCTGATTTTTCCCTCTACTACTTGACAAATATGGAATTATATTTAAAATGATTATACATATATAACCTATATCAGACTGCTTGCAGTTTTGGGGAGGTAAGGAAGAAAATTTTGGAACTCAAAACCTTACAAAAATGAATGTTTAAAAGTATATGTACATACAATTAGAATTGGAAAATTCCAATTGGAATTTTGGAAAAATTAGAACATAGAACACTATTAAATAAAGAAAATAAGAGGGCTACAACTTAAAAAAAAAATAATTTATTTTATTAATAAAGCAGAATAAAAAAAATAGAAAAGGAAAACAAAATAAAACAACAGCAACAACAACAACAAAAACATTATCATGTGCCCAGCAGAACTTCAGGGAGAATTCAAAATATAAAACAATAATTACCAATTCAAAAAAGAATATATCATAATAGACAAAATAATATTCATGAGTGTACATTTTTTCTTTATTTCCTTGTAGGTTGTTCTTTTGTTTTCTGCTTGCCTGCCTCCTTCACTTCTCCTCCTAAAGGCCATGGACTTTGATTGATCCTGACTCCCACTGGTCTTGAGGCCCTCCAGAGAGCTAGCCCAGATATTTCATTGGATTATTTGTTGGATTATTATGTCAAGATTCTTTTTTTTTTGGTTGTAGCTTTTAGGTAGTCTGACTATTCTTATATTTTCTGTTCTTGATCTGTTCTCCAGATCTATTATTTTTCTTATAAGATGTTTTACTTTCTGTTCTAGTTTCTCATTCTTTATAATTTTTTTTATTATTTCTTGTTCTCATGCCTCACAGTCTTCCCCATTGCTTAATTCTAAATTTCAAAGAGTTATTTTCATCTTGGACACTCTGTTTCTCCTTTTCTAATTGGTTAAACCTCCCCCCCCCCATAATCTTTTTCTTGAATATTTTTTATTTCCATTTTTAAAAGATTTTTTAGAATTCTTTTTTGAATTGTTGTATAAATTCTTTCTAAACAGGGAGCCATTTAACCTTACTCTTTGGGGTAGAAGATGTTATGTTCTTTGTTAGTTTTCTGGAGGTCTTTGGAGCAGCCTTCCTTTCAGCAGAGTAATCACCATGAGAATAGCCAGGTGGTAAAGTCCAAATCCTTTATTATCTCTTTCACAATCTAGTTTCCTTGCCTAAGGCCCCGGCCACCCTTTTAGACTAGTTTTGGTCTCAGTGAGGGAAGTCCAGGAGGCCTGCCACCACGGTGTTGTGAGATGAAGTGAATGAATCTGGCTTTGAGCCCCTTCTGAGTCTGTGTGTGGCCCTTCTGAGTCTGGCTCTGGCTCTGAATGAATCTGGCTCTTAGTCCCAGCTTATATGCTCTATACTGAGTATAAACCAATCATTATATCACTAGGAAATCACTATTTGTTGTAAGATTAAATCAATCATACTGAACTTAGAGAACTATTAAACACCATGCTAAACTAGATAACCATTGTCTTTATCAATTCCACTGACTTAACACCTTGTAAGAATCCTTTTACAGGATTCTGGCCCATAACAAGAACATTTTTTTTTTTTTCCCCTTCAGTGTGTTCCTCTAAAGATGAACCCTAGTCTTTCCTTTTTCCATAGTAAGTTTCTATGTTTGAGTCCTTTGCTGGTTCATTTTTTTAAAAAGGAGAAGTATTATTGTAAGCACCTCTAATTGTGGGATGGAAGAATGGTGCCTCTAGCTTCACTTCCTCTCTCTCATCTGACTTGGAATTGTAAACCAAAAGCACCACCCTCCTGCAAGTGCCAGCAGTCAGAAGTTTCTCTCCCTCCCTGCTTCTGCACTCAACAGATCTGCTGGTTCCTTATCACCCAACACTAGTCTCTGCAACAAAGGTGAGCCTAATGTTCCTGATCTGCTGAGGTTCCTTCAGTCTTCCTGGACTCAGAGTCCCAACCAGACCAGGGGGTGCATATTTCTGTGATTCCTTCTGATACTTCAACCAAACCCAATTATTCTCAGGGGTCCTCACTTGCTGTTTCTGTAGAATTAGCCTGAAGATGTTTGCATTTCACATTTCCTGGTTCTTTCTTTGGATCTTATTTGGTTGTAACAGGAGATCCTCCACTCTGCCTCAAGTTTGGTTGATTTTTCAGCAGTCTCTGTAAGTACAAATTTGTTCTGTTTCTGGGGGAAATCTGGAGAGCCTTCCTATAATTCTCTCCAATAAGGCATATATATAGCAAATAGATAAATAAAAAAAGATAGAAAATTATTATTTTGTTGTATATTTCTATGTAGTAAACAATATTTTTAGTTTAGAAAGTTTCTTTGTTTCTGTTTAATAATTTGACCTAGTTTAGTTAGGGAGAAAATAACATAGATTTGGAAATTAACATTTTCGTAATGACTCATTTTATAATGTGTGAATCTATGTGCATATATGGCTGTATATGTACAATTCTGAGTCATCTTTGTGTAAACATATATATATATATATATATATATATATATATATATATATACATACATACATGATCATATACTTTTTTTTTATTTAGAATTTTTCCACAGTATATATGCATGAGTAATTTTTTTATAATATTATCCCTTGTATTCATTTTTCCAAATTATCCCCCCCTCCCTCCACTCCCTCCCCCCGATGACAGGCAATCCCATACATTTTACATGTCTTACAATATAACCTAGATACAATATATGTGTGTAAATACTATTTTCTTGTTGCACATTAAGTATTAGATTCTGAAGGTATAAGTAACCTGGGTAGATAGACAGTAGTGCTAACAATTTACATTCACTTCCCAGTGTTCCTTCTCTGGGTGCAGTTATTTCTGTCCATGATCATATACTTTTGTAGATATTTCAAAATTTCTATTGGCATACAATGAATAGACCTTAGTATTATTTCTTCTTCAATCTAAGTATAACTCACACATAGATAATGCTTGTATAAATGTTTTTTTCAACAGCTCCAAATCAAATACAATCTATTCTGTGTGGCTTTTAGGTGTCCTTTACCACCTTGAAGCCTACCTTTTCAAGTTTACTATATCTAGCACTCCCTTTTACACAGTTTGCCTCTAGCCAAATGGCATTCATGTTGTAACTTACAGAATGAAACTATCTTCCACCCTCACCTAGAAAATATTCATTCTTTTTTTCCAAGAATTTGCTCCTAGAATTTCTAGTTTACTTCAAAACTTAGGGAAAGTGATAATTTCTACCCCAATCTTTTCTTGACTCATCCCTTATTTTTTTTAGTGGAGCTAGGACTTATCCTTAATTTTATTGTATCAATTTTTTTTCATATACTTATTTGTGGACATGTTGTTTCACTGATAAAAAAAAAAAGTCCTTAAAGGCTGGGAAAGTTTCATTTTTTTTTTTTTTTTTTTTTTTTTTTTGTTCTTTTAGTGCCAATGTGATACCCGGCCCATAATAGGTACTTAGGAAAGGCTTGTTGAATGAATTGCAATAGTCACTACAGATGGAAAATAAATGAGTTACAGTATTAAGCAGGAAGGATAGATTAAGGTGTATTGCATTTGGGTAAATATATAGTGCTTTTGATTATCCCTCACTGCTTCTTGCTGCAATACCCTTGTTTTCAATGTGAATGTTTCTCCCTCCCTGAACCAATGATCTTTGATTGTCTATCTTAGAAAACACACTCTAAGAATTTTAAGTTGTTGATAACTCAGTCAATAAATATTTATCAAATACTCATTCTATATTGAGTACAGTGCTAACCACTGGGGTTATAAAGAAAGGGGAAAAAAAAAAGTCCTTGCTCTCAAATTCACAATTCAATTGTGGGATAGGAACCTAGAAGTATATTGAAACCACAAATATAATGAAGCCTATTTCCAGCCTTCAAAAAGTGTCATAAGGGATAACACTGAAAAAATGTATGAAAATAAAAAAAGGTAGAAAGCTGTTCTGAAAACCATGGTTCATGTGACATGTTAGAGGTTTGGGAAGAAGAAAATGGGAATTGACTGTTATCCATGTTTCTTTCTTCCCATTCTTTAATTTCCATATTTACTGGGTTTTATAGAAGTATATTTTGGGGGGATTTGTTTTTAATTTGTATTTTCACAAATGGTGAGGATTGTATTCCTGAATATAAATATATATATATATATATATTCTTGTTTTATTATTTGTATCACCTGTACATTTAAATAAACCAATATAAAGATTAAGAAAAAAGATGATGATTAGTATTTTCTTAAGAATGAAGTACTTTTGAGGGCGGAGCCAAGATGGCGGAGAAGAAACACATGACTCAGTGAACGTCCTCACTCCCTCACAACCAATTAGATAAATTAAGTCTCAAAATTAGCTCAGGACTGATAGATACCACAAGGACTGGAAGCACGACTTACCAGCTGAAGAGAATCTGGAGTTTCAACAGGAAAGGTTAGTTCTCAGGGGAGGAATAAAAGAGACCAGCACAGACGGTGGGGTAGGGGCACACTGCGCCCATTGCGCTGGGAAGGGCTCTGGGATCAGAGAAGCCACTGAGGTAAAGGAATCTGGCACAGGCTGTTAGCTCTTCTCTGCTAATTATTTAGCAGTTCAGAAGAGAAAGCCAAAATATTTTAAAACTCAGATTAGATTTTCCCAGATCCTGGGGGTGACTCAGCAGAGACTCGGCACCAGGGGGTGTGGCCTCAGCTACCACCTGAGAATAGTTAAGAGATTGACAAGTGGGTGGATACGGCCCAAGGCAACACACACTGCCTAGTTTAGCTGGAGGGAGTGGAACTCAGCTCCAGGAAGTCCCAGAGAAGCGGAACCTTTGAACTAGGGACCGCGGTTTCTGACAGACACTTCCAGTCTGAGCGCAGGGGCCTGTTGCAGACATCCACGCCCCACCCGGACACATAGGCTGGGCTTTGTGCTGCCTTTACTATTCTACGCCCTTGAAGCACAGTAGTGCTAATCACCTCTGAGGCACCTCCAGGGAGGGGGTGGGGAACTCTCTCCCAGAGCTCTATCTTAGCTCAGGCTCAGGAGCCGCTGCATCCATCTGGTCTGGGAGGAAGCTGGTAAAGAAGTAAATAAATAATTTCCTACCCCAGGGACAGACCCCAAAAGATTTTTTAAGTATGAGCAAAAAAGCTAGAAAAACCATAGATTCCTTCTATACAGAGAAAGAGCGGGTATCCAACCCCGAGGAAGTTAACAGCAGAGAGACAGCAGATAACAACCTAAAGGGGAACGATCCCTGCCCCCCATCACATAACTCTCTCCTAGAAGAAACTCTTAAAAAATTGAGGGAGTTTGAAGAAAAATGGGGAAAGGAAAGGGAAGCTATGATAGAGAATAACAACATCCTGAAATTGGAGTTGGAAAAAATAAAGAATTCACAGGAGATGCAGGGAAACAAAATTTATGAATTAGAAAAGGTTAAAAAAACACAGGAAAGTAGGATTTCTGAATTGGAAAAGATAAAAAAAGTCTCAAGAAAATAGAATTTCTGAATTGGAAAAAGAAAATAATTCTCAAAAAAAAAAAATTAGGGAAATGGAAAAAAATTCAATAGAGCAAAATAATTCATTTAAAAACGAAATTGGGCATTTACAAAAAGAACTAAAAACTGTGAAAGAAGAAAATAACTCCTTAAAAGTCAGGATGGAACAAATAGAAATGAATGATTCACAGAGAACCCAAGAATCCGTCAAACAAAACAAAAAAAATGAGAAGCTGGAGAACAACGTCAAATACTTACTGGGAAAATCTATAGACCTGGAAAATTGATCTAGGAGAGATAATCTGCGGATCATTGGACTTCCAGAAAACTATGACCAAAAAAAGAGCCTAGATTCTATTTTACAGGAAATTATCAAGGAGAACTGTCCAGAGATAATAGAAACAGAAGGGAAAGTAGATGTGGAAAGAATTCATCGAACTCCTTCTGAAATAGACCCTAAAAAAAGAATACCACGGAATATTGTGGCTAAGCTGCAGAATTACCACACAAAGGAGAAAATCCTGCAAGCAGCTAGAAAAAAACAATTTAAATACCAAGGTGCTACAATAAGGGTCACCCAAGATCTGGCTGCCTCCACATTAAAAGATAGAAGTGCCTGGAACCTGATATTCCGTAAGGCAAAAGATCAAGGTCTGCAACCAAGAATGAACTACCCAGCTAAGTTTAGCATCTTTTTCCATGGAAGAAGATGGTCATTCAATGAAACAGAGGAATTCTAAATGTTTCTAAGAAAAAAACCAGACTTAAACAAAAAATTTGATCTACATCCACAAGACTGAAGAGAAACATAAAAAGGTACACAGAACCCTTGAGAACTGTAACTATGTTGTGGGTATATAAAAAAAATACTCAAGGATAATTTGATTTTACTGATATAAAAGAAAAAAAGGGGGGTGTAGTAAAGGGAAGGAGGTCGGTTCAGAAAAAGGGGAAGAAGTGATAAAAAGAGGGAAACTACATCCCAGGAAGAGGCATAGAAAATAAACCATATCTGAGGGAACTTAGTGAGGGGGAGAATCATTGTGTGAATCTTACTCCCATCAGGAGAGGCTCAAAGAGTAAATAATTAACATATTTGTTTTTCAGAGAATTTTCTCTCACCTCATTAAAAGGGGGGAGAGGAAAAGGGAAAAGGAAAAGGAGAATAAGTGAAGGGACTTGGAGGGAAGGGGAGGGATCCTAAAAAAAAAAAAAAAGAGGGAGGGTTGCGCGTCACAAGGGGGGTCTGTAAATTAAATATCGGGGAGGGGGATCAGGGGGGTCAAGGGAAAAAAGCATAATCTGGGGATAATACGATGGCAGGAAATACAGAATTAGTAATTTTAACTGTAAATGTAAATGGGATGAACGATCCCATCAAACGGAGACGGATAGCAGATTGGATCAAAAAGCAGAACCCTACAATATGTTGCCTACAGGAAACACACTTAAAGCAGGGAGATACATACAGAATAAAGGTAAAAGGTTGGAACAGAGCCTATTATGCTTCAGGTAAAGCCAAAAAAGCAGGGGTAGCTATCCTTATCTCAGATCAAGCAAAAGCAGAAGTAGATCTCGTTAAAAAAGATAAGGAAGGAAACTATATCCTGCTGAAAGGTAGCATAAATAATGAAGCCATATCAATACTAAACATATATGCACCAAGTGGTATAGCATCTAACTTTCTAAAGGAAAAGTTAAGAGAACTGCAAGAAGAAATAGACAGTAAAACGATAATAGTGGGAGATCTCAACCTTGCACTCTCAGATTTAGACAAATCAAACCACAAAACAAACAAGAAAGAAATTTAAAAAGTAAATAGAATATTAGAAAAACTAGGTATGATAGACCTTTGGAGAAAACTGAATGGCAATAGAAAGGAATATACTTTCTTCTCAGCAGTTCATGGATCCTATACAAAAATTGACCATATATTAGGACATAAAGATCTCAAAATTAAATGTAGGAAGGCAGAAATAATAAATGCCTTCTTCTCAGATCACAATGCAATAAAAGCTACATTCAGTAAAAAGTTAGGGGTAAATAGACCAAAAAGTAATTGGAAACTGAATAATCTCATCTTAAAGAATGACTGGGTGAAAGAGCAAATTATAGAAACAATTAACAATTTCACCCAAGATAATGACAATGATGAGACATCATATCAAAATCTTTGGGATGCAGCTAAAGCGGTAATAAGGGGACATTTTATATCTTTAGAGGCTTATTTGAAGAAAATTGAGAAAGAGAAGATTAACAAATTGGGCTTACAACTTAAAAGGCTAGAAAAAGACCAAATTATAAACCCCCAACCAAAAATTAAACTTGAAATACAAAAATTAAAAGGAGAAATCAATAAAATTGAAAGTAAAAAAACTATTGAATTAATAAATAAAACCAAGAGTTGGTTTTATGAAAAAGCCAATGAAATAGATAAACCTTTGGTAAATTTGATCAGAGAAAAGAAAGAGGAAAATCAAATTGTTAGTCTTACAAATGAAAAGGGGGATCTTTCCACCAATGAAGAGGAAATTAGAGAAATAATAAGGAGTTACTTTGCCCAACTTTATGCCAATAAATTTGATAACTTAAGTGAAATGGATGACTTCCTCCAAAAATATAGGCTCCCTAGATTAACAGAGGAGGAGATAAATTGCTTAAATAGTCCCATTTCAGAAAAAGAAATAGAACAAGCTATTAATCAACTCCCCAGGAAAAAATCCCCAGGGCCAGATGGATTCACATGTGAATTCTACCAAACATTTAAAGAACAATTAGCCCCAATGTTATATAAATTATTTGAAAAAATAGGGGATGAAGGAGTCCTACCAAACTCCTTTTATGACACAGACATGGTACTGATACCTAATCCAGGTAGATCGAAAACTGAGAAAGAAAATTAAAGACCAATCTCCTTAATGAATATTGATGCTAAAATCTTAAATAAGATATTAGCAAAAAGACTTCAGAAAATCATCTCCAAGATAATACACTATGATCAAGTAGGATTTATTCCAGGAATGCAGGGCTGGTTTAATATTAGGAAAACTATTAATATAATTGACCATATTAATAATCAAATTAATAAGAGCCATATGATCATCTCAATAGATGCAGAAAAAGCATTTGACAAAATCCAACATCCATTCCTACTAAAAACTCTTGAGAGTATAGGAATAAATGGACTATTCCTTAGAATAATCAGGAGCATATATTTAAGACCTTCAGTAAGCATAATATGCAATAGAAATAAACTGCAACCTTTCCCAGTAAGATCAGGAGTGAAACAAGGTTGCCCACTATCACCATTACTATTCAATATAGTACTAGAAACGCTAGCCTCGGCAATAAGAGCCGAGAAAGAGATCCAAGGAATTAGAGTAGGAAATGAGGAAATTAAACTATCACTTTTTGCAGATGACATGATGGTATACTTAGAGAACCCCAAAGACTCTGCTAAAAAGCTACTAGAAATAATTCAAAATTTCAGCAAAGTGGCAGGATACAAAATAAATCCACATAAATCCTCGGCATTTTTATATATCACTAACAAAATGCAACAGCAAGAGATACAAAGAGAAATTCCATTCCAAACAAATGTTGAGAGTATAAAATATTTGGGAATCCATCTACCAAAGAAAAGTCAGGAATTATATGAGAAAAATTACAAAACACTTGCCACAAAAATAAAATCAGATTTAAATAATTGGAAAGACATTCAATGCTCTTGGATAGGCCGAGCGAATATAATAAAGATGACAATACTCCCCAAACTAATCTATTTATTTAGTGCTATACCAATCAGACTCCCAAGAAACTATTTCAATGACCTAGAAAAAATAACAACAAAATTCATATGGAAGAATAAAAGGTCGAGAATTGCAAGGGAACTAATGAAAAAAAACTCAGAGGAAGGTGGTCTAAGTGTACCTGATCTAAAGCTATATTATATAGCAGCAGTCACCAAAACCATTTGGTATTGGCTAAGAAATAGAACGGTAGATCAGTGGAACAGATTAGATACAAAGGACAAAAAAGGGTACATCTATAGCAATCTAATCTTTGACAAACCCAAAGATTCCAACATTAGGGATAAAAATTCATTATTCGGAAAAAACTGTTGGGAAAACTGGAAATTAGTATGGCAGAAATTAGATATGGATCCACACTTAACACCATATACCAAGATAAGATCAAAATGGATCCATGATTTAGGCATAAAGAGGGAGATAATAAATAGATTAGAGGAACAGAGGATAATCTACCTCTCAGACTTGTGGAGGAGGAAGGAATTTATGACCAGAGGAGAACTAGAGATCATTATTGATCACAAAATAGAAGATTTTGATTACATCAAACTAAAAAGTTTCTGTACAAATAATACTAATGCAAACAAGATTAGAAGGGAAGTAACAAATTGGGAAAATATTTTTAAAAACAAAGGTTCTGACAAAGGTCTCATTTCCAAAATATATAGAGAACTGACCATAATTTATAAGAAACCGAACCATTCTCCAATTGATAAATGGTCAAAGGATATGAACAGACAATTCTCAGAGGGAGAAATTGAAACTATATCCACTCACATGAAAGAGTGTTCCAAATCACTTCTGATCAGAGAAATGCAAATTAAGACCACTCTGAGATACCATTACACACCTGTCAGATTGGCTAAGATGACAGGAACAAATAATGATAAATGTTGGAGGGGATGTAGGGAAATTGGGACACTAATACATTGCTGGTGGAGTTGTGAAAGAATCCAGCCATTCTGGAGAGCAATCTGGAATTATGCCCAAAAAGTTATCAAACTGTGCATACCCTTTGACCCAGCAGCGCTACTACTGGGATTATATCCCAAAGAAATACTAAAGAGCAGAAAGAGTCATATATGTGCCAAAATGTTTGTGGCAGCTCTTTTTGTTGTAGCTAGAAACTGGAAGATGAATGGATGTCCATCAGTTGGAGAATGGTTGGGTAAATTGTGGTATATGAAGGTTATGGAATATTATTGCTCTGTAAGAAATGACCAGCAGGAGGAATACAGAGAGGCCTGGAGTGACTTAAATCAACTGATGCTGAGTGAAATGAGCAGAACCAGAAGATCACTGTACACTTCAACAACAATACTGTATGAGGATGTATTCTGATGGAAGTGGAAATCTTCAACATAAAGAAGATCCAACTCACTTCCAGTTGATCAGTGATGGACAGAGGTAGCTGCACCCAGAGAAGAAACACTGGGAAGTGAATGTAAATTGTTAGCACTAATATCTGTCTGCCCAGGTTGCATGTACCTTCGGATTCTAATGTTTATTGTGCAACAAGAAAATGATATTCACACACATGTATTGTACCTAGACTATATTGTAACACATGTAAAATGTATGGGATTGCCTGTCATCGGGGGGAGGGAATAGAGGGAGGGGGGGTAATTTGGAAAAATGAATACAAAAAAAAAAAAAAAAAAGAATGAAGTACTTTTACCTAAGTAAATATAACTGAAGCTAATGTGTCTGTGCTATTTCTTATATATTGTTAACATAATTTCTAAATAAAGTTGTTTCTAAATAAGAAAAAAAAAGGAAAGGAAAGAAAAAGAAGGTAGATCAGTCTCTTTGTGTTATTAGAGTATAATAAATGGACAGAGAAAATATTCTACTGGCCCAACAAAAAGTACAAAATTCAGAAAAAAAGGTTTTTTATCACATAGAACAGTTCTTCAGTGGCTGACCTATAGAACAACACTGATAAAATTGGGAGTTATGCCAATGTCAAGAATATCACATATTTATTAAAGAAGCAGTTTTCTTTACTTTCTCTCACCTCAGATGTACTCCCAGAAATATGTCTGTATAATGTCTAGAGAATTCTTTAGTGAGTCTGACATCATTTTTGTGACAGCAGAGGACATGGGAAATGGAATCATTGTTTTTCTATGCCATGAAAGCCATAGATCTAACTCATTCCTGATCTTAGGAAGGGACAATAGGATGCATTGAATTCTGAGCCTTTACCTGAGGGAAGCAGGCAATTTTCCAATGGAGAATTAGAGAAAAGTCAACAAAATGAATACTTCTGAATATCTGTAATGACCACTTAAGATATCTTCAGTGATTGGGATATCTGTATCAGAAAAATAATAATTTTGTGTACTGATATCATAATCACAGCATAATCACATATCACATAATCACATAATCACATTGTCTTTCCAACAAATCTGTGAGGCAAGCAGTATATGCATTATAGTAATTTTACAGATAGAGGCTCTGAGAAGTGAAGTAAATCATCCAAGGTCACATATCTAATAATAAACTCTGACTGATGTCAGTTTTCCATCACATCTTAACTTTTGGTTTCCTAGAAAGAGTAAATCAGTCAACCAACCAACTAGCATTTAATTAACACCTATTATGTGCTATGGATTATGTTAAGTACTAGAGATATGAAGACAAAAAATAAGCAAATAATACCCACTCTTCCCAATCCAAATATACAACAAGAAGTAGATCTTGATTTCAAAAAGCTAACCATTTGATGATTTTTTTTTCTTAATGAAATATGAATCTTTGGTAGACACTGTGGTAAGTTAGGGTTATTGTATATTGTCTAAGTGAATTATCAACAACACCTGCTCTGATCCTAGTTGATGAGCAATATTAGGCAGAATTACCCAAGATGGATAGGTCACCATGGACAGTTCTGACCAAAGGTGATCCACTGAAGAAGGAAATGACAAATGAATCCAGTATCTTTGCTAAGAAAATCCCATGGATAGTATCACAATGATTAAAATATATATATATGACATAGGAAGATGAGTCTCAGAAATTGAAAGCTGTCCAAGACATTACTGGGGAAGAATGGAGGACAACTACAAGTAGCTCCAGAAAGAATGAAGCAGTTGATCAAAGACAAAAAGAAGTTCCACTGCAGATGTATCTGGTAATAAAAGGAGAGAGTCACATGCTAAAAAGATCAATATTGCATATGAAGTTGCAATGTAAGATCTCTGATCCAATATAAACTGAATGTGATCAAATAGGAGATAGGAAGATTAAACATTGATATCTTGGATGTCAATGAACTTAAATGGAGGGTATGGATGAATTTAATTCAGGAGATCATTACTTTTTCCACTATGGGCAAGAATTTCTTAGAAGAAATGGAGTAGCCATCAAAATCAATTAAAAAAGTGAGAAAAGCAATACTGAAGTATAATCTCAAAAATGTCAGAATAATATCTATTTGAATCCAAGGCATATGTTCAACACTAGAGTAATGCCATTCAATGTTCCAACTACTGAAGTTGAAGAGATAAAAATTGCTCAATTCTATGAATACCTACAATATATTTAGAAATAGCATAAAAAATGTCATATTCACCATAAGGGATTGAAATGCTAAAGTGGATAATCAAAATATCACTTATGAGTTTCTTATCACAAAATTCAGACTTAATTTGATCAAAGTAGGGAAAACCTACTACTTTACAATCTAAATGACATCCTTTATGAATACAGAGTGGAAGTGATAATAGATTTAAGGGATTAGAGCTGATTGACAGAATGCCAGAAGAACTATGGGCAGAAGTTGGCAATATTGTTATAGGAAGAAGGAATGACAACAACAAAAAAGAAGAAGCAAGAAAGCAAAATAACAATCTGATAAAATTTTAGAAATAACTGAGAAAAGAAGAAAAGTAAAAGGCAAAATAAATAGAAAGAGAAGGATATGCCCAATTGAATATAGAATTCCAGAGAATAACAAGGAGAGATAAGAAGGTTTTCTTACATGATCAATGGAAGGCAATAGGGGAAAAAAAAAAAAACAGAATAAGAAAAACAAGACATCTTTTCAAGAAAATTAGAGCTATCAAGGGATTGTTTCATTTAGCAAAAAAAAGCATGATAAAAGATAAAAATAATAGAGACTTAATAGAAATGAAAGATAAATGAAAGAGGTGGCAAGAATGTATAACAGAAGAATATAAGAAACACTTTAACATCACTGATAATCATAATAATGTGGTCACTAATCTAGAGCCATACATCCTGGAGAATGAAATTAAGTGGTTCTTAGGAAGTGGTGCTAACAATAAGGATTAAAAGAAGATAAGATTAAAGTGCTACACTCAATATGCCAATAAATCTGGGAAATTCAATAGTGGCTATTCAGTTTACATCCCCAAAAGAGCAATTTCAAAGAATTTTCAAATTACCAAGTAACAGTTCATTTCACATGCCAGGAAAATTGTGCTTAAGATTCTGTAAGCCAGGGGGCAGCTAGGTAGTACAGTGGATAGAGCACCAGCCCTGAATTCAGGAGGACCCAAGTTCAAATCTGGTCTTAGACACTTAACACTTCCTCAATGTGTGACCCTGGGCAAGTCACTTAACCCCAGCCTCAGGGGAAAAAAAAAAAGGATTCTGTAAATCAGGCTTCAAGCAATATGTAAACTAAGAATTACCAGAAGTTAAAGCAGGCTTTCAAAAAGGCAAAAGAATTAAAGATGAAATATTTGTTGGATTATAGAGGAACCAAGAACATTCCAGAAAAAGAAAAATCTGCTTCTGCTTCAATGACTATATTAAAGTCTTTAATTATGTGGGTGACAACAAAAATATGTCATCCTCAAAGAAATGGGAATACCCAATCATCCTACTTGTTTCCTAAGGAACTTGTCTGTGAGTCAAGAAGCAACAGTTAGAAGTCAACATGGAACAACTGATTGATTTAA
Source organism: Sminthopsis crassicaudata (assembly GCF_048593235.1). Classification (NCBI taxonomy): domain Eukaryota; kingdom Metazoa; phylum Chordata; class Mammalia; order Dasyuromorphia; family Dasyuridae; genus Sminthopsis; species Sminthopsis crassicaudata. The sequence goes on from NC_133620.1 coordinate 186,898,172, forward strand.
GATTGGAAAAGAAGCATAAGATGTATATTTAATTTATACAATTAATTTATTTAATTAACAGATTAAGTGTGACATGCAAAATGCTAGGCTGGATAAATCAAAATTCAGAATTAAGGTTGCTGAGAGGAAAATCAGCAATCTCAGATATGCAGATATTACCATTCTGATGCAGAAAGTGAAAAAGAACAAGTTTCTTGATAAGGGAGAGAGAGGAGAGACTTTTATCTGGCTTTTAAGCTGGCTTGAAGCTTAAATGAAAAAGAATCCTGTGATCTAACCAATTGCTAAGCATCTGGTCTCATCACTTCCTGGAAAAAAGATGGAGAAGAAATAGAAGCAACATCAGATTTTATATTCTTGGATTCAAAGATCACTGCAAAATTCAATTGAAGCCATGAAATTAAAAAAAAAAAGAAATTAAAAAATTAAAAAATATGACAAATGCAGACAGCATGTTAAAAAGCAGAGTCATCATCTTGCTAACAAAGATCCACGTAGTCAAACTCATGTTTTTTCCACTGATAATAGTTGTGAGAATTGGACTTCAAGGAAAGGTTAGTGCCATAGAATTGATGCTTTTGAATTATGGTGGTGGAGAAGACTTTTGAGAGTCCTTTGGACAGGGAGGAGATCAAATCAATCAGTACTTAAATGAATTTAGATTACTCATTAGAAAGACTAAAGATGAAGCTTAAATATTTTGGCCATCTGATGAATAGATAGGTCTCATCAGAAAAGGCTCATATGTTGGAAAAAGTTGAAGGTACAAGGAATAGGGGGTGAAAGAGAATAAGATGCATAGAGATATTAGTCTAGAGGCTAATCCAATTAGATCAATAGCTCATACTCCCATTTTAATGTCAGAACTTAGACAAAATCCTCTTCATATGTAGAAGAAATTACTTCTCATTATGTTTACCATCTTTTCAAGTAACCACATGTATTTAAAATCAACATTTAATCAAATTAATCAAGCATAATAAAATGATAGAATTGATGAAGTTTAATTAATAATTTCTTATTAACCCAATCACATATATCTGAGAGGTTTATTCTAGCAAACCATTATCTTTTTCTGCTTAAATTATCAAGCATAAACAAAAGGGAAAGATTTAACCCTAAATTCACTTGCCTCTTCAATGATGTAGGTATCTGTTTGGTCTGGGAAGAATTGTGCCCTTTCACTGGAATCCTCCTATTCCATGAAATCTATTAATCCAATATTGCTTGTTATACTGCTTATCCTACTCTATTTACAAACATGGCTATTGATCTTACATGTATGCCATTCCCCAAACTGACCTATTCCTCAGCCTTGTAACAACATTAAACATTCATGCCTGGATCTGGCTCATGTTCCAAAGGTACAGTTTCACTTTTTAATGCCTTAATCTAGGCAGGCCTCTGGAGGGTCTAAGTGGATTTGCTCTGCCCTAATTTCTATGTTCCTTTTGAATATTTATCTTTAGAACTTCCTGTGCTTCAATAATGTCTCCTTCTGGTGCCCAACACCCACCTTTGGAGAAAACCAAATTAGTGAAATAGATGTCAGTAATCTTGGAGCACTGGTAGGACTTTTTTCATTTGCATAAATATATGTATTTCAGTAAAGATTTTGTTGAAAAAAGTATTTTCAAAAAATGAATATGGAGCTTCATAAGTGAAGTTATGCAAAACATTTCCATAAAAGTTGTGTTTTCAAAGAAAACTTAGATTTCCCATCCTAATGGGGAAAAAAAAACCCTCAAGAAAAATAAAGTAAAATGAATGACTTTTTTCTTTTTTCTTTTTTAAAAGAAAGGTAGTATGGAATAGAGCAGTGACTTTGGAGTCAGATGAGCAGAGTTTGAATTCCATATCTCCTACATAGTTGAGATGTAACCATGGACAAATTGCTTAACTTCTCTAAGTCTATTTTCTCATTTGTAAAATGTGGATATTGAACTCTGTGATCTCTAATGTCTTTCATTGCAAAGATTTTATAATCCTAAAATTGAAATTAGTTAGAAGCCATCAAACAGTTACATAAGAATAAAGAGCATGACATAAATGCTAAAAATGATGTGTTCCGGGGCGGAGCCAAGATGGCGGAGAAGAAACACACGACTCTGTGAACGTCCTTACTCCCTCACAACCAATTAGATAAATCAGCCTCAGAAATAGCGCTGGACTGATAGATACCACAATGACTGGAAGCACTATTTACCAGCTGAAGAGAATCTGGAGTTTCAACAGAAAAAGTCAGTTCCCAGGGGAGGAAGAAGAGAGGCCAGCACAGACGGCTGGGTGCTAGCATACTGCACTGATCGCGCTGGGAAGGGCTCTGGGATCAGAGAAGCCACTGAGATAAAGGAATCTGGCACAGGCTGTTAGCTCTTCTCTGCTTATAATATAGCAGTTCAGAAGAGAAATCTAAACTACTTTAAAAATTCAGATAGATTAGATTTTCCCAGATCCTGGGGGTGACTCAGCAGATCTCGGCACCGGGGGGTGTGGCCCCTAGCTCCTACCTGAGACTAGTTAAGAGATTGAGAAGTGGACGGATACGGCCCAAGGAAACACACACTGCCTAGCTCAGATGGAGGGTGTGGAACTCAGCTCCAGAAGTCCCAGAGAAGCGGAACCTTTGAACTAGGGACCGAGGTTTCTGGCAGACACTTCCAGTTTGAGTGCAGGGGCTTTTCACGTCACCTGCTGCAGACATCCACGCCCCACCGGGACGCATAGGCCAGGCTTTGTGTTGCCTTTACTGTTCAATCTCAAACCTCAGGGAAGCAGCTAGAACACAACGGCCTAAGGGCACAGCAGTGCTAGTCACCTCTGAGGCACTTCCAGGGAGGGGGTGGGGAACTCTCTCCCAGAGCTCTCTCTTAGCTCAGGCATAAGAGCCGCTGCATCCATCCAGTCTGGGAGGAAGCTGGTAAAGAAGTAAATAAATAATTTCCTACCCCAGGGACAGACCCCAAAAGATTTTTTAAATATGAACAAAAAAGACAGAAAAACTATAGATTCCTTCTACACAGAGAAAGAGCGGGTATCCAACCCCGAGGAAGTTAACAGCAGAGAGTCAGCAGATAACAACCTAAAGGGGAACGATTCCTGCCCCTATCACATAACTCTCTCCTTGAAGAGACTATTAAAAAGTTAAGAGAGTTTGAAGAAAAATGGGGAAAGGAAAGGGAAGCTATGATAGAGAATAACAACGTCCTGAAATTGGAGTTGGAAAAATAAAGAATTCACAGGAGATGCAGGGAAACAAAATTTGTGAATTAGAAAAGGTTAAAAAATCACAGGAAAGTAGGATTACTGAATTGGAAAAGATAAAAAAAGTCTCAAGAAAATAGAATTTCTGAATTGGAAAAAGAAAATAATTCTCAAAAAAAAAAATTAGGGAAATGGAAAAATATTCAATAGAGCAAAATAATTCATTTTAAAATGAAATTGGGCATTTACAAAAAGAACTAAAAACTGTGAAAGAAGAAAATAACTCCTTAAAAGTCAGGATGGAACAAATAGAAATGAATGATTCACAGAGAACCCAAGAATCCGTCAAACAAAACAAAAAAAATGAGAAGCTGGAGAACAATGTCAAATACTTACTGGGAAAATCTATAGACCTGGAAAATTGATCTAGGAGAGATAATCTGCGGATCATTGGACTTCCAGAAAACTATGACCAAAAAAAGAGCCTAGATTCTATTTTACAGGAAATTATCAAAGAGAACTGTCCAGAGATAATAGAAACAGAAGGGAAAGTAGATGTGGAAAGAATTCATCGAACTCCTTCTGAAATAGACCCTAAAAAAAGAACACCACGGAATATTGTGGCTAAGCTGCAGAATTACCACACAAAGGAGAAAATCTTGCAAGCAGCTAGAAAAAAACAATTTAAATACCAAGGTGCCACAATAAGGGTCACCCAAGATCTGGCTGCCTCCACATTAAAAGATAGAAGTGCCTGGAACCTGATATTCCGTAAGGCAAAAGATCAAGGTCTGCAACCAAGAATGAACTACCCAGCTAAGTTTAGCATCTTTTTCCATGGAAGAAGATGGTCATTCAATGAAACAGAGGAATTCTATATGTTTCTAAGAAAAAAACCAGACTTAAACAAAAAATTTGATCTACATCCACAAGACTGAAGAGAAACATAAAAAGGTACACAGAACCCTTGAGAACTGTAACTATGTTGTGGGTATATAAAAAAATACTCAAGGATAATTTGATTTTACTGATATAAAAGAAAAAAAGGGGGGTGTAGTAAAGGGAAGGAGGTCGTTTCAGAAAAAGGGGAAGGAATGATAAAAAGAGGGAAACTACATCCCAGGAAGAGGCATAGAAAATACACCATATCTGAGGGAATTTAGTGAGGGGGAGAATCATTGTGTGAATCTTACTCTCATCAGGAGAGGCTCAAAGAGTAAATAATTAACATATTTGTTTTTCAGAGAATTTTCTCTCACCTCATTAAAAGGGGGAAGAGGAAAAGGGAAAAGGAAAAGGAGAATAAGTGAAGGGACTTGGAGGGAGGGGGGAGGGATACAAAAAAAAAGGGAGGGTTGTGTGTCACAAGGGGGGTCTATAAATTAAATATCGGAGAGGAGAATCAGGGGGGTCAAGGGAAAAAGCATAATCTGGGGAAAATATGATGGCAGGAAATACAGAATTAGTAATTTTAACTGTAAATGTGAATGGGATGAACGATCCCACCAAACGGAGACGGATAGCAGATTGGATCAAAAATCAGAACCCTACAATATATTGTCTGCAGGAAACACACTTAAAGCAGGGAGATACATACAGAGTAAAGGTAAAAGGTTGGAACAGAGCCTATTATGCTTCAGGTAAAGCCAAAAAAGCAGGGGTAGCTATCCTTATCTCAGATCAAGCAAAAGCAGAAGTTGATCTAGTTAAAAAAGATAAGGAAGGAAACTATATCCTGCTAAAAGGTAGCATAAATAATGAAGCCATATCAATACTAAACATTTACGCACCAAGTGGTATAGCATCTAACTTTCTAAAGGAAAAGTTAAGAGAACTGCAAGAAGAAATAGACAGTAAAACTATAATAGTGGGAGATCTCAACCTTGCACTCTCAGATTTAGACAAATCAAACCACAAAACAAATAAGAAAGAAATTTAAAAAGTAAAATAGAACATTATAAAAACTAGGTATGATAGACCTTTGGAGAAAACTGAATGGCAATAGAAAGGAATATACTTTCTTCTCAGCAGTTCATGAATCCTATACAAAATAGACCATATATTAGGACATAAAGATCTCAAAATTAAATGTAGGAAGGCAGAAATAATAAATGCCTTCTTCTCAGATCACAATGCAATAAAAGCTACATTCAGTAAAAAGTTTGGGGTAAATAGACCAAAAAGTAATTGGAAACTGAATAATCTCATCTTAAAGAATGACTGGGTGAAAGAGCAAATTATAGAAACAATTAACAATTTCACCCAAGATAATGACAATGATGAGACATCATATCAAAATCTTTGGGATGCAGCTAAAACAATAATAAGGGGAAATTTTATATCTTTAGAGGCTTATTGGAAGAAAATAGAGAAAGAGAAGATTAACGAATTGGGCTTACAACTTAAAGGCTAGAAAAAGACCAAATTATAAACCCCAACCAAAAATTGAACTTGAAATACAAAAATTAAAAGGAGAAATCAATAATATTGAAAGTAAAAAAACTATTGAATTAATAAATAAAACCAAGAGTTGGTTTTATGAAAAAGCCAATGAAATAGATAAACCTTTGGTAAATTTGATCAGAGAAAAGAAAGAGGAAAATCAAATTGTTAGTCTTACAAATGAAAAGGGGGATCTTTCCACCAATGAAGAGGAAATTAGAGAAATAATAAGGAGTTACTTTGCCCAACTTTATGCCAATAAATTTGATAACTTAAGTGAAATGGATGACTTCCTCCAAAAATATAGGCTCCCTAGATTAACAGAGGAGGAGATAAATTGCTTAAATAGTCCCATTTCAGAAAAAGAAATAGAACAAGCTATTAATCAATTCCCCAGGAAAAAATCCCTAGGACCAGATGGATTCACATGTGAATTCTACCAAACATTTAAAGAACAATTAGCCCCAATGTTATATAAATTATTTGAAAAAATAGGGGATGAAGGAGTCCTACCAAACTCCTTTTATGACACAGACATGGTACTGATACCTAAACCAGGTAGATCGAAAACTGAGAAAGAAAATTATAGACCAATTTCCTTAATGAATATTGATGCTAAAATCTTAAATAAGATATTAGCAAAAAGTCTTCAGAGAATCATCTCCAGGATAATACACTATGATCAAGTAGGATTTATTCCAGGAATGCAGGGCTGGTTTAATATTAGGAAAACTATTAATATAATTGACCATATTAATAATCAAATTAATAAGAACCATATGATCATCTCAATAGATGCAGAAAAAGCATTTGACAAAATCCAACATCCATTCCTACTAAAAACTCTTGAGAGTATAGGAATAAATGGACTATTCCTTAGAATAATCAGAAGCATATATTTAAGGCCATCAGTAAGCATAATATGCAATAGAAATAAACTGCAACCTTTCCCAATAAGATCAGGAGTTAAACAAGGTTGCCCACTATCACCATTACTATTCAATATAGTACTAGAAACGCTAGCCTCGGCAATAAGAGCCGAGAAAGAGATTCAAGGAATTAGAATAGGAAATGAGGAAATCAAACTATCACTTTTTGCAGATGACATGATGGTATACTTAGAGAACCCCAAAGACTCTGCTAAAAAGCTACTAGAAATAATTCAAAATTTCAGCAAAGTGGCAGGATACAAAATAAATTCACATAAATCCTCAGCATTCTTATATATCACTAACAAAATGCAACAGCAAGAGATATAAAGAGAAATTCCATTCCAAACAAATGTTGAGAGTATAAAATATTTGGGAATCCATCTACCAAAGAAAAGTCAGGAATTATATGAGAAAAATTACAAAACACTTGCCACAAAAATAAAGTCAGATTTAAATAATTGGAAAGACATTCAGTGCTCTTGGATAGGCCGAGCGAATATAATAAAGATGACAATACTCCCCAAACTAATCTATTTATTTAGTGCTATACCAATCAGACTCCCAAGAAACTATTTCAATGACCTAGAAAAAATAACAACAAAATTCATATGGAAGAATAAAAGGTCGAGAATTGCAAGGGAACTAATGAAAAAAAAGTCAGATGAAGGTGGTCTAAGTGTACCTGATCTAAAGCTATATTATATAGCAGCAGTCACCAAAACCATTTGGTATTGGCTAAGAAATAGAACGGTAGATCAATGGAACAGATTAGATACAAAGGACAAAAAAGGGTACATCTATAGCAATCTAATCTTTGACAAACCCAAAGATACCAACATCAGGGATAAAAATTCATTATTTGGAAAAAACTGTTGGGAAAATTGGAAATTAGTATGGCAGAAATTAGATATGGATCCACACTTAACACCATATACCAAGATAAGATAAAAATGGGTCCATGATTTAGGCATAAAGAATGAAATCATAAACAGATTAGAGGAACAGAGAATAGTCTACCTCTCAGAATTGTGGAGGAGGAAGGAATTTATGACCAGAGGAGAACTAGAGATCATTATTGATCACAAAATAGAAGATTTTGATTACATCAAACTAAAAAGTTTCTGTACAAACAATATTAATGCAAACAAGATTAGAAGGGAAGTAACAAATTGGGAAAATATTTTTAAAAGCATGGTTCTGACAAAGGTCTCATTTCCAAAATATATAGAGCACTAACTCTTATTTATAAGAAACCGAACCATTCTCCAATTGATAAATGGTCAAAGGATATGAACAGACAATTCTCAGATGAAGAAATTGAAACTATATCCACTCACATGAAAGAGTGTTCCAAATCACTACTGATCAGAGAAATGCAAATTAAGACAACTCTGAGATACCACTACACACCTGTCAGATTGGCTAATATGACAGGAACAAATAATGATGAATGTTGGAGGGGATGTGGGAAAACTGGGACACTAATAAATTGCTGGTGGAGTTGTGAAAGAATCTAGCCATTTTGGAGAGTAATTTGGAACTATGCCCAAAAAGTTATCAAACTGTGCATACCCTTTGACCCAGCAGTGCTACTACTGGGCTTATATCCCAAAGAAATACTAAATAGGGGAAAGGGACCTGTATGTGCCAAAATGTTTGTGGCAGCTCTTTTTGTTGTAGCTAGAAACTGGAAGATGTATGGATGTCCATCAGTTGGAGAATGGTTGGGTAAATTATGGTATATGAAGGTTATGGAATATTATTGCTTTGTAAGAAATGACCAGCAGGAGGAATACAGAGAGGCCTGGAGAGACTTACATCAACTGATGCTGAGTGAAATGAGCAGAACCAGAAGATCACTGTACACTTCAACAACAATACTGTATGAGGATATATTCTGATGGTAGTGGAAATCTTCAACATAAAGAAGAGCCAACTTACTTCCAGTTGATCAATGATGGACAGAGGTAGCTACACCCAGAGAAGAAACACTGGGAAGTGAATGTAAATTGTTAGCACTAATATCTGTCTGCCCAGGTTACATGTACCTTCGGAATCCAATGCTTATTGTGCAACAAGAAAATGGTATTTACACACATGTATTGTATCTAGGTTATATTGTAACACATGTAAAATGTATGGGATTGCCTGTCATCGGGGGAAAGGAGTAGAGGGACAGGGGGGATAATTTGGAAAAATGAATACAAGGGATAATATTATGAAAAAGTATATAATAAAAAATGAAAAAAAATAAATAAATACATACATAGTCCAGCAAAACAAAATTTATACATTGATCCTGTACTAAAACCTAAACGTTGTTTCTCATCTCTCTGACAAAAGAATTTAACACATTGTCTGGCATATAGTAGGTGCTTAATAAATACTGAGTGATTGTTGATTGTTTAAAAAAAAAAATGATGTGTTCCTATTTCTTAACCCTTCATGTTCAGTCTAGCAGTCTAAAGATTACAAATCCAATAGGCACTAATAAGAATTCCTCTGTGATACCTTGAAGCTATTTAAAGCTAAAGGATTATTGATCTGTTTGTCATCTTCCAAGGACTCAAGCTATTGAGAGCCTTCATGCTTTTGAAGCTTCCCTAATAACAAGAAGAGAAAAAAATGGACAACCTACATAATTGTTGCCTGCTAATTTCCCTAGTAGAAAAACCTGAACTCACTTTGTCTAGACATGCTGATTGTAATCCATCAAGCCATGATTAAAGAGTAATATTCTTCTTTATTATACAGAGAGAATGTTAAGGAGACCCTTGAATCACAATTAGAATCTTGAACCACAAATCCTGAGGGGCATTTACCCACATCTTTACTGTAAAACAAAGGTTTTTAAAGAATTATTTATTAAAAAAAAAAAAAAAAAGCATATGTATGTTAGGGCACAGGGTGGGGGAATGGATGAGGAAGAACAGGGAGAGAAGATGGCTTGCTTTTAGAGTACTTTAGAATATTATTTATATTGAGTAAATTTTTATTTAGAATAATACTTTAAAATCCAAGGGAAATAATAGAAGAAACAAACATTTGCTGTGCCTGGAATACTAATCATTAAAAATGAGTTTGTATTGTCCATACCCATCTTGAAATTTTCTTAGATCTGAATGTCAAAATAAAATCTTAATTTTAAAAATGAAATATAATATAACCCATTTGAATCATATCATTTAATCCACTATAGAAGTGATATTAAAAATTCTACATGGCTATACACATTTTTTTTCCTGGTTTATTTTGTTGTAATCATGTACTTTCCCAAGTTTTTTTTTTCCCCCGATAAGTGATTTCTATCCAAGTTCAATGGATCATAAAATCAGTCAGAGAAAGAACTTTTTTTTTTCTTTTCTTTCACAGCATAGATGGGTATAAAAATAACTTTGAAAAGTAACTGAAAGAAGAAGAAATATAAAACCCCCAATATTTTCTGTATCTATTTTATTCATTTATAGAATATATTTATAGCTGTATAAGTGAAAGAACACCGACAGTGGAATCAGTGTATTCAAGCCCTGACTCTACTATTTAACTAGTTGATTCTGAACAAGTCATTTAAGTTTCCTGGATCTCAATTTCTTAATGGAGTTAATGATACTTGCAGTAAGTATTATTATGAAGACAATATATACAGAAAGTCTGTATAAATGAAAATTGGATAAGCTGAGATACAGGGATCCTGTCCTGCCACTGTCCTTCTTTCAGTGTGAATTAACAGTAAGCCCAGTTGGAATGACACACAGTACCATCATGAAATCTGTATACATTATGTAATCTTGTTATAGACAACCCACAAATCTTGACAGCTCACATGTAACACAGAGGGAGGAGATCCAAAGAAAAGGATCTTCCAATCTCTTTTTTCCTCTTTCCATACATCATAGGATCATGTGACATATAGTAATTCATTCCTTCTTTCATCATGTTTCCTGCCTAATACCAATTCATTCACCATGATTACTTAGCTTTGATCTTTTCATTTATAAACAGATACCATGTACCAACAATCAGACAATACAAGATCTGTAATCTCAACAGTTTGGATGCATTGCCAATGATGAGGATAATAATGCATTCATGCTGGCCTTCCTTTTACAACTCTTATCAATGCTTTTCCTCTCCCATAACTTTATTTGTTTTTCCTCAATACAGCTCTTTTAAATTTCCCTTGACAGTTTCTCCTCTTAGGATGTAGATGCAACAGTATAGCTGTCCCTTGTCATATTTCATCCTTACCAAATGATCATCAATCATTTCTTTTTAGAGTTGAGGAAACTGAGTCCCAGTTATATTAGCTATGGTACTTTTATCTCACCCTTCATTATCTACCTCTCCATTATATTCTATAAGGCATGTATTCTAAATTCTTCTGTGGTATTTCATTTTTAAAAAATATATATAATATATAATACAAAAGTACTGGTAAAAGGTTGCTTTTAAAGAATGAGAGATTTTTTGAGACGATAGTCTCGTTCAGCATTGGGACCAAACCATGGATCCATTGGGTCCCAGTAAACCTCTCCATTTAATAAATTGTTAAATTGTTCTCTAATTTCTATCTTGCTCAGTTTCTCTGGCATTATATTATGATCAATACAATGATTCAACATAAATCCAGATAATATTGCCTACATTTAGAGAGAGAATTGGTTAAAGAGGGAATAAGTATAGCCTAAGGTCTAAGATATAAGACCTTTATCTTAATATTAAAAGGGAATGGTTATAACCTGAGGCAGAACAACTGAATAGGACAATTAGGGAAACTGGGTCAGGACATTAAAAGAGAACTGTGGTACAACAAGGTGATTTTCTCTGTGTCTCATAATTGTTTACTAATGGAACTTGGAGTTAAACCAAGGTCTCCTGATTCCTAGTGCAGTGCTACATTCTATCTATAAAGCTTCTGGTATTTGGATGAATTACACTGTTAGTAAAAGATGCTAGGACTGTGGCTAACATTTCCAGTCAAGAAATTCTCTCAACATGATATGATAGTCTCAGGAGAGTGAGGAAGGAGATAGGGATTGTTTTTTTTCAGCCATTCACCCTAACCCTGTGAGGCTTTGAAAACTTAAAAAAAACAAAAAACAAACAAAAAAAAACTGAATTGTTTTTTCATGAAATGTTTTTGGATATGTGGATAAGCATGTATGTGTACGTATATATTCCCTCTCCTCTAATATCAAGCCATCTTGTCTAGATTACTTTTTTGACTTATTATAGAATTATAGATTCTGAGTTAAAAGGGATATAGAAAGTCATCTAATTCAGGTCTCATTTTTTATAGATGAGGAAATTGGGTGTCAAAAGAGATGGAATAATTTGCCTAAAGTCACAGAGGTAGTAACCAACTGAGTAAAGACTTGAACTTGGATGAGGCACAAGATGATGGATTTAGATCTACAAAGGCCTTTGGGGCCATCTAAGTCATCCTTATAATTGTACAAAAGAGTAAACTGAGATGGGGGGGGGGTTAGCTTATTTGCTCAAGGTTACAGAAATAGTAAATGTTAGAAGTAGGGCTTTAACTCAATTTTCCCTCTTCAAAATCCTACTGTTTTTCCATTGAAACAAACTTTAATTCCCTCCCCCCCTCCCCGAGGCAATTGGGATTAAATGACTTGCTCAGAGTCACACAGCTAGAAGTGTCAAGTGTCTGAGGTCAGATTTGAATGCAGGTCCTCTTGACTCCAGGTCTAGTGCTCTATTATAGCACCAAGCTGCTCCTCCTTTCATTAAAAAAAAAAAATATATCACAATCTATTTTGTGCCATTCTTCATATGAGGGCAGGGTTTTGTTGGTTCTCTTGTTATTCAAAGAACTTAGCACAGTGCCTAGCACATAGGAAGTGCTTAGCAGATGTTCATAGAACTGAATTTAATATATTGCAATAGGATTTATAAGTGAAATAATAATTATTTTAATTGATAAAAATATCTTCCCGCATCAGTTCCTAGAATTCTTTTACACAATTGTAATTAGATAAAATTTACTAAATTGCTTAAATATTATAACAATCTCTACTTTTCTTCTATTCTTGTTCACAAAGCACAGATTAGGAAATGTTTCTGAGATATTAGCAACAGTATCTTGTATCTCTATTATTTTTTTTTTATTACATTCTATTCAATTCTTTTTCAGCAAAGTTTCTTAATTTGGTAACTTAAGTATATGAGATAAAATAGGAAAGAATAACTGTAACAATAACAGATATAGAAATGTGGGCTTTTTCCAATGTAGTTCCATCAAAACCTGTGTCCTTAAACTTTCTTTTACATTTTTCCTTGAATTATTTGCAAATTTTCCCTTCCTCCCCCTCCTAGCACTTTTTTGCCTTCTAAGAAGAAAACATAATTTTAAAAAGAAGAAAACTAAGAGAAAGACTTTTTATTTTTATAACAGGGGCTCTCTTAAAAAAATCTTGACTATTTTTTGCAATTATTATGTCTTGCCTATTTCTTCCCACAAGATCATTTTTGAAAGGACAACTATAATTTTTATTGTACAAAGAAAAATCCCTACTTCTTTCTCTCAATATCTCCATAAGTAGAACAGGCATCATTTGAAGATGATTGCATATATATTATGAGAGCATGTGTATAAGAGAGAAAAAGCAAAACAATTACTCTCTCACAGTGATAACCTTATGATAAGAAAGATTTACTACTAATATCTTTGAAGAATTTTAGGAGAACCTTTGACATAATGATAAACTTAATGTCTCAGAAGCTTAGTTTCCTTAGCTGTAAAATGTATATAATAATACCTCCTAGCTGTTAGGCTTATTTTTGAGGAAAAATGATAACATGTTTTCAAATGACATTTTAAAAATTTACAACACTATTTGTAAGCTTTTAACTATTACATGAAATGTATTAGGATTAAATTCCCTTATAAATACAAATAAATAACAGAGTAGTATTTAATATGTGATGGAAAAAAAAAACTAATTAATTTAGCAAAACTATATGTGTATATATATATATATATATATATTTCTTAAGGAGCCAAAGATATTTGAAACAGAAACAGAAATTAGAAGTCAAGTCCAACTTCTTTGTACAGATGAAGAAACTGAGGCCCAGAGAATTATTCACTCAAAAATAATATTAAAAAAAAGAATAATCTGAAGTATAATCAGTTATTAAATAAGCATTAAGTGTGTACTGTGCTAAGTTCTGGGAATAAAAAATGAGGATTAAAAAAAGACAGTACTTGTCCTCAAGGATCTCAAAGTTGAATGGGGAAGGCAACTAGCAAATATACAGAAACAAGCTATCTATGAAAAGCTTAATAGGAAATAATTAATAGTGTGAAGTCATTAAAACTAAGAGGTATTGGGAAGAAGATGGAATTTTAATTGGCACTTAAAGGAAGTCAAGGAAGATAGAAAGTAGAGATGAGGAAGAAAATTCCAGCTATGTGTGCTAAGAAGAGAAAATGAGACAGGGTGTTTTGTTAAAGGAAAAGGCTGATGTCACTTTATCAAAGAGCACATGGCAAGGAGTGAGTAATAAGATGGCTGGAAAAGTAGGCTGGGTACTGGTTATGAAAGGTTTTGAATTACAATTATTCTTTGATCCTGAAGGTGATAAGAGAGCTTATGGAGTATGGGGGTGTGTGTATGTGTGACATGTACTTTAGGAATATAGCTTTGGCATCTGAATGGAACATGGACTGGAGTAGGAAGAGACCTGAGGTAGGTGGAATCACCAATAATCATTTGTCATGCAGTCATGAGGGCCTCTACCAGGGTAGTGGGAAGTGTTACAGAAGCAACCTATTAGTGGCTGCTTGGGATCTAATTCTGACCAGCAAAATAGATCCCTTCATATGACAGGATGATAGCAATACAAGCAATACTGAATACTGATGATAGCAAATACAAGCAATACTGAAAGGCAGTTGTATTCTCTGATCTCTCTCCTCTTCCCTCTTGACTCTGATTTATTTCATTCCCAATTCACAAGCAACATCTGCATCAATAAAGGCTGATTTGCAATTCCTTCCAATGTGTTATGATTCACAGCTGTGGGGGCTTTGGAGAACAATCCCTTTTAACCTTTTACAGGCTTTCCAGATTTCACACTTAGACATGATCCTTAACAGGGAAGTATCAGAGAAAAAAAAGGTGCATTTGAGAGATGTGGTAAAGGAGAAACCAATAGGCTTTTGACACAGATTAGATATCAGGGATGAGAGTGAAAAGTTGAGTTCTTTCTTTCTTTCTTTCTTTCTTTCTTTCTTTCTTTCTTTCTTTCTTTCTTTCTTTCTTTCTTTCTTTCTTTCTTTCTTTCTTTCTTTCTTTCTTTCTTTCTTTCTCTCTTTCTTTCTCTCTTTCTTTCTTTCTCTCTTTCTTTCTCTCTCTCTTTCTCTCTTTCTTTCTCTCTTTCTTTCTCTCTCTCTTTCTCTCTCTC
This sequence comes from Sminthopsis crassicaudata, assembly GCF_048593235.1. Classification (NCBI taxonomy): domain Eukaryota; kingdom Metazoa; phylum Chordata; class Mammalia; order Dasyuromorphia; family Dasyuridae; genus Sminthopsis; species Sminthopsis crassicaudata. Next base: position 186,913,180 of record NC_133620.1, read on the forward strand.
TTTCTCTCTCTCTTTCTTTCTCTCTTTCTCTCTCTCTTTCTCTCTCTCTTTCTTTCTCTTTCTCTCTTTCTTTCTCTCTCTTTCTCTCTCTCTTTCTTTCTTTCTTTCTTTCTTTCTTTCTTTCTTTCTTTCTTTCTTTCTTTCTTTCTTTCTTTCTTTCTTTCTTTCTTTCTTTCTTTCTTTCTCTCTCCCTTTCTCTTTCTCTCTTCCCTTTCTCTCTTCTCTCTCCCTTTCTCTCTTCCTTTTTTCCTTTCTCTCTTCCTTTTTTCCTTTCTCTCTCCTTCTTTCTCTCTTCCTTCCTTTCTCTCTTCCTTCCTTTCTCTCTTCTTCCTTTCTTTCTTTCCTTCTTTCTTTCTTTCCTTCTTTCTTTCTTTCTTTCTTTTTTCTTCTTCTTTCTTTCTTTCTTCTTTCTTTCTTTCTTTCTTTTCCTTTCTTTCTTTCTTTCTTTCTTTCTTTCTTTCTTTCTTTCTTTCTTTCTCTCTCTCTCTCTCTCTCTTCTCTCTTCTCTCTCTCTCTCTTCTTTCTTTCTTTCTTTCTTTCTTTCTTTCTTTCTTTCTTTCTTTCTTTCTTTCTTTCTTTCTTTCTTTCTTTCTTTCTTTCTTTCTTTCTTTCTTTCTTTCTTTCTTTCTTTCTTTCTTTCTTTCTTTCTTTCTTGTTAAAATGATTATCTTTTTGGAATTAAGTTCTAAACCTTAGCTTGTTGTTGTGAAGAAGCTGACTCTGAAAGAAAAAGGAAAAAACGCATAATGATTTTTAATGCTAATATTTTATTGGCTTTGCTTCCATATTCCAAAAGGATTGATTTTCCAAAATTAATTTAGAATTCAGTGCCAGTGTTTTAACATGTCACTTGATAATTTTTCCTTGAATTATTACTTTTTATGCTATTTTATGGTCTGTTTGTTTAATGATTATTTTCTAAGACCTTTTTTTCTTTACATGTATGGGAAGGAATATAAATTATTTTGCCCCCAATTTGTTCTAGATGATAATTCCTGATATTGCGTTGGGAAATTCTTAGGTTAATGTAAATCTTAATGCTAAATTATTTATTGCATATGAATTTTCTATCAGAAGGGGATCAACATGCTGAATTCACTAATACTGCCCTAATAGAAAGTTAATGGCTTATACCAACTGAGTTTTCAAGAACAAAAGGACATGCTAACCTCAGTGACAGTGTGCAATTAAGCAAATGCTTAGGGAATAGAGAAACTAGAGTCTCCATTAAATATATCTCCTACAGAACAACAAAGATAGCATTTTCTTTTTAACTGTTGCTATTTATTGGATCATCACCATTAACCCAAAGTAGAATTGAAAGCCACACTGGAGAGAGGAATTGTAGTTTAGTGCAAAGTATGTCTTGAGTTCAGCAAAACAATTTTTGAATCCTCAGTCTCACATTTATTAGCTGTATTACCCTGGGAAAATCTCTTAACTTCTGAACTTTTGATTGTCCCAATTAAAATTTGTATAATGGTGCTTAAAATAGAGTCAACAAATATTTGTCAAATAACTCCTTTGTACATGACATTGTTGAGGATATAAGACAAAAGCAAAACATTTCCTTATTTTGGAGATTTTACAAGCTAGCTGGGGAAGACAGTATTGATGTTAATAGGTATACACAAAGTATTTACCAAATTGATAAATGGCAATTTGGTTCAAAAAGCTTCATGTAAAACAGAGATGTCAAATTCATAGCCCATGTCCAAGTAGGGCCCAAACAAATTAAAATATATTGGAATGTATCTAGCAAAATAATAAAAATACCATGCAACATAATTAATGTTAGTTTTTCATTTTCTAAATCGATATGATTGTAAGAGACACTACACTTGTTTGACCTCATAGTACAGACATAAAGTCAAAAGGTTAGACTTACAGATATATTTACTTGACTGACAGAAAGCATTTTAAACTGTTATGCAAAGATAAAGTAGGATGCTTCATATAGGAGTCATATTCCCCTCACTTGAAGACTTCAAGCACAAGCTAGATAATTACTGTTTCAATGTTGTAGAGAAGATTATTGTGCAGGTAGGGGGTTGGACTAGAGTTACAGTGAAGATTCCTTCTAGTTATGAAATGTTAGCTCTCTATGAAATGATCATGTCTATATGGTATCAACTATCTATAGGAAAAAATTAAATTATTGTAATATTTTGAAACAATTGAGGGATTAGATTTATATTAGGGCAATAATTATAATAATTATAATAATATTAATTATATTTTTCATTTGTACTTTTTGTGTTATTGTGTTATTATAGAATTTTAGCTAGTCAATATTTGAGATGTAAGGGGGTATTTAAGCACCTGTGATATGAGGGCTTGCTGATCCTTTTTCAGGTCTGCTCATTCAATTTTAGTGTCTACCTGGCTCTCAACTCTCACCTGTGTCTCCAAAAAGCTATAGGGTATGCAAATGTTATGCCTCAGTGAACTTTCTTGGTAGATAAGCTAAACCAAGTTGAAAAAAAACAGCATGCTTTTAACTCTTTGGTGGTTTAAGGTGGTACCTACCCCAAGCATGTAAAGATGTCCCTTTTCATCAGTGGATGAATACAATTTGTTCCAACAGCCATGAAGGCAGCCTTGTAAAGAATTTTTAAGAGCTTGGTCAGATATTGAAGATTCTAAAGTTATTGACTGTATCCCAGGATTTAACCAGTTATCTCGACTTTTATCTTACCACTGATTTTCAATGACTCTATAAGAGAGAGTGAGGCTTATGACTTTGGGCCATTCTGCTTCATATAAATCTAATTCACACACGGATCAAGATATTACCCCATGATGTCATTGGGGATCTTTGAAAAGGGATGAACAACATAATTTGTGAATTAATAATAAGCATTTGAGAAATATCCAAGTCTCACCAAATAAAGGAGTTGATCCAGTTGGTTGTAAAGGGCTAGAACTGAGCAATGCACTTGGATGGTGAAGCACGTGAGACTAATTGCCAATTGGACGGTTCCCTATTAACTTGTTTAAGGTTGACCCTCTCCAGCTGTTCTGTGCTGACTTGATTGGTGGGATAAAGAGGGGGAAGTGACGTGTGTGGGAGGAGGGGGGGGCGCTGATGAGGTCACCGCCCCTCCCACTACTCCTCCTCCCTCCGTCCTTGAAGGTGGAGTGGATGTGGGCTGATCAATAATCTGCTCTCTAGGTGGGGTTGAAATTTTCAGGATTAGATCGGGCCTTATTTGCCACCATCGGATTCATACAGGAGAAAAACCATATGAATGTAATGAATGTGGGAAAGCCTTTCGGGTCAGTTCAGGCCTTATTAGCCACCAGAGAATTCATACAGGAGAAAAACCCTTTCATTGTAACGAATGTGGTAAAAGTTTTAGGGGGCACTCAGACCTTATTGAACATCAAAGAATTCACACTGGAGAAAAACCGTATGCATGTAATAAATGTGGGAAAGCCTTCAGGGGGAACTCAGACCTTAGTAAACATCAGAGAATTCATACAGGAGCAAAACCCTATGGGTATAAGAAATGTGGGAAAGCTTTTCGAATTAGCCATCAGAGAACTCATGGGAAAAAAACCTTATAATTGTAACATATGGGTAAGGCTCTAAGGGATATCTAGATCTTATTAAAAATAGCAATATTCATGTAGGTAATAAGTGTATAATAATAAGTGTATGAAAACCTTCAGGGGTCCTTGAGACCTATGAAGCATCAAAGAATGCATTTGGAGAAAAACCAAAATGTGGGAAGGAAGGCCTTGAGAATGAGCTTAGGCCTTACTATTATTTCTCAAACAATTCTCTCAAAAGAAAAGAAAGCCCCACGTTGGGCGCCAAATGCTGGAACTCTATCTTTCCAGAAATCAGCAAGAGTCAGGATCACTAAACGTCTTTATTCTAGATCTTTACCGTCGCCTCCAACGCCAGGTCACGAGTGCAAGTGAGCGTGAGTTCCACCACCCAAGTTTCTCTTGCTCCTCCCACACACGTCACTTCCCCCTCTTTGTCCCACCAATCAAGTCAGCACAGAACAGCTGGGGAGGGTCAACCTTAAACAAGTTAATAGGGAACCGTCCAATTGGCAATTAGTCTCACGTGCTTCACCATCCAAGTGCATTGCTCAGTTCTAGCCCTTTACAGTTGGTATAGTAAAATGAGCACATGGATCAATGGATGATAAGTAAAATTATTCAGATTTCTATAATTAGAAACAGAGCTAAACTGATCACAATATGTGGATGGGCAGTCTAAGTGGGGCATTGGCACTGCAGTGGTAGGAAGCTAGCTCCTATTCACTCCAACTTTGGATAATTTTGATGATTTGAAATTTTTTCTATTAATCATAGGTCTTCCTGATTTCATATATAGTGCTATATTGACTTTACCTTGCTACGTATCTATAAGTAAACTAGAATAAATTATCCAGTCAATTCATACAAAAATGAATTAATTTAAGCTAGGTAATTTAGAAAATAAAATTGTTTCGGGACTTATTTCCTGATTCTCTGGATCAAATTTTTTTTCCCCTGAGGCAATTGGAGTTAAGTGACTTGCCCAGGGTTACAAGCTAGGAAGTTATTAAGTGTATCAGTGAATTCAGATCCCCTGACCAGAGATGTAAAATTACTTCTTCAAGGTAATATGGCTAAATTATTGAGTATAGATAGCATTCACAAATAGATTCTTTAGCTTTTCATTGTGTTCATTTCATTTTACTCATATTAAACCATGTTCCCTTCCAGTTCAGTATGCTTTTTTTTTTTCTCTTAGAGATAGATCAAAGTGTTATAGGGTTGCTAAAACAGGGGGAAAATAGATTGATAATAATTGTTCTACTAAAGTAGTTTCAGCTTTCCAAAAACCAGGAAAGCTTTTTTGCATATTTTTTTCCAATTCAGACCCACTGCCATGATCTGAGGCAGATGACATATAGCTTAATGAAACTGAATCTCTAGGATGATGATGATGATGATGATAAATAATTGGCTAGTAGAGAATTTTAAGTTTTCCAAAGCAATTTCCACGATATCTCACTCTATCTTCAAAAGAACCCTGTAACATTAGTGATACAAATCTTATTATATACCTAGATGAGGAAACTGAGTCATAGATTAGTTCAATGACTTGCTCAGGATCAAAGAAGATAACCTACCATTGATTCAAACTTAGGTCTTCTTAACCATCAGTCCAAGGCTTCAGATATATTATTGTGTCTCTCTGAAATTCCAGAGCTGATTCTGCATCTGTAATTCTTCAGGACCATTTAACATTTATTCAACATTAATTCCAGATGAGATGAGTTACCTGTGCTAACAGATATATGCATACCTTTTAAAGCCTTGCTTTTTTTCAGTGGTTGTTTCAAAAACCAGAGCTGAAGTTATTTTACTATAGTGAAATTGGCCTGTGATGTCCTGGCCTGATGCAATGTCTTTTATCAAATTACCTCTGAGATATGACACATTCTCATGCTTAGAACCTTGTTCTAACTCTAACTTACTCTGAACACCACAGGGTACCAGTCCTTTGCTCTTCAAATTTTGTAATGACCTTTGTCCAAAAGTAATAAAATCAGATCTGAGTGAACTCTGGGGCTCAAGGAATTTAAAGAACACCATTTAATTAATTCTGATTGCAGCCATTATGAAGTAAGTGGAATGGAAATAGGTTTTATCATTATTTTACCAACAGGGAAGAGAAGCTTTAGGGTATCATAAGGATGCCATTTTCTGGTTTAATCTAACAAAGCTTATCCCTGAAAATTATCTATTATCCTTTTCAATGAAACTAAAGTATAGCTGGGGTCAATTTCTTTTCTTCGTGCCAGAGGCAGTTGGTCAGAGTGGAAGTTAGAAAGTCTTGGACTTGAAATCTCAGGCATTTATTAGTTGTGAGATTATTATCAAGTCACTTAATTACTCACAGCCTCATTTTCTCATCTGCAAATGGAGATAATGATGATACTTACATCACATGGTTATTGTCCGGATCAAATGAGATAAATCACATGAAGTGATTTGTCAAGTCCTAAAGTAATAATTGAATGTTAGTTATCTTTAGTAATTCTGATAACTGGAAGAGCCTTAAGAATAAAGAAAAAAAAAACTGCTATAAGAAATAACAAGCTTGATGATCTTAGAAAAACATGAAGACTCACACTAAATGATGAAAAGTGAAATGAGCAGCTCTAAAAGAATGTTGTGTTTAGTAACACCATAATGATTTTAATTAATATTTTTTAAAAAAGTTTTTCCCTGAGTGACTTGCCCATCATCACACAGCTAGGATGTGTTAAGTGTCTGAGACCAGATTTAAACTTAGGTCCTCCTGATTTCAGGGCTGGTACTGTATCCACTGCACCATCTAACTACCCCAACACCATGATGATTTTAAAAACAACTTTGAGTGACTAAGTAATTTTGACTCCTATAAATGCCTAAATTAACTACAAAGAATACATGAAGGAAGACACTATTGCATCCAGAGAAAGAACTGATAAATAGAAGTATGTATTAAATGGTTTTACACACACATACACACACTTTTGTGTCTAATTATATCCATCTCTAGGTCAGGGAAGAGAAGAAAAAATTACATAAGTATTATATATTTAAAAGGAATAACAAGTTTTATACAGAACATTTGGAATTTTATGTGCAATGATTTTTTTAAAAAGTATATTATGTGGGGAAGGATTCTAGGAATATGGTGGAGTAGGATGTCAAATTTCAAGCAAATAGAACAAATTTGCCCTTGGGGCAAACATAGACTGGTGAAAAATCAAGAAAGAGGAAGAAAGAGATTCTTTTTGATTTAACCTGAGAAGATGTGAAGAAATACCTCAGCCTGGGGATTAATCTGTCGGAAGGGCAAAAATCTCTAGGTTAGCTCCTCAGAAACTTCTAGAGGAGACCCTCAGGTTAGTTGGGTGTGGCTGGAGCTTCATCTTCCCTATGGAGTCCAGGATTTGAGTCTGGGAAGACTGAATGAAACTTGGTTGATTGGGAATTTCAGGCCCAGCCTGTTGTGGACCACATTCAACCTCAGGGCAGAATCATGCATTATCATACTTGATTTTCCTTTTTGACCATGTCCACATTCCAATCAAAGGGAAAAGTGACTTTCCAGCAGTAATAAACAGAAGGTTCATTAGCAGAAGGAAGTTTCTGCCAAGGAACTGTGACTGGGATAAGTCTAATTATTTACAATTTGAGGGTCAAGCTCCCAGAATACCATAGTCATGGCCAGGTTTTGAGAGCTATTCTTTGAGTGATGAAAAATAGATGGACCTTTTGGCAGCAGGAATACCCCAAATCCTTGGCGAGATCTATTTTTTATTTGTCTGAAAACCTGAGATAGAGTCTAGTTCTGTTTATAACTGGAATTGTAGAGAATTGAACTCTTAAGAGTACTTGAATAGATCCTATTGGAGATAACAGGGCTGTCTATATTTTGTTTCCCACTGAGAATTCTGGTAAACCTGTAAAAAGGATATAATGAATGAAGGAAAAGAACAGCCATCAAGGAGCAATTTTGGCATCTTGTGGGATATTGTAAAGAACATAAAATAGGGTGCTAAGAGATTCTAGTTCTAATCTGGAACTCATTACTAATCACGGTATAACCATAGGTAAATTAACTATCTGAATCTCTCTCTCTTTTTTTTTAATCTATAAAATAAGCTGGTTAAGGGACCCTAACCAGCTCCTTCCTAGGATTATAAAACTTCTTAATTTTCCTCCTTTCACTTACTTTGAGATAATCTTACCTTTAAATAAAAATAATTAAATTATAGTCCAATCATTCCCTGGATGATGGATAATGGATGATGGAACAAGTTACTTTGTTTCCTCATGAATTAAAATAGGATTAGATGAATTTCATAGTCCTTCTCATCTAAATCTACAAGTTGAACATCTTTTCAACTTTAACAGTCTGCAATTTACTATGGTGCAAAGGAAAAAGCCTTAGATTTAGAATCAAAGTGTTTAGTTGTCATGGCACTCTCTGTGTCCCATTTGGGGTTTTCTTGGCAAACACTTGACTGGAGTGTTTTTTTCTATTTCCTCATTTTAAAACTTTTACAGATGAGGAAACTGAGGCAAATAGAGCTCAAGTGACTTGCTCATGGGCACACAGTTAAACTGTCTGAGACAGGCTGGACTTAAATTCATAAAAATGAGTCTTCCTGATTTCAAGTCCAATGCTCTATATACTGTGCCAGGTGTCTGGGATCAAAGTACCTGGGTTTAAATCCTGCTCTGCTTCTTATTAAATGAATAGTCTTATATAAAACATTTGACATCAGTTTCTTTATATGTAAAATTAAAAACATGAAACAGATGACCTTTAAGATCTCTCTCCAACTCTAAATATATTTTTCTATAATTCTATTTGTTGGGGATTTTTCTCCAGGCTTTTGATGAGACAAGGCGCCAGTAAAGTAAAAGAATTTACTAAATTAAAAGTAAAAGTAGACGTTTATTTTATTATAAATCATCGAGAGATCTCAGTGAGCAGAACTCTGATGGAATTAAGAGTTCTGTCTTTTCTGCCCACCTGCCCATTCTTCCCACCCTCATATATATGATTTGAGAGGACACAGAGCTTTTGGGTTGAATAGGCTTCAGTAAGGCTATACAAAGTTTGATTAGTGATAGTTCAAATTATATAGAGCTTAAGTGGTGTTCTATTGAAAGTTAAGTAGGGGTACTTAGCTTTATTTAGTTCAGCTCTATAGAAAACTTGGGTTGTGTCAGCTGAACTCTATAGAAAGGTAAATTAGTGGTACTTAACAGAGGTGGGGGTTGGCCTGACTTCTGGGTCAGGATAACATGGAAAGTGACTTTTTAGGGTCTCCAGCCTCAGTTTCCCTTGTCATATTCAATTCAGGGAAGCTAGATGGAACACTGGATAGAGTGCTGAATCTGATATCAGGAGGGCCTGAATTCAAATATGACTTTAGACACTCACTGCCTCCGTGATCTTGGACAAGTCACTTAATTTTTATTTTTCTCTTTTTCCTTATTGGTAAAATGAGAATCAAAATGACAAATACCTCCCAAGGTTGTTGTGAGGACCAAATGATTGAAAGAATGATTGCAAAGCACTAAGCACAATCTCTAGTGCATACCAGGTTGAACAATCAGTGGTTTGGTGGCCAATTCCCTTTAGGTCTTTGTTTGGATCCTGATTGACTCAGATTGAATGTAAATAGCAATCTTTTCTGCTTTGTCTAGAAACTCAGAGGGTCTTTCGCTCCCAAATTTATTTATTTAGGGTTATTTTTTTATTTTTATTTTTTTTTGACTAAATGAATCAGGAGATTCTTTGCCTCAATTGCTCCTTAGTCTTAATCACTGAATGAATGCTGCCTCAATCAAACTGAGATCTATTGAAGATCTTAGTTTAAAAAGATCAAGGTTTCCTGAATGAGATGAGGTGAGATCTCTCAAGACAGTTGCGAAAATCGAGTAAGGCTTCATCTACTTCAGAGTTTGAGTAGGCCTGAAGAACTCTAAACATCGAGTCAAGGGCATAATTTCGTTCCCCTCCCATGATATCATCTCCCTATTTCAGCCAAATATGGGCAACTATGTACTTATTGGTCAAGTTCAATTTCATGGGCAGATCTTGAGTTTAGAATGTAAGACTCTCAGCCAATGAAGATGAGGGTCAGTGGTGGGAGGGGGTGTTTTGCGTTAGGGATTAAAGGGGCTGTCCTGCCCACAGGAGGTGCTTCCTCTCTTCAATTGTCTGCTGGAAGGGTGAGAAGCCCTTCTCCCGAGAATGTACAATAAACTTTGCTTTTCTCTAGAGCTCTCTCCAGCTTTTTTATTAAATGGTGACCCCTCACCATTTCCGTAATACCCAGTTTCCCATTTCATCCAGGGCCATCTCCATTCATCCTGATCTATAGCAAGCCACAGGACTCAGATACTTTTGGAGGGGAAAGTGAGGCAAGTCAAGCCCTCTCTCACTTAAATCCAATTCACTTGCATGTCATGGCATATAAATCTAAGCAATGAGGTGAGCTTGTCGGCTCTAAATGTTTAAAGGAGAGAGAGAGCGACAGAGAGAGAGAAAGACAGAGGCAAGGAGGAAGGGAGAGAGAAAGAGGGAGGGAGGGAGGGAGGGAACGAGGTAAAAGCAGAGGCAGAGAGACAGAGGCAGAGAAAGGTATACAATAAAGATACCCCTTCTGCTCTATCTATATTTGCTCCGACCATCAGAAAATGCTTATTATAAAGGTGGTTTTCAGCCTCAGTGTAGAGCTATGCAGGGAGAATTGGCATTATTGATTACAAAATGATTTAGAAAAAAGGGCAATTTCATTCTTAGGTACTTATCTCTAAGGCACACAGTACAGCATTTTGCATGTGATGGGCTGGTGACTGAGTATGTAAGATAAGTCCATAGCAGTACTACCAATGGTATAGAATCCAGTGTGTTGATTTCCCAGTATATAAAGAAGCCATCTGGAAGTGCTTAACTTTTGGAGTCTATGTATGTGCTAGATTCTTAGATGAGAAGGACCTAATCATGCCAGTGTGTTCAGATGGCATTTGAACAAGTCATTCAGGCCATAAAAAGGACATAGTTATCTATTGTCTCAGACAGACATCATGTTCTGTCTGACACAGCACTTTGCCAAAAAAGGCGACAGAATGTTAGTGCAATATATCCTTTTAAACTTGAGATAAAAGTGATAAGAAAGGTTTTGTACAAAATGTATCAGAAGAAATGATTGTTTCTTTTGTATGCCAAAGAACAACTTGTCCTGTGGAGAATGTTTGGGAGCAAGAGTCCTATCAGGCACTTTAAGTGATGAGGATGACTGACAGAGTATTCTTTGTAGCATTCAGAGACTAAAGCAGCTTGAAGAAAAAGGAATGGAGTAAGTATTGGAGTGTAATTAGAAATGGCATAAACCACTGGCTTTGGGATTTCAGTTATATGTGTAAAGATGGTGGGTTAGCAAACAAACATTTATTAAATCCGCCATGTGCTGGGTACTTTGCTAAGTGCTTTACAAATATCTAATCCATTTAGCCCTTGGGAAGTAGATGCTATTATTATCTTACTTTTGAATTTAAGGCATGAGTCAGATAAAGTGACTTGCCCAGGACCACACATTATATGGCTGAAGCCACATTTAAATTTGAGTCTTCCTGACTCCAGATCTAGAGTTCTATCCACTGATCCACCTTGCTGATTTAAGAGCTGCTTTATATTTGTAGCTGAAAACAGACCTTTTCAGACTTAGCAAACATTTATTACAGGTCTTCTATTTGAAAAATAATATGCTAGTTGTTGTAGATTTAAAGATTTATTTGACACAGTTTTGCATGAGGAAGCTTATATAGTTTTAGTAGGGCAGATAAAACTTGCAAATAGTTACAATAAGTGACATTTATATAACATTTTAAGATTTGCTGAGCATTTCAAGTATGCAATTTGGAATAATGCAAAGAGTGCTGGATTTATAACCAAAAAACCTTGGTTATATTTACAATTCTGATACTCAATACATGTATACCTTTAAGTAACCAGTCAATCAATCAATCAATCATTTACTATGTGCCAAGAACTATGTTAAATGTTGGAGTAGTTCCCCTTCCTATGCCCCAGCTAATCATCCCCAAAAGTCCAAAATAGGTTCTGTCTTCAAGGAGCTTATATTCTATTGAGAGAAAAAATAAATAAGTTATATAGGATCTATAAAGAGCTGATAAAGGTAAGCAGGGAGTGGATGTCACTAGGGGTTTGATAATCAGTAAAAAATAGTAGAAAGTAATTTTTGATTTGAGTCTTGAAACAAGTCAAGAATTCTAAGAGGTAAATGTATGAGGGAAAGAATTTCATTGTAGGAGAGACTATGTTCCCCTAGTTCAAAGGTGTGGAGAAAAGATATGAAGTTCATGTACAAGGCTAATAACTCTAGGCCTCAATTCCTTATCTCTAAAATGAAGATGGTTTGTGTTAATGACCTCTAAGGCCCTTTTCAGCTTCAAGTCTCTGATATCATAATCTTACTTGAGCTCTATGGTTTTGTAGCATAGTTGCTAGATTTTTAATTATCCTCAATTTCATTTAAGAAAAAATTGAGGTTCATAGTGGTGAAGTCATTTGCCCATAATTACCAAACTAATAAGTATCAAGAAACAGAACTTGAATACAGGTCCTTTTGTTTCTAAATCTGTCTAATCTGGACTAATTAATAAGTCTAATATGGACTCCTTTTTAATACAAAGCAAAATTGATGGAGTTATGACTGAGACTTGGTGGGCTATGATTTAGGAATAACTATAGAAGATGGCCCTGGAAACCCAATCTGTAGCTATGAAATTTTGCACACAGAGCAAATACCTTAAACTGTCTCCAGGCCAAGCAATATGAGGCTGAGATGAAGTGGAGTCAAATGGAATTCCTATTCAAAGACATAATCAGAAAGTCTCTTGAACTGCATCTTGCCCATGTCTTTGATTTCACAATGAAGTAAACAGAAACCAAAAGTCAATGATGGAGCTAAGTCTAGAACTCAGATGTCTAGGCTCCCAGTACCGCACTCTTTTAGCTAGTTGTTGAAATCCATCCTCCTGAAACATGGACAAAGCTAGGCTGTTGCCCTTATTTCATTACTTAGTACATCAGATGAGCGGGAAGAAAGTTCTTCAATTCTTCTTGCAAGCTTACCTTCCCCAAAGAGAATTGAAGAACCTGGTCCAACATGAAATAAAGTGAAGTAAAGGCAACTCTGTATGAACTTCACTATTCATCCTCCCTATACCACTTGAGAGTCAAAGAACACTGTCATCAGCATGGAAAAAATTCACTAAAACTAGAATCTGACCTTTTTTTCTCAAATACAGACTGGATACTGAAATTTTGATAATTGCCTCCATCTCTTTCCTTTTTCAGGGCCCCTCACTATGGAGTTGGAGAAGCATCTGATTTGCTCCCTGATTATCTGTGACATTATCTCTCGACATCAGCCTGAGCTTTTTTTTTTTTTTTTTTTTTCTGCTAAAAGTAGAAGAGTAGACAAATTTATGATTTATCTGAATTATAATTTCAGTATCCCAAGGTAGAGAAAGTAAGTAGAGGAAATGGTATTCTGAATTTGATTTTGATGAATGTGGTAGAATTGGTTTCAGTGGTATAAGTAATGGGAACCTTGTCAGAAAGAAAAACTCCATCTTAGAATTTATGAACATTTATGGAGCATTTGGGTGTTACAGTAGAGAGAGTGTTGGGCCTGACATCAGCAAGATCAGAGTTCAAATCTGGCTTCAGACACTCACAAAATGTGTGACTGGTCAAGTCAATAAACTCTATCTTCCTCAGTTTCCTCAACTATAAAATGAGGAAAATAATAGTATTTGGATTTCCAGGATTGTTTTAAAGATCAAATGAAATAAAACTGTAAAGCACATAGGACAGTATCTGATACAATGTAGGCACTATATAAATGTTAGGTATTATAATTATTATGAAAAATAAGGGAGAAAATGCTAGATATTAGTCAACAAATATCTTAGACTTTGGAGACCAGAATTTAAATATTTCAAAGACAGGATAGATAGGATCGTTTGACTTCAGATTTCATAGGAAAAATCATCCCCAAAGAGAAGTGGATCTTTTATTTTTGATAGAAAATTCTGACTGTACAAACCTAAGTGATTCTAATGAAGTAGAGACCTATTTCAAATGACTGAAATAGGTTTATAAGAAACTTCTTGATCAATTTCAACATTTAAATTTTTTTTATTGAAATAAATGTAAAATAAGAAAAAACAGAATAGAAAAAGACAGAAAAGATGAGTTAAAAAACACAAAACAAAACATTGTCATGTGTCCAGTAATAAGGGAGAATTCAAAATATATAAAAATAAATTTCCAATTCAAGAAAGCATGTATAATAATAGAAGGGATGATATTCATTAGTGTCCATCTTCTTTTACCATTTTGTAAGTTATTCTTTTGTTCTCTGCTGTGTACTTTTTACTTTATTCTTTTTCCTCCCTTTCATTCTCCCACCTGGTGGCTCTCAAGCAGTTTACAGTTAAGCATGTTTATTTTATATGCACATACTTATGTACATATACATGAATATGAATATATATGTGTATATACATATATGTGTATATATGTATATATCTATATACAGTAGGCATGAATATATATATATATATGTTGTGTCTATATATATATGTAGGTATATATGCATATTTATGTATACACACATTTATTCATACCCACCCATCCACCTACACATAAACATATATCTATATATACACACACAAACATACCCACATATACTCAGAAACATATACACCACAAATATATACACATATATACATATATATATATATATTACCCATATTTTAAATATGCATCCAAGCCAATATTAATACTGCTGAAATATAATGTAGATTTCTCTCATTAAAATCTTTAAATTTGACTTTAAGATCAATGATTACTAGCCCTACGTTTTTCAAGTAAATTCTACTCCTGATGTTAATTGTAGTGTTTGTATATATCTCTTATTCCTGCTAACTCTTCTACTTTAATTTTTCTGGATAACTTGCCTTGCTATTATTTAACCTCGCCCCAGCCATGGATCCCTCCCTTATCCTCTCCCCTGACCCTTTCCTTCCCTCTTTATTCCATTCCCATTACTCTATACATCTTAACTCAATCTTATTCATTTAAGCACTCTTCTGTATTCCACTTTATCCCCTTTCTCTATTCCTTTTCCATTAATCTTCACATCTTATTTCACTTTCATAACTCTATATAACCTAATATGCCCCAATTTATCCTTTATAACTCGTCCACTAATCTACATCTTTACCCACTACCATAAATCTACACATTCTTCAATACCTCACATTATTTCTTTATAGATTTTGGAAGGTATTATACCCTTCATATATATATGTAATGTTCCCTATTTAACCCACATCTGATGTAAGTTTTCAGAACTATGAACCCTCCCCTTCCCTCTAATGCTCTGTATCAACTCTTCCTCTGTACCTCATTTGTATAACATGCTAGCTAGTTTTACCTTTTCCTAGACAGTTTTGCTTTATGGAATTAAATCATTTTCAACTTTGCCCCAATTATTCTTTTGAGCTATTCAATTGTTGATGTCATCTTAAACATATGGTGTACAATTTACATGTAAAAAATTTAAATGATTTGATATTGGTTCTTGTATGTTAAATTTTCTGTTAAATTTGGGTTTGGCTCAGACAAAGTCCTGAAAATCTGTGAGCTCATTGAATGTCCATGTTTTTCTTTTTTTATTCAATATTATAGATAATTTTGCTAGGTATGATATTTTTGACAACAGGCGTAGTTCTTTTGATTTCTGACTGGTATATATTATTTCAGGACCTATGATCTTTTCTTGTGGTTTCTGATAAATGTTGTACAATTCTAATTGTAGCTTCAATATTTGTGAATTTCTTTTTCTTGTTTTTTTTCAAAAATTTCTCTTTGATCTTGGAGTTACAAAATTTGGCAATAATATCGCTATGTGTTTTCCACATAGGATCTCTGAGTTGGAGATGGATAGATTATTTTCTATTTCTACTTTCATCTCGTGTTGTATCAGTTCTATCACTCCAGGACAATTTTCTTTAAATATTATTATTATTATTATTATTGTGTTAAGGTTATTATTTTTTGATCACAGCTTTCAGGTAGTCCAGTTATACTTATATTTTATGTTCTTGATCTGTTCTCCAGATCTGTTGCTTTCTTATAAGATGGTTTACATTTTGTTATTATTATTTTTTATTCTTTTTATTTTGTTTTGTTATTACTTAGTCTCTCATAGTTTCACTGGTTTCCCTTTGTCTAATTCTAATTTTCAAAGAATTATTTTCTTCTTAAAGACTGTATTTCATTTTCTATTTGGTTAACTTTCCCTCCATAATCTTGTTTTTCTATGATGGTTTCTATTTTTAAAAAAGCTTTTCCTCAATCTCTCTCACTTGATTTTTTTTTTTTTTTTTTTTTTTTTTGGTTGAGGCTAGGGTTAAGTGATTTGCCCAAGGTCACACAGCTAGGAAGTATTAAGTGTCTGAGACCAGATTTGAACTGGGGTCCTCCTGAATTCAAGGCTGGTGCTCTATCCATTGCACCACCTAGCCGCCCCCTCTCACTTGATTTTTAAAGTCTTTTTTGATTTCCTCTATAATTTCTCTCAGGGCAGGTAACCATTTAAAATTATTCTTCTGGGAAGAAGAGGCCTTCCCCCCCCCCCCCATATTACTGGATTCCTTTGAAGTTTAAACCATGGTCTTTCTTTAAAAAATATATTATTATATTTTTTTTATTTACAAAACATATGCATGGGTAATTTTTTTTCAACATTGACCCTTGCAAAATCTTCTATTCCAAAATTTCCTCTCCTTCCCCCCACCCCCCCTAGATGGCAGGTAGTCCAATACATGTTAAATATGTTAAATTATATGTTAAATCCAATATATGTATACATATCTATACAGTTATCTTGCTGCACAAGAAAAATTGGATCTAGAAAGAAAAAAAAAATGAAACCTGAGAAGGAAAACAAAAATGCAAGCAAACAATAAAAGAAAGAGTGAAAATGCTATGTTGTGGTCCACACTCAGTTCCCATGGTTCTCTCTCTGGGTGTAGATGGCTCTCTTCATTACTGGACAATTGGACTGGTTTGAATCATCTCATTGTTGAAGAGAGCCACATCCATCAAAATTGATCATTGTATAATCTTGTTGGTGCTGTGTATAGTGATCTTCTGGTTCTATTCATTTCACTTAGCATCATTTCATGTAAATCTCTCCAGAACTCTCTGAAATCATCCTGTTGGTCATTTCTGACCAAACAATAATATTCCATAACATTCATGTACCCTAATTTATTCAGCCATTCTCCAATTGATGGGCACCCATTCAATTTCCAGTTTCTAGCCACTACAAAAAGGGCTGCTACAAACATTTTTGCACATGTGGGTCCCTTTCCCTTCTTCAAGATCTCTTTGGAATATAATCCTAGTAGAAACACTGCTGGGTCAAAGGGTATGCAGTTTGATAACTTTTTGAACATAGTTCCGAATTGCTCTCCAGAATGTTTGAATCCATTCACAGTTCCACCAACAATGTATAAGTGTCCCAATTTTCCCACATCTCCTCCAACATTCATCATTATCTTTTCCTGTCATCTTAGTCAAACTGAGAGGTAGTGGTATCTCAGAGTTGTCCTAATTTGCATTTCTCTGATCAATAATAATTTGGAGCACCTTTTCATATGACTAGAAATAGTTTCAATTTCTTCATCTGAAAATTGTCTGTTCATATCCTTTGATCATTTATAAATTGGAGAATGGCTTGAACTATTATAAATTTGAGTCAATTCTCTTATTTTGGAAGGAGGACTTTATTAGAACCTTTGAATGCAAAAATATTTTCCTAGTTTATTGCTTCCCTTTTAACCTTGTCTGTATTAGTTTTGTTTGTACAAAAAACTTTTAAAATTAATATAATCAAAATTATCTATTTTGTGATCAATAATGTTCTCTAGTTCTTCTTTGGTCACAACTTTCTTTCTCCTCCACAAGTCTGAGAGGTAAACTATCCTATGGTCTTCTAATTTATTTATAATATCATTCTTTTTTTTTTTTTTTTTTTTCCCTGAGGCTGGGGTTAAGTGACTTGCCCAGAATCACACAGCTAGGAAGTGTTAAGTGTCTGAGACCAAATTTGAACTCAGGTCCTCCTGAATTCAAGGCTGGTGCTCTATCCACTGTGCCACCTAGCTGCCCCTATAATATCATTCTTTATGCCTAGATCATGAACCCATTTTGACCTTATCTTGGTGTACGGTGTTAAGTATGGGTAAATGCCTAGTTTCTGCCATACTAGTTTCCAATTTTCCCAGCAGTTTTTGTCAAATAGTGAATTCTTATCCCAAAATCTGGGGTCTTTGGGTTTGTCAAACACTAGATAGCTGTAGTCATTGACTATTTTGTCCTGTGGACCTAATCTATTCCACTGATCGACTATTCTATTTCCTAGCCAGTACCAAATAGTTTTGATGACCACTGCTTTATAATTTAATTATATTAATTATAATATATATATATTATGTATTAATAGATATATACTAATTATAATAGTTTTAGATCTGGTACAGCTAGGCCACCTTCATTTGATTTTTTTTTTTTTTCATTAGTGCCCTTGAAATTCTTGATCTTTTGTTCTTCCAGATGAATTTTGTTATTTTTTTCTAGGTCAGCAAAATAGTTTCTTGGGAAATCCTGGTCTTTCTTGTTCCCATAGTAAGTTTACATACTTGGGTTCTTTCTTCTTTACCTGTTCATTTTTTTTTTTTTTTTTTTTTTTTTTAGATGAGAAGTATTAGTGTAAGCACCTCTAATTGTGGGGGGGAGGTAGTGCCTCTACCTTCACTTCAGCTCTCCCCTCTGATCTGGAACTTGAAGCCAAAAACTCCACCTTCCTGCAAGTGCCTGCAGCCAGTAGTGTTCCTTTATCACTGTTTCTGTACTCACAGGCTGTGCTGATTCCTTCTTGCACATGGCTGTGGCCCAGCAGCACAGCCAGGCCTTGAGTTCTTAATTGGCTGAGGTTCCCTCAGTCTTCCTGGACTCAGGACTTTTCTCCCCATGGTAACCCTGAGATGAGAGTTTCTCTGGTTTGGGCTGAAGCTCCAGTCAAATCCAGCTAGTCCCAGCAAACAATAGTGGTTCCGTGGGCTGTTTCTAGGGAGCTCATCTAGTTTTTTCACTCCACACACTGGTTAATCCCTGGTCTGGAATCTGCCTATCTTCTCAGAATATCCCAGGAGGATTTCCATTCTGTTACAAGTCTGCTTTATTTTTCAACAGTTTAGATGAAAAATTTGTTCTGTTTGTGGGAGAAACCTGAAGAGCTTGAAATTTGCTGACCTATTCCACCATCTTTCCAGAATCCTCTTCAATTTCAGCTTTTAAAAGACATCTACAGAAGAAGAGAAGTCAAAATAACAGGATAAATAAAAAATAAACTTGTTCCTGAAAGCAAATGTGATGAGTCCTAGCTAAGCTCAGAAAGAGCTAAAAGTTGATTGCTAAGTAAAACAAAAATGAAGTTATTTTGAAAAGATAAGTTGAAGTAAGAGGAAGATTAGGGATAGGACTACTTCTTCAGGTAAATGGGATGATTGTAAAAGAAGAAATGAATGAATTCTAGTTTTGCTTTCATTTTTTCCTTCTTTCTGACTACTAAACTGATTAATAATGGGATGAAAAGGAAAACCCCCCATAAAGTAAAGTTTTGAACAAGAAGTGGAAAACAAAAATATTTAAAGAGTGTGTAACAAAAATACTTATCTGCCTGGGTAAGGTAGCTGGGTGGAATAGTGGACGGAATGCTAGATCTGGACTCAGAAAAATCTGAACTTAATAGTGGTATTATATATTTAATATCTGTATGATCCTGGACAAATAAGTTTCTTTCTGCCTCAGTTTTCTCAATCATAAAATGAGTCTGTTGTGAGGAATAAGTGAGACAAAATTTATAAAGAGTTTAAAACATTGCCCGACATATAGTAGATGCTTAATAAATAATTGTTTACTTTCTTAATGAGTTCTAGTTTCCAAGCCTGGCGCAGCTATAAATTTGGGTACTAAAAGATTCAGAGATCATGATTCCTATCTATATTGTTTGAAATCATTAAAAGAACCAAACCAAAACAATACAAAAAAACCATCATGGGAATTTGGAGGGATACACAAGACTAAAGATAGGCAAATCTCCCTATTCTTAATAAATGAAAATGTATAGATTCTACAAACTATATATTAGGGAGCTTTAGGCAAAATCCTAAAATATATTATCATTGGTAATTTAATGTATTAAATTTATAATTTTAAAATCATTATTATAAATCATAAATCATTGTCACGGGCAAGTTCTGTGAACATTTAGAAAGGGATGCAAAGTTTGATGTAAAAGTAAGTCAGTTAATATTTATTAAGAACTAACTAGATGCGAGGTACCATACCATGCTCTAGGATTACAAAGAAAGACAAGACACACTTCTTGTTCTCAGGGAGCTTATAAGACAATATAGAAACAATGTACAAATAAGATATATACGATAAAATTGAGGGACAGCATTGGTATTAAGGGAGATCAGGAAAGGTTTCCTATAGAATGTGGGATTTTAGCTGGGATTTGAAAGAAGATAGGAAAGCTGGGAGGCAGAGATGAAGAGGGAGATTATTTCTAGTTTTACTTTTTTTTTTTCTTTTTTTTCTTTTTTTCTAGTTTTACTTAATAATTTTCATCACCTCTTTTTTTTTTTTTTGTACCAAAGATTGAAGTGAGAACTACAATATAAAATGACAATTTTTTTTTTGTTGTTTGTTTTCTCCCTCTCTTCCCTTATCATAAGAATTTGTGGGCCATTCTTCTAAAAAGTGGCCATAATTTCCTTCTTTTGGTTTTTATTTATACAGAGAATGTGAAAACTGATTAAACTTTTTTCCTCAATAGACTATCTGCTCTTTGGGTATTAAATGAGAATCTTAAGACAATAGGGCAGCATGGTGGATTGAATGCTGGACTTGGAGATGGGAAAATTAAATGACAAATCCTGCCTGCTGCTTTTCAGGTGTGTAGCTTCAGAGAAGTTACTTAATTTTTTTCATTCTCAGTTTTTCATCTTCAATATAGGTATAATAGCTTCAACCTTATAATTTTGTTTTGAGGATCTCATTAAATAAATTTACAATCTTAAAGCAGCATATAAAATATTGGTTATTATTACTAATGTTTCAACATTTGGGTAAAACCTTGTAAAGTTTGACAAATAATTTTTAGTATCTTTTTTTTTTTTTTTTTTTTTTTTTTTTTCTGAGGCTGGGGTTAAGTGACTTGCCCAGGGTTACATAGCTAGGAAGTGTTAAGTGTCTGAGACCAGATTTGAACTTGGGTCCTCCTGAATTCAGGGCTAGTGCTCTATCCACTGTGCCACCTAGCTGCCCCTTAGTATCTTTTTCCAATACTCTGGCACTTTTTCTAACAAATGAGTAGCCTGCATAAGACATAAAGAGAACAATTTCATTGTTTCTTTTCCAAATAGTCTATTTTGTCTGAAGATTCATTGCCAAATGGCCAGCTTAACTGGTGATGAATCTTTCCAAATATAGCAAGCAGGTTTTCTGGAAATTTCCTCAGTCTGCTGGAACTTTATCTGAATACTTGCTAGAATGGTCAAACAACAAGAGCATGGAATAACTTTGGAAAAGCCAGGATCAACTCCATGCCTCAGGCATTGGAGTAAGACTGGATATTGTTGAAAATTACCCATCATATTCTATGATATGACTATAGTTGCAATTTGCAAAATCCATGTCTACGTGGTGCCATTAAATCATCCACCTTTCTAATGATTCTTTTTTCTCTGCCATTATTAAGCTTTAGAACTAACCAATATCTTGGATCACTTGTATACAAAGTAGTGTGAAGTTTAGACTTGTGGACTTACATTCAAGGGGACTTAAGTACAAAAACTTCCTCAACACACACACACACACACACACACACACACACACACACACACACACCACCTCAAAGATTCTATTTCCTCAGTTTGAACTTTGAACCTGCTTCTTATATGTCCCATCTTTAATACAATGAAATCTATTTTTCTTTCTTTCTTTCTTTCTTGTTTTTATCCTAAGTAGATGTTGTTCAAAAATGGCTGCTTTTCCTCTCTGATATTAAGACTATTTACTGAAGAAAACCAGCCCCATTTATTGTTGCTTTCACACATTAATGTTTAATGCACGGAACATGAAAAATATATCAAAGGTATGACTTGAGATGAGACCTGAATAAAAGGCTTATCATCTGCTCAGCATGGGCACTAATGATTCCTTGGAGGCTTTTGTAAAGCAAGGGTGCTTGCTCGACAACATTTTTTAGCCCTGAGCTGAAAACCTTAGCTAATTGAGTATAGCTTCTGTCCCTGAGGATTTCAGATATTAGGCCAGTTTACAAGTCATCAGGAAGTCATTTTCAGATTTGTTCAGAACAAAGGTCTATAAATGTCCAAAGCAAAAGTGTTCATATTCACCTGCCTTTATAATTTCATTTTGTGTTGATGAGATTTTTCCATTAGAAAAGTTACAGGGGCAAAATTGAGTTTGTGATTATAAAGGGGCACAATGTTTTACATGTTTTCATCTATGAAGGGGCCTTCTTAGTTTGACTATATGTATTATGGTGATAAATCTGGATTCTTGAAAACAAAGTCAGCAAAGGTCAAGGTCTACTCTATAGGGTCCTTCTAAACTAAAATAAAGCTATGCATATGACTCTACTGTGTATATATATGTGTGCGTGTGTGTGTGTGTGTGTGTGTGTGTTTATGTGTTTGTCACCTGAGAATCAGATTAACTACAGAGAAGACTAAGGAAAACCAGAAAAGCCTCATTACCAGATGCTTGCCAAGAGGATGATAAAGGAGGAATATTTTAAAACTCAAATCACAAGGACTCTCCATGGTCTTTATGATTTTGATATGTTACCAAATAAGAAAAATATATACAATCTCTTTTGGAAATCTTAAAGTTTGTTAATATTGACTATTTTAACTATTGTCATTATTAATTATTTAACTATTAACTATTATCATTATTAGTATTCATAGAATTACAATTAGTTGAAAATACCTCTGGAATGGTTTAGGTAGGGAATGCTAAGGCAGTTCAGAGACAATCTCACCTACAGGGTAGTAATTCAGAGGTGATCTTGTATTCAAAAGTCCCAGGAAGATGCTTGCTCCTCAAAACCCTTCAGACTGCAGAACTTAGAATTCAGGACAAGAAAGCAGATCCATTATAGAGGTATATGATCTTAAGTGTGTCAGTAATGTATTCTCCCCAGAGGATTGGGAATCAAGGTATAAGCTGAAAGTATATTGCCCCTCATCCCAAATTATTCCCACCTAACATGGTACCTTGGCACAAAGCTTCATTTATTTCCCACAAATTTTAGTTCAGTTTTATAGGGAAACTATACATATACAGAGTAGAAGTTAACAGAGTAGGGTTGCTCTATTTTTATATTTCTTGGAAGCTAAGAATGCTTTTTTACATTAGAATGCAACTTTATTAATGTATGGTGCAAAGCAGGGAATGGGCTGGTTAATCTTGATCCCTAGTATATGACTCTAGCTATGGAAAATAAGATATTGCTTATAGAGACACAAACATTTGGTTTATATTCTATTTCATATACTGAGCAAGTCATTTAATTACTCTCTACTTTAGTATCTCATTTGTAATTTGAATTTGGCCTTTAAGGTCCCATCCAGTATTAAACCCATGATCCTATATGGTATGAGCAGATAAGTGTTGACAGAAATAATTATTAATAGTGATGCTTTGGAGAGATCCAGAGTTTCCTTTTTTTTTTTTTCCCTATTGTCCACATTTCAAAATTCATTACTGATAATGAGATTGGATGAACTTTCTCAATAATTCTGTTTAGACCTGACCCAGAGAGTTTTCTTAGGGTTTGGTTGAGAAAAAAAAAAAAAAAATTCTTTGAATAGACTGTTCAAGGCTGGGGGTTACTTAAAAATAAATGACATAATCAAAGTGCTTTAGAATAGGTCCAACCCCTCATTATAATATTAATTCTCTCATTAATTGTTGCCAAACAGAGTTGATTGCCAGCTTCAGAAATATCTCTCTTTCAAAGACATATAAACTCTAAGATCATCACCATGATTGTTTTTGACATTTTGAGTGTGCCATTGACCTTTTATTTAAAAATTCTGACATTATTAATAAAATGATAAAATTACCCAGAAATTATTTTTTTCAAACCTTTTAAACGTCACACTGTCTGCTTTCTTGGAGAAACCACACAATACATATCAAGTAATATATTTTCTATATGTGAGGAATTTTTGGAACTATAGCAAAATCCATTTTCAATTACTTAGGATGGTCTTTTGTCACTGGACTAGGACATCAAAATCTCACTACACTTTATCTCCTTCATAGCTAACAGAAAGAAACATCAAGGCATTCCTAAGTTGGGTTTGCTTCCTCCTTATTTAGAATAAACAATGAACCATTGCATGGAGGATTATTTTTCATTACATACACAGCATAATGTTCATTACATTTTCCTGTATTTTGGGGAAAAGTTGTTATTAATATTAAATATTTCACCAGCACATATTCAAAAGCCTTTGACTTGGCTTTGTTGATAACCTGCCTTGTGACCTTGATAAGATTACTTAAACTTTTTTATGTCTTTGCAAATGCAGGATAAAATCTTCCTTTTATTGTAATGCATACTTAATTAGTGTTGACTGAGTGCCTGCAAAAGTTCCATTGCACTAAAAGCAAGAGAAATAGGATGTATCATCTCTGCTCCAGATTCAAGAGCTATATTTCCTAATCCCAAGATTGGGAATCTGGAGTTGTTGGATGAACTTGTTGCATGATTCCTGAGGATAAAGTAAAGATGAAGGTATGTCATACATCTGGAGCCAGTTTTACTTTTTGTATCTCAATTAAGAAGTGAGATGCAGGTTTCTTGGCTTCTAAGGGATCTTTGTGTCTGGGCCATCTCTATAGGGTATAAGATAAATGCTTTTATGTACTTGTAAAAATGCAAAAGTCCCTAAAGTGATTTAATTGATGTTTTCTGTTATCACAGTGATAATTCAATGAATTAAATCCTCTAGAGCAAAAGCTTCTTTTTTACAAAGTTGTCAAGGGAACTGGTAAAGGTGGTGATCTAAAGAGAAACACACAGATGAGTCAGATCTAAGAATTGGAGAGCAAAGAAGAGAGCTACTTTTAAAATTCCAGATCACACAGCAGGTTATAAATAAAGACTTTGAATGATTGACCAATCCATGGAAGTGATATCAAGCAGGTTACACTAGCCAATAGCTTTTGCATCACTGGATAGGGAATCTTTCTACAGGTGATGACTATGCTTTCCCCTCCCTGGACTAAGAAGTCTGGGAAGACATAGCTCACCCTACTTGGAGAAAAAAGGAAGAGTGAACACTGTTTTGAAATATAGAAGGGGGCAGCTAGGTGGCACAGTGGATAAAGCACCAGCCTTGAATTCAGGAGGACTTGAGTTCAAATCTGGCCTCAGAGACTTAACACTTCCCAGCTGTGTGACCCTGGGCAAGTCACTTAATGCCTGGGGGGTGAGGGGATATATATAGGCAGAAATCTATGCTTTGGAACAGATTGCATTATTTGTTAGTTGGGATCCCTGGGGAGTTGGTATATTAATGTTCTCTAGGGCAGAAATATTATTCTATTATAATGTCTAATATAGTGCTGTATATACAATATGTGCCCATCAAATGCTAGTGAGTACTTTGTAGAGTACTCCAAATGAGTTTGTTATAGTCATTATCATTACTGAATTGTAGGAAAGAGGGACAGATAAGTTTAGAGGATAGATAGTTGACCATGGAGTAGAATAAACCTGAATTCAATGCCCTAGGTAATATTTCAAGACTCTAACTTGTAGAGCAGTTCTTTTATTTTTGGAAGACATTTCCTTATTGTCCTTCCCTATGAGTACAATCCAAAACTAAAACAACAAAATAAAACAAAGGTAAGGGAGAGTTCCTTTCTCTGCCATCCAGTTAGATTAATCACCAAAAACAAGGGGGAAATAAAATATGTAATGACATATTAAAAAGTTGAAGAATTCTAAGACTCTTGTTAACAGCTTGTTATTACAAGAAAAGGTGTAAAAATAAGTTTTTCCTTAATTAAATTAGATGGGCAGCTGAAAGTTAGACATTCCCTTTGAAAGTATAAATAAAACTTCCTCGATTAAATTTGAAGCAGCAATTTCAGTGGCTGAATGAAATTTGGCCATATCCTTATGTCTTTGGCAAAGTTGAATTCTTGGATATGCAATCAGTCTAGGCAGTAACCAACAATTAAGGACTAATTTCATCTGTTGAGAGAGGGACTCAATCCTCATATCCTGTGGAAAAGCAAAGGATTTCCTCATTCTTCCTTCCCCTCAGTGATCACTGCATTTTGATCAGCAGAAGGTATCATATTCAGTAGGAAGCAGTAGACACATTCTCTATGCAGACATGGCTAGAGAGGGGTAGTGACTCAATGGAGTAAGCAGTTGTAAGAAATATACCTGGAACAAAAGAAGAGCTATAAGGAATGCAATAATATAACACTACAATGATAACAAGAATGACACCAACAACATAAGTTTTTATAGAACCCTCTATAGTAGTTTTTGTTCATTTTTCAGTCTTGTATGACTCTGTGACTTTTCTTTGAGGATTTATTAACAAAGATCCCAGAGTGGTTTTCTTATTTTACAGAATGAGAAAACAGAGGCAAACAGAGTTAGGTGACTTGCCCAGGGATCCACACTTAATTAAGTGTCTGAGGCTGGCCTGGTACCCTATCCACTGTTCTATTTGGCTGCTTTTTATAGTTTATAGAGTTGTAAGGAATTTCATGCTGGAATCATAGAAAAGAATTACATGTGGAAATTAAGGAAGAGCTAGCCCTGATAATTAAGAAAAACTATGAAGAAGACCAAATTGTAGGATCCCAGTTGAAAAAAACATCATCCAACATTAATGATATATAGTGGGAAATTATGTTAGAACTCCATGAGGAATATATATGCAAGAATTGAGAATTAGAGTCATGTTCCTATTTTTCACTACCATTGTATTCACTGACATTGTCAATGTTCCCTATTCATAAGTTTCCCTATGTGTTTTTGTCAGAGTACATCTCAGGCTTATGGGTGGAGAGAGAGACTATACTTTGTAGTTATAGTTTTACTACGCTTTTTCAGTAAATACTGTTGATATTTTTTATCTACTGTTTAATAATGAAAAGAAAGCACAGATTTGAAGATTCATAAGTTATAGTAGTAGGAACCTGTGTTCACAGGATATTATCCAAATTTGTGAATACTGCCCCTTGACTACCTGAAACACAATATGAAAACTTTATGAAAGCCTAGAAAGAATAATAGGCACAAAATATAAGAATTATTTTATTATTAAATGAAGGTGTTTTTCTTTGAACAAGGGTTAGGTGCACACAGATAATAATATATACCTACAAGCATTTCAATTGTCATAGTTTCCTTTGGGAAACATATTTTCCATGGATTATAGAGTAGTTTAGAAAATGTTTTATTGCTTTTAAGTACCAAAATATTTGACCTGTAATATTGTAAAGTAATAAGCTGCTACAGTGTTACTTTTTTGTGGTTTCATGGAACACTAAAACATCTTGGATTTTGATGAAATTGATGTTTGTCCCATTATCCCACATATAAGTGCAGAATCTTAGAGGTTGTTTGGTCCAAACTATGCTTAACCAACAATAAAAACAATGACAAAAATAATAATGATAGTTCATATTAATATCATAATCTAAAGTTGCAAAGAAATAGGCATCTATTATTTCACTGAATGCTTACAATTTGACTGAGATAGGTGCAGAGAAAACTGAGGCTCAGCAAAGTTATTTTACTTGACTATGATCAAAAAGCTTGTAGTGACTGAAATAGGATTCAAAAATCAATTCTTCCTGATTTCAAGTTTAAAAAGAAAACCTAACAAGGAATCATCTTGCCTTTACATAAAGTCCTTCAGTTATAAAAAACAAACAAACAAAAAAACTATGATTTCTACTTTTTGAAACATTGCTTATTAGGATAATTTTCTTTATGTTAAGCCTAAATATACTTTTTATGACTTTGAACCACTGCTCTTATTTCTGTTCTCAGGGCAAAGCTAAATATGGCATTAAGTTCTTTTTCAGGGAGAGATATTTGTAGCCATTTCTATCTGTTATGATTCCTATCTTATACATGACAGCATAACTTCCTCTTCCATCCTTCCTTTTTATATTTCTTCTCACTTTCCTTCTTCTGTCTTCTTTTGTTCTCTTCCCTGTCATACTTGATGACAGAAGCAGTTGCACCTACCATGGTGCTTATTGGTTGAAAGATATTTAGTGTATCATTGGAGGGACATATCACCATAGCTGAGAAAACTATATCCATGCAGACTTAAAACTGTTTTTTTTTCTTTTTACATAACATTGTTCCTTATTTTTTCTCTCCATTTTTCAGTGAAAGAACAAAATTCAGAAAAACTGACCAATACATTAATCGAGTCTAACATTCAGTGTGCTACTGTAGCAAAGTTCTTCACCTCTGAAAGAGCAGAGGAAGATACACAGTAATCTTTAGAAATTGACAATATATAATGTGGGAAATTTGCAAATGGTAAATTTCAGTATATAAAATTAATGAATAATCTACAGAATTTAGAGGACAATAAAAATGCAAGAAACACAAAACAAAACAAAAACAAAAACAACCAACCCCCAAAAAACAAAAAAACAAAGAACCTGTCAGAGTGAAGAAAAAACACATTCCATTTCCTAAGAAATCTTACTAGAACTCTATCATTTCCTTTTTAGCAAATGAAGTATGAAAGCATTTTTTCAGTCTACTATAATAGACAATGATAACCATTTCATATGTCTACAAGAAGATGTAAAGAAATGACAGTATTTTAAAGCACTCTTTATATGGATGTATACAGGTCCTTTAAAATTCCTCCAGGAAAAAGTAAAAATGTGTCTAGAAACACACACATGCACAAACACACACACACCACACACCATCACCACCACTACCACCACCATCACCAACACCATCAACCCATGATCACAGAATAATGTGTTTTGCCATAGTACTCTCTCCCATTTTTTATTTATGACCTGCAAGTATGCACATTTTAGAAGCATTGAATGACTCATTTTTCCACATGAGTGAATACTCTGCGTACCTTGTAAATGACCTGGATTATTGCCAAACTCCTGAAATGAATGGAGCCTTGACATTCTACCGGAATAGCTTTAAGCATTGTGCTTATAGGATAGAAACCTATTGAGTTGTACAAAGAAAGAGTGAACTGCCAGGTACACTTCTGAAAAGCCCTCTAAAAGAAAAACAATATAGAAAAATTCCTTCAAAAGAATAATTAGAAAAAGGGGAGAGGGCTAAATATTGTTTCTCCATAAAATAAAACATTATTTTTCCTCATCGGTTTTTAAGCTTTGTTAAGCATAATTTTTTGTCTTAAGACTAAAGCATTTATTAAAAATTGGGTTATAGCTGGGAATGTAGAAAAAAAGATTCAAGTAAATGCTTTTTCTTATCACTGAAGGTGACTGCATCAATATTCTACTTCATGCTGTCTGCTCAAGCAAGCATATGCATCTGGCTTAGAAGGCATTAAAAGCACAGATTAAAAGACAACTTACTATCACCAATCAGGAGAAGGAATGGAGCATCAGAGATAATAGAGTGTAGCTCAAATACTTTGTAGCAAATTATAGGAAAACTTATTACAAAGACTTTTGTCCAGTGAAAAACTAAAAGGAGTAAAGAGGTTGAGATCCACTTAATTTGACTTAAATCAATTTCATAAATATTTAGTAAATAAGTATTCTGTATAAGTAATGGTACTAGGTATACAAATAATTGCTGCTTTTGCTCCTCTTAAAATCAGTTTCCTTTTGCTTAAGAATGAAACTCAACTACATTTAAGATATAATTAAATGATTGCCTTGAATTGAAAAGAATCAATTTGATGGCAAAATATCTGTTATTTTTGACGTCTTCAAATCATACATTTAGACTCTCTTTGCCTTGGTTTCCTCACCTGTTAAATGTTTAGGTTGAACTTGATGGACTCTAAGGCTTCTTCTTGCAAAGAGCAGGAACTCTGTGTGATTGATTTAATCCTACAATAAAGTGTTAACTTAGTGGAATTGATAAGACAATGGTTATCTAGTTTAGCATGTGAGTTCTCTAGTTCAGTATGATTGATTTAATCTTACAACAAGGTGTTAATTCAGTAGAATTAAGATAATGATTCTCTAGTACTTAGTATAATTCTACAAGTTGACACCTACTAAGATGATGTACTTATAATAGAGTTTATAAGAGCTAAGAGATCTGGGAGGGAAGACAGACTTCAAGATAGAGACCATCCTAGTGGCTCTCCTGACTCCTGCATTTGTCCACTGAAACCAAGACCCATTCTGGAGGGCCTCCAGAAAGCTAGCCTGGTCCCAGGTGAAGGAGACAGACTGTGAAGGAGATAATAAAACTTTGGACTTTATTCCTGACTATTCTCAATGTGGTTATTCTGCTGAAATGAAAGGTGATTCTGAGACCTCCAGAAAGCTAAACCAGAACATTATACCTTCTAGTCTAAATTTATCATCCTATATTACACATAAAAGATAGATTTAAATTGTCTCACATTCATGTGAAACTTACCATTCTTTTCTTTTAAAAGACTTTTATGGAATTTTACATTAGCTATTACTTGAGAACATATATATATATATATATATATATATATATACATATATATATATATATATATATATATTTGTATATGAAATTTTGTATTTGACAAAGGGAAGAATTGAAACATGGGGTGAAGGAAGTTCACTCTAGTGCAGTCTTTGAAAAAATAATAAAAGTTAATATGTAAGTAGGTTTCTTGGGTTTGCAAAAACACTTTCTAGGTTATCTCACTTAATACCTACCATAATCCTATAAGGTACATACTATAATTTCCATATTAAATTTGTACATGAGATAACTAATGCTGGGATGAAATGCTGGCCACTTAATCTTTTATTCTACTAAGCTTCCTCTAAATAAAAAGTATTATCTAGGGCATTTTTATGATTCTGAAGGACTGGATCCTGCTGAAGATACAGGACCTTAAGATCTAGTCATTATGGAAAGAAGTATGGCCTTGGATAATTCAGATGGCACCCTCTAAATTAAAGTATCCTTTAGCAAAATTATATTTGCCATACTTTTGTTAAAATATGTTTTAGGATTAAATATTATAATATTTTAAATATTTATAGTTGAGACAAAGTTTTTTTCCCAGCTGTTGCCTGAATGTCTATATGTGTGTGTGTGTGTGTGTGTGTGTGTTTGTGAGAGAGAGAGGGAGAGAGAGAGAGGGGGAGAGAGAGAGAGAGAGAGAGAGAGAGAGAGAGAGAGAGAGAGAGAGAGAGAGAGAGAGAGAGAGAAGAGAAGAGAGTTATACAGACTTACATATCTTAACATTTATAATAAGAAGTTCCTTTAGAATCAGAATCTGGATTACTTATGGTGGAATCAGGGCAAGATAGACAAATGGACCATAAGACAGTGTCAGTTAAAGTAAATAGAGTGGTTGATTTTCACAGAAGATTGTGACCAGAAATAAATTTGTTTGCTCTCTGTGATGAAATGAAAGAAATGAGAGAAAAGTTTATATTATGTTTTAACTGTTGGAGAAGTAGAAAAAAGTCAAGTATTCATTCTTATGTTTGTTCTCTGTGCTTCATATATGGATATATTGTGATAATTGACTGATGTTTTCAACTTTCATTTTGGAAATATAGCAAAACTTGAATAAAAAGCCAGATGAATTAACTAAATAAAAACAATGACAAAAATTTAGAGACTAGAGACTAGAGACAAAAATTTATGCTTTAAACATATCAGGGCAAGGCTAGTTCTGTAAAGGAAAACAAATCTCCAAAGAGTTATATAGAATTAATACTCAAAATTCTGGTCTTCTCACTTTTCCAGAATCATATGTCAAATTTAATCAAGCTTGTATGCCTTTCCACCACCTAACTTCCTAAAATTACCTTGATGTTTGAAACCTGAAGTGCCAATTATTTTTCCTCATGCTCATTTTATTTTAAGACAGAAGAAATGTTTGGAAATGTGCTAAGAATAAGTATAACTTCAAATATGATATAGACTATAGGATGTTCCTAAAATCTTTGTGCAGTTTTAGGCCTCAAAATTGTTTAAGGCTTAAAACTCTTCTTAGTCTTTGGATTATGCAATATAGTTATGAACTTCTCAATCTGTTTTAACCTCTGCCTCAATAGATACTTCTTCAATACTTTTCTTGCTTTTGATGTTGATTTTTACCTTTATAAATATCCTTTCTTTCTCATTTGTGATATGCATAATGAGATTAGTTAAAAGTACAAAATATATTAATAATGAAGAGGTAAGTTCCCTTATTTGACCATTCTATTATATTTTAACCAATAATTCAATATATATACCTTAATGTTGAGAAAAAGAAATTAAATATTTTATTTTTTACTTTAATCAGTCAACAAGTATTTATTAAGCATTAAACATGTCAGAAATTGTGTTGATTGTTAGAAATATTGGGAATGCAAATATGAGAAAGACAATCTGTCTTTAAGGAGCTTATGTTCTAAGGGAGGAAGACAACATATAAAAGGAAATTGAAAAGTTGGGAAGGAGAAGGTAACTTACATCTAGCTAAGAGTATGGTAAAGATATGAGTTATCAGTGCAGCCTGAAGAGAGATAAAGATGTCTTTGGTATGGTTCTGCTCCTTATACTGGAAGTAGTGGTACAAGCTAGTCAGTCAGAATTTGAAGTATAGGAAGGGGAATAAAAAGGAATGAAAGCTTCTTAATATATAAGTAATTCACAGATGAAATTAACTTCTAGGCTGAAGCAATTTCTCTGGCATCTGGAGAAGTTCTGTGGAAATTAGTAATATAGTCTCTAGATTCCTTTGGGAATGCTTACATTTCTAAAAAAAATTGTGATATAATTCTTATTTTTAAAAAATCAGAGAGGTCTAAATTTCTCTTTTTGTTTGTATGTATAGAGAAAAAAAATGAAAACAAGCACTTACAGCATGTTAGAGTCAATTTTCAATTATCCATATAACTTGGTGAAAAAGTAGGTTAGCTATGAGAAAAAACAAAAACAAAAACAAAAACAAAACAAAAAAAAAATGAACCTTTTCTCATTTGTTCCAAAACATATCACTATTGAAGTACAGCATTCCATACCTGGTGAATGATAAATAATGAGGTTATATAATAATGCCATTAGATAATGAGTTATCTCTAGAGCAAATCTTTTTTAAGATTTGTGTTGTTGTTGTTGTTGTTGTTGTTGTTGTTATTGTTGTTGTTATTGTTGTTGTTGTTGTTTTGATGTTATGATAACTAATAGGAATGGGAGGTTGAATACTGAGAATATAAGTTGAAAAGGAGGTGACTTGAGGCCATCCCCCTCTCTTTAGAACAAGAGAAATTCCAGGAAGTCATGAGGAAAATGGGTATGGAGACAGCAATTAGCTCAAATATCAAGCAGATAGATTGTGATTGATCTTTGTGGTTTCTTATTCTATAGGTAAATTCTTTGTAATATGTCTATATTTATGGTTCCATTTCCTCCAAGTTTCTCTTCTTCGTTTTTCCCTTATTCCCCCCCCAAATCTTATTGTTTTGAGAGTTGAGTGAACAACAAATACCACTGCTTGTAAAATGACTTCAGTCAAATGCAGCAAAGCTTTACATCTGTGGAAAATTTAATCAAGGAATATGGGGAAATTAAAAATACTCAACAGATGGACGAACAATAAAAAAATCAATAATCTCCCTCCTCCCACACCTTAGAAAGAGTCTGGAAGATAGACTAGTGTGATTCTAGTCACCATTAGTATATGAAATAGATTAAGTCAAGGACAGGCAATGGTATTAAGAAAGTACAGGCAGAACATGATTAGGAAGATAGAAAAAAAAAATCCACTTATTTGTAACATGGATATGGCAAGGCATAGCTTGATTTTTCACATATTTCATCTAGCTTGTAAAAAACTATTGTTTCAGTCTTAAAGTGTTTGCATAAAATATAATTAGATTATTTAAAGATGTTAGACTTTTATTCATTGAGCAAGTATTGATAGAATACCAAAAATACAGTATTTCCCTAAAAACATTAAGAAACCACTTACCTTTTCTAGCCATTCTGATGAGGAGAAAGGACCACAACAAGAAGTATTATTCCCTTGAGATGTCCATTAATATAGGTTTTGAGTGTCAGTGATGGCAATGGCCAAGATTGAAAAATCATTTACAACACAGTGCTGGCAGTTGTGCAATTTTGTGCAAAACACATAAATCGTACCCTAGTAAAAATGGACTTAATCACTTTAGAGATGAAAAAGGCTACCATATAGATGGCCATGGTGTTGATGTTTGCAGACTCAGTGTTAGAGGTCATACACCAAATTCCCATTGTATATTACTTTAACCATTAGTCATACATATTGTGGAGAAACACCATGTAATAGGGACCTCTTAATTAATTCCAAGAGCAGCAGGAATCGGATTGGAAGAAATACTCCATTTCATCCGTTGAGCTCTCTTCTCATCCAAGCTGGACCCCAAAATATCAATTTCTAAGATCTATTCTGAAGTGATCATATCAATTATTATTTCTCCATTGTCACAATTGTTTCTGCTTAATTGTATCAGTTTATACTGTCTACAGAAAAAAAAAAAAGGTCAATACATAGGATGTAAGGAAAAGTAAAATCAGTGAAAAGTCTTTTTAATAAAATGGGAGGAAAACCCTATTAACTCCTTTTGACTGAATGGACAATAACCAAGTGTCACATCTGGCCTATTATTCAGTCATCTCCTAGCCAGGGTTCTTAAGTGATTCCACAATGCCTTGAATGCATGCAGAGAGGATTCTTTTTCAGTTTGTTGTGGTCTCTCATCTTGAACTGACATTACACAGAGCTCGTCACTGTCACTGTCACAGCAGGAGCTGCTGATTTTGGGTGAAACCTCTTTTATATGTATGTCAGATTCTTTAACCAGCTCAACATGTTCAGAATCCAGACTTGCTTATATTAAAGGAAGTAAATTTTTTCGACTGCCAGGAGGAATATGATTTTTGCAAGATTTGCCATTAAACTCTATCTTGGGTCTTATGGCTTTCAGAGGCAGAGCAACATTATAAGTTGCCTTTATTAACAAAAATAAAAAAGGCAAAACAAAACAAAAAAATCTGCTATGGCATATGGCTCTTTGACTGCTTTAACTGTTGTCTACACCTTTAGCCTAAGTAATTTCATTTATTAACTTATTCCATAATCACTCATTAAAGGTGTATGTAAAGCTCTGTGCTTTTCTCACTTTCCTTAGTTACGTCTTTTGAAATTATTTATTGATACTTTACTTTTCATGTGACTTTCATTCCCCAATACTTTCCTTTCTTTCTAAGTGTCCTCCACTGTCACAAAGACTAAACAAGAGAAAAAGGAGGAAAAGTTTAGCAAAAGTAACTGATTGACCAAATCTAACATAGAGTGAAATGTTCTCTACTGATAGTTCTCCAATTCTGCAAATAAATGAGAGAAATACATTCTTCTCTTTCTTCACTGGGGCCAACAATCATTATCATTTCACAACATTGTTTTAATTGATCATTTTATCCTTTCAATTTACAGAAGTATAGCCCATTGTATATATTATTTTCCTGGTTCTGATTATATCACTTTGCATCAATTTATTTATTTTCACATGCCTCTCTGTATTTATCATACTCATTATTTCTTACAGGATAGTAACATTCCACTATATACTTATGCCATGGTTTGTTTAGCTATTCCCACATAGGATGAACATCTGCTTTTTTTTTTTTTTTTTTTGGTGTATTTAGTAAGAAATCTCTCATTGATCTTCTTGAGTATTCATGCCTAGCAGTAGGGTTTATGGGCCAAAGGTAATAGGTGATTTCCTAATCTAGAATTATTTTTGCCCTTTTTGTCACTTAATTACTTCACATGAAAAGGACCTTATAAGGATAGCAATTGCATAATTCTACATTGTTTTCCAGAACAGAATCAATCAATGCATAGCTCAGCAAACAGTGTATTAGTACACCAGTATTGGTACAACTGTTCCAGCACCATCTATTCATATCTTTTGGCATCTACTTTCACTTTCCACTTTGCATGCATGTTAAAATCATAGAATATTAAAACTGAAAGGATTCTTAGAGTCCAAATACTTCAGTTACTTTATTTTATATGTGAAAAGTATTGAAGTGATTTTCTCAAGATCAAAAAGCAGCTCGGTTTCAGAACTGAGGCAATGTTAGCTGATCAGAAGGAAATTAAAGAAGACTCTGCTGACACTGGGGTTTCATTCAGTTTGCATGCCAAACACATTTATAAGTTGTAGTTTCAGGGTGAGGAGGAGCACTAGTACACTAGTGCTTGTAGTTTCAGAAAAGCAGTGACTCTGGTCATAGTTTCAGGGCAGAGAAGAATGCTTGTGATCATTCATGAGGGAGCAGAGGTTTTAGCCTCAGATAAAAGGAAGAAAGAAATACTAATACTTGTGACTTCAGGAGATTGGGAAACAGTCACAAGTTTAGGTTCATAAAAAAAACAAAAGCACTTGTGGCCACAGTGGCACTCGATCAGTTTCAACATAAAGATTTCCTATAATTGCTCACAGAACAGAACACAGTGTAGGGGAACAGTGAGCACATCTCTCCTTAAATCATTCTATGTTGGAAGAATCAAAAACTTATAGACCCTCATAACTCTCTCAGAAAACAACACGAAAAAACGGAAACTTGGGCTAGTGTCTTTCCACCTCCTGAGTAGAGTCCACTTAAGGAAAAAAACAAAAACTGGGAAAATGAGCAAATAACTACAACAAAAAGAAAAGGACCATAGAAAGTTATTATGGTGACAGGGTAGATAAAAACACAAAAAATAATTTAAAAATTAAATGAAAGTAGTGGATGAAAAGTTGAGGGAAAACAAGAATTATGTAAGAACATTACAAAAAGAGAATAAACAGCTTAGTAAAGTAAGCACAAAATATCTTTTTGAAGAAAATAATACTTTTGCAAAACAGAATTGATCAAAAAGCCACAAAAATATTAAAGAGAAATAATATTGGCAAAATGGGGGAGGGGAAGAGATTAAAAATTTCTTTTAATCTGAAGAAAAGAACACTTTATAATTAGAATTGGCCAACTAGAAACTAATGATTCCATTTTCAAGAAACAACAAAAACAAAATCAAAAGAATGAAAAGATAAAAGAAAATGTGAAATGGCTCATTGAAAAAACAAGTGACCTGGAAAATAGGTTGAGGAGAGATAATTAAGAATAAATGGACTATCAGAAGGCCATAAAAAAGCCTAGATACTATATTGCAACAAATTATTAAACAAACCTACCATAATATTATAGAACCAGAGGATTAAATATAAATTGAAAAAAAATTCACCCATCACTTCCTGAAAGAGATCACATGATGAAAACTCCCAGGAATATTATAACCAAGTTCTGAGCTCCAAAATTAAGGAGAAAATATTGTAAACAGCCAAAAAAAACCCAATTAAAATATTGTGGAAACACAGTCAAGATCACACAAGATTTAGCAGTTCTTATATTAAAGTATCAGAGATCTTAGAGTGTGATATTATAGAGTACAAAGAAGCTAGGATTACCACAAAAATAACTTACCCACAAAACTGAGTATAATTCTTCAGAAAAGTGGGCATTCAATGCAATATAGGATTTTCAAGCATTCCTAATAGAAAGTCCAGAGCTGAATAGAAATTTGCCTCTCAAATATAGGACTTAAGAGAAATACAAAAAGGCCAACATCAAAGAGAAATCATAAAGAATTCAATAAAATTAAACTTTTTATATTCCTATGTAGGAAGATGATACTTATAACTTTTTTTATTACTTGAGTAGTTAGGAGGTTATATAGGCAGATATATGATTATGAGTTAACTAAAATAGTATGATTTTTAAAAATAAAATTAAAGGACAACAAATAGGGATGTATTGGGAGAAGAGTAAAGGTACAGGTAGAGTGATAAACATCATCTCACATAAGAGAAGCTATGCAAAAAAGAGCTTTTAAAGTGGAGAGAGTTGTAGAGGAGGTGGTGGACAATGCTTGACCCTTACTCTCCTTTCAGGTGCTTTAAATAAGGAATAAGAATACATTTAATTATATATCTATATATCTATATGTATATCTATATCTTACCCTACAAGGAAGAAGGAAGAAAGGAAAAAAAAACAGAAAGCAGATGCTTTTTATTTTCAAAATACATGTAAAGATAGTTTTCAACATTCACCTTTGCAAAACCTTGTGTTCCAAATTTTTCTCCTTCCCTTCTTCCCATCCCCTTTCCTAGATAGCAAGTAATTCATATATGTTAGATATGTACAATTCTTCAAGACATACTTCTACATTTATCATGCTGCACAAGAAAAATAAGATCAAAAAGGAAAAAAAAATGAGGGAAAAAAGCAAGCAAACCACAACAAAAAATGAAAATACTATGTTGTGATCTATTTTCAGTCTCTATAGTTCTCTTTCTGGATGCAAATGGCTCTCTCCATAATAACTTTAAATATTGGAAATAACCTGAATTACCTCATTGTTGAAAAGAGCCATATCCATTATAATTGATCATTACATAAACTTGTTGTTTCTATGTACAGTTTTCTTTTGGTTCTGCTCATTTCATTTAGCATCAATTCATGTAAGTTTCTCCAGGCCTTTCAGCAGTCACTATTTTAGAAAAAGCAAAAATAAAAATTGATTTGATTAAACAGATAAGAAAGGAAATTACATCTTCCTATTAGGCATTAGACAGACACTGAAGTAATAAAATATTAAACATTTCTGTCTCTTTTTCTCTTTCTGTCTCTCTGTGTCTGTGTCTTGTCTCTTGTGTCTTTTTGTGTTTGTGTCTGTGTCTCTCTGAATGTCTGTCTGTCTCCTTCTCTCCTTCTCTTCTTCTTTCTTCCCCTCCATCACCAAATAGGGTATCAACCACATTACTTTTTTTTTTTGGTCATGCAGTTGGGGATAAGGGTCTTGCCCAGGATCACACAACTAGTAAGTGTTAAAGTCTGGAGCTATATTTTAACTCTGGTCCTCCTGACTTCTGCATCAATGTTCTATTCACTACATCACCTAGCTGCCTCCAGCAAAATCTTGAGGAAGAAGTTAAATGAATTACAGTAGGAAATATTTTCAGTAGGGAACTTCATCCTTTACCTCTGACAACTAGATAAATATAACCAAAAATAAAAAAGTAAATAGTTAAAAAGATGGATATAATTTTAGAAAAATTTGTTATGAAAGACTTTTGGAGAAAATTGGATGGAGATAGAAATATGCCTTTTTCTCTTCTACAAAATAAATCACCATATATTAGGGCATCAAACCTCATAACAAAATACAGAAAAGTGGAAATAGTAAATGCATCATTTTCAGTTCATAATGCAATAACATTATATTTAATAAAGGGCCATGAAAACCTAGATTACATGTTAGTTGTAAACTAAATAATCTAAAGAAAGAATGTATAAAAGAACAAATCATAGAAATGATAAATAACTAAAGACAATGACAATGCTGAGATAACAAGCCATAATTTATAAGATATAGCCAAAGCAGCAATTAGGTGAAAACTGGCATGTATAAAATGGAAAATAAGCAAATCAATGAGTTGTATATGCAACTAAAAAAAAACTAAAAAACCCAAAACACCAAATTGAAAATTTAGGAAATAAAAAGAGAGATTACTAAAATTGAAAATTAAAAAAAATCTTAAATGTAATAAATCAATATAGGAGCTGGTTTTTAAATAAAAACAATAACATAGATAATTCATTGATTAATTTGATTTTTAAAAAGTAGAAAACTAAAATATCACTATTAAAAATGAAAAAGGTAACTACATCATTAACTAAAAAGAAATTAAAGCAATGATTAGGACAAATGTTGCTCAATTATATGCTAGTAAAATTGACAATATTAAGTAAAATAAATGAATGGTTACAAAAATGTGAAATTGTCCAGATTAACAGAACAGGAATACTTAAATAACCCAAACTTGGAAAAGGAAATGGAAAGAACCATAAATGTTTTCTCTAAGATAAAATCCCTGTGACCAGACAAATTCACAAGTGAATTCAACCAAACATTGAAAAGCATGGGAAAAATATATGCTATATTTATTTTGTATCACAAATAACTTGCTTAACCCTAAAACAGGAAGAACAAAAAAGGAAGCTATAAACTGATTTCTGTAGTGAATACAGTGAATATTGATACAAAAATTGTAACAAAATGCTAGCAAGGATATCACAAAGATCATTCATTATGATCATGTGGGATTTATACTAGGAGTGCAGGACTAGGTTTAGTATTAGGAAAACTATCAACATAATTGGTCATATGTCATATGATTATCTCAATAGATGTAGAAAAAGCTTTTTACAAAATAAACACTTATTCCTATAAAAACACAAGAAAGCATAGATATAAATGTTCCTTAAGATGATAAATAGCATCTGTCTAGAACTATCAGAAAATATTATCTGTAATGGGGAATATAAATTTTTCTAGTGAGATCACGGTTGAGAGAACAATGCTCATTATAACCAATGTTAATCCATATCATATTAGATAAACTAGCAATAGCAGTAAGAGAAAAAGATAAATTGAAGGAGGTTAGAAGATGTAATGAGGAAACAAAGCCATCATTCTTTGTAGATGATATAATGGTATGCTTATGGAATCTTAGAACATCAACTAAAAACTAGTTGGCATAATTAACAACTTCAGAAAAAATGCAGGATATAAAATAATCCCTCATAAATTATTAGTATTTCTATATATGACCAACAAAGTCTTGGAGAAAGACATTTTAAAAATTCCACTTAGAATAATCATAGACAACATAAACTACTTGGGAGTCTAACTCCTAAGACATTATATGAACACATTAAACATATTTTTCACACAAATAAATGGAGATCTAAGAAGTAGAAAAAATACTAATTATTACTAGGTGGTCTAAACCAAGATGATATACATGAGAATTCTATCTAGAGTAATTTACTTATTTAAAGCCATGCCAATTAAACTCCCCAAAATTATTTTATGAAACTAAAAAACAAAAACAAACCACTAAACTACAAAATGTAATTTCATCTGGAAGAATGAAAGATCTAGAATATCAAGGAAATCAAAGAAAAAATATGAAAGAAATTGGCCTACCTGGCCTAATGTCAAACTATATTAAAAAAAAAACAAACGAATAAACAATAATCATCAAAACAATCTTATACTGATTGGAAATAGAGCAATGTATCAGTTAAGTAGATTAGGTTGACAATATGTAATGATAAATTACTAATAAGCTACTATTTGATAAACCTCAAAATCCCAGATTTTGGGACAAGAACTCATTATTTGACTAAAATTGCCAGGAAAAGTGGAAAGTAGTTTGACAGAAACTAATTTGTCAAAATAATGCCAAAATAGTATATGATTTAGATATAAAAGATGACATTATAAGTAAACTAGGGGAACATGGAAAACCATATATCTTAGATCTATGTATAAGATCATGACCAAACAAGAAAAGATATTATAGAAAGCAAAACAGATTATTTTTATTAAATTAAATTAAGAAGTTTATATACCAATAAAACAAATGAAACTGAAATTATAAGGAAAGTAGAAACTGGGGAAAAAATAAGGCAAATTTCTTTGATAAAGACATCATTTCATTTTGTTTGTTTTTTGTTCTGTTTTCTTTCAAAACATGGCTAACATGGACTGCTCATGTATAATCTATATTATATTTCTTGCCTTCTCAAAAAGGGTTTGTGAAGAGACAAAAGAAGAGAATTTGAAACAAAATTTTCAAAACTGTCAAAATTATTTTAACATGTAATTGAAAAAAAAATATACAAATTTAATAATACTAATTTAAATCTGCATTTTTAACATTTGTTCCACAACTTTCATAATCTAGACAATTAAAAAAAACAATAAATCAAGTTCTGATTTATAGCATTTGCTGATTTCTAAAGTATAAATACTCATACTGAAAATTTAATAATCAACTCTTGCTATTATTAGAGTTAACTCCAGCACTTTCCTGTAGTTAAGCACATATATATATATATATATATATATATATATATATATATATATATATATATATATAAACATAACCATGTATGTTAACTTCCATGAATCTTAGTTTTTCCAATCTCAAAGACTTTAAATGTGGAAAGAATTTTTGTTTTTGAATCATCTAGTTCAACTACCTCTTTTTATAGTTAAGAAAGCTAAAACATAGATTAGACAGGTTTTAACTGTCTAAGTAAAGGCAGCTTTACCAAAATGTATACATGTATGTATTTTTTCCTGGTATAGAGAAATAGGATCTTGGTTATGTTGAGGTCTAGACCATTAGGAGAACCAAACCATTACAAACCATTACAAAAGTCATGTCAGTATCATAGTTTGGGGTGTTTTTTTTTTAAATTAAATTATTTTTACACAAGTTATTCATCAAGAAAAATGATGAATTTTTCTTATATAAGGAGGAATAGATATATATTTTATTTATTAAGCATATTTCGTATTTTAAATGATCTATTTGATTTTTTTAAGATACTAGAAGAAAAAAATGGGTTGTTTATAATTATCTCACCTTTTACTTGGTATCAATTCAATAGTATCATGTAATATATTTAGTATTATCTCCCTAAAATGTAATTATTTTCTATTTTTATCTCTAGATGAGGACCTTTTTTTAGAAGGGCTGGGAAGGATTGATGGATAGTATAGGGAATTCTCAGTTTAGAACAGTCCCTTCTAATGCAGACTTGCAGCTCATTTGTCTTAGGTAGTTAGTGGTAAATTTAAATGAATTATTTTTGGCCATACAATTATATTTATCAGTACTTTAAACCATTTTTCTGACTAAGA
Source organism: Sminthopsis crassicaudata (assembly GCF_048593235.1). NCBI lineage: Eukaryota > Metazoa > Chordata > Mammalia > Dasyuromorphia > Dasyuridae > Sminthopsis > Sminthopsis crassicaudata. Next base: position 186,955,960 of record NC_133620.1, read on the forward strand.
TTCATCTGCTAACCCACACCAAATTATCAGTAGACATATAAAAATTTTAACATATTGGAGATAGTTAGTCATTGACATCTCAGAAGTAAGATTGTAGCTAATCTCTCAAATTATTGTTATTATCATGTTATTATTATTATTGTGAAAAGTATAAGTATTTTCCTTTAAAGTTTGCAAAGCACTTTATGTATGTTATTCTATTTTATTTCACAAGAATCATGGGAAGTAGATGCTATTAATATCTATATTTTAGAAATTAGGAAATTGAGGCCTGTAGAAAAGTTAAGTGATTTGCCTCAGGTTACTTAGGTATTGAGAATCTGAGACTATATTTGGCTCCATTTGTCTGATTCTAAATCTACCTCTGGTCCTACTGCAGCATTCAGTTAAAGAAATCCTATCATATTCTTTTGACATAGAACAGAGATTTCTTCAACAGTCTGCTATTCTTTAAACGAATGACAAAAACTAAACTTTTTGTATTTTATTCTTTAGAATTAAAGAGACTTTACTAAAATTATCAATGAATTAGATTTAATTAGAATATTTGCAGTGATAAAGAATATCAAATCTCCTCAGCTGCTGAATGCTAACAATTTGTAAAACATTTTTTTTTTTTTTTATTCAGCTTATACGTGCAAGGCTTACAAAGGAGACTGCTTCAGAGATATAGGGCATAACTCACTTCTATACCACAGCCATATAAAAATTATTAGAGAATTAGACACAGATCTTGTGATATAATAAAATGGACAACCACAAAGCTTTTATGTAACAAAATATAATATGCTACTCTGCAAAGACTTCTTCTCCCATTTAGGGTTTGTGTCAACAACACCATGTACATTATTTTTTAAATTTAGTCCACAATTTATGAACCTGAGTGTACAAATGGACATTCCCTTTAGGGAATGGAGAAGTTGATATTAAGCACAATTCTATTTTAACAAGAGGAAGCCAAATGCAGGTTATTGAATCTCATATCTCCGTGTTTCTTTTAGGTAATACACTGAAATGTACAATAATAGTATCATTGGGAATATTTATGAAGGAGAAGAAGGTTAAAGTTGGCAAGGTGATGACTGAGCTGTCCTTATGTGGTATGGAAGCCTGACCACAGCACAGCCCATCTATCCATTTTCACTGCTTTCATGATGGAGACTGATCGTGTGACTGTATCGATTGGGCAACAATTCATGTTGATTGTGAAAATGGCTGAAAGCAGTAAATTGGTTGTGCTTTTCTATATATACTGTTCTTTCACATGGGAAGGCCTGGCTGAAATGCCCTGACTCCACTGTACAGAAGGGATATATGATACACCAAGCTTTGAGGGGTATTTTAAAGAGAATTAAAATTCAAGCAGAATTCTGATTAATGCTTAAATGATTGGACCAGACTACTCAGAGACTCAAAGACTATTAGAAAACAAACAAAAACTTCTTGTGTGTTCAGAAGGCCATTTTAACCTCATTAATCTATTATGCAAGAAGAAAAATAATTGTTCCATTCTTAGGATATGTCAATGCTATGTCTGTTGGATATAGTAAGTTTTATCAAACAGACATTTTTATCTTTGATCTATTTAAATCAATCAATCCACAGATTTATTAAGGACCTAGCCCCTTTTTTTCCAAGGAGTTTATATTAAGATGAAGACACAAATAATCAGACTTCAGACCTATTAAAATCCAAATTATGCTTAATTAATAAAAGCAAGAATATTCCTCCTGATATTAAATATGTTTTTCTTAATGAATATCTGACAGAAAAATTTGACTTTATTAAACAATTAAAGTAAGTAATAATTAGAGAATTTCTCCTGGGCATTTAGAATATGATTTGATGTAACAAAGTCATAATTGTACTTCACTTCAGAAGCATTTCTAATTCTTGATGTGAAGTAATAATAATTCTAATTAATATACAAATTCCATTGTCATAAAATCCTTCTATATCATTTGTAAAGTTCCATTTGATTTTTACAATAATCAAAAAAACAGATAATTTACCTAGTATTATCTCCCTTTTGTTTTTTTTTTTGTTTTTTTGTTTTTTGTTTTTTACAGATGAGAAAACTCAGTTCTCAAATATGTTAAGTAAATTGACTGAGGTCACACATCTTCTAAGTAACTGAATCAGGACTTGGACTAGTCTTCTTACTTCAAATCAACTGCTCTTTTTATTATATCACACTATACCCCTTAAAAAGTAAAGATATAGCACTCACACGTAAGGTTTCAACAGGATGTAATCAAACTTATAAATATATAATTTTCAAATTTGCTTGAAAAAAGAAAATAAAAATTCAATTTAAGCTGGTTAATTTGAAAATTAAAACAAAGTCTAAATAGCTGAATTCTTTGAAATAATTTTCTATTTGCAGAAGAAGATGATCAGGTACCAGTATTCACTCATTTATCCACTCATTCATCCAATTTTTACTAAGAATCTATTATATACAGAGTATCAGTAAAGGCATTGAATAAGACAAAATGTATTTTATATTCATTAAGGATATTTGCCAATGCACCCTCCTCCCCCCCCAAAAAAAAGGCTAAGGAAGATTCAACAAATTAAGAATTTCAAATTGATAATAGCGTTCACCAAAATGCCTCTATTTCTATATTCTTGGACAAGGTATGGCAAATGTCCTGGGCCACTTCTATTGGATTCTGTGAGGAGTCTGCATACTGGAAAGGTTGATTTTTGTTTCTGAAGGCAAATAAAATAGAGTAAATTATATTTTCCCTTATTAACTTATTTTAGCATTCCTTTATTAGTTAAAAGACGCAATTTCCATTCATTTTGATAAATGTATAAAGCATTCTTTGACATGGATTTTGTTCTTTTGGTAAAGGACTATTATTCAATATTTATTAGTTTTATTAAAAACAAAACAAATAAACAAAAAAATAGAAATGTGAACACCATGTCTTCCCCTTGCAAGTGGCAGGTATTAGTTTTTAAAAACTTATTTATGCACAATTTTTCACTATGTTGGAGAAGATACATAAACAAACATTGGATCCTGTTTATACAACCTAGATATAGCATTGCAACAAATGAATGAGGATTAGGCTAGTGATAACAGGTTCTATTTTCCCCTTGAGTGGTAGTCCTCTTCTTCAATGACATAGGTATCTCTCCATCTCTGTTTTCAAACCAGAACACATCCCTCCCCCTCTCTCTATCTCTGTCACTCTGTCTCTGTCTTTCAATATAATATTCAGGTACTCAGATAAAAGTTTTCTTTTTTAATTGATATTTCTTGGCAGCCAACTTTGCAGCCCCATGTAGAGTTGATGGTATTTGTCTGTCACTGCCCTCATATGCATTAGGTTGCAAGCAGCCATGCAATAATTCCCAAATGAAACAAAATATGCTAATTTATTTTACCCTACCCCCCATGCCTTTTTCCCTTAAGCTACTTCAGTTTTATTGAAAATATATAATGAAGCAATGCTTGAAAAGAACATTTTTTTTTCCCAGAAGTTCCTCAGACTCATATATGAATCAAATTAATTTCTGGGTTGCTTTAGCAGTTCTGTCAAAATAGAGATTTGTAGCTCATGGATGACTTGCAGCAAAGTTTCTTCTGCTGAATGGTACAAATAAGGGAGGGAAGCATTATACCACATTGATTTTATTGCTTTTCCCATTCATTTTAGTATACAGATTATTGAATTATATTCTCTGGGTTAAATTCACATTTAGGGGTTTAGACTGAAGCACAAAGATGACGATTAAAAAGCTTTACATATTTTAGTAAAGTTAAATTTTCTGAATGTGTTCTGAATATGCTTTATGATACTTAAGAAAATCAACATCAATCAGGTAATTATGACTTGGGGTATTGTTTTCTCAGCTGACCAAACATTTTTCTCCTGATTGGGGAAACTGGGAATACTGTGATCTCTTGATGTCCAGAGACAGGGATCCAGCAGTAAAGGAAGTGGAATCATGATGTAGAAGAGCCCATAAGCTTTAGAATTAGTTAATAATTTACCCAAGGTCCCTCAGCTTGTAAGCAATAGAACCAGTGGTTTTGAAACTAGGTACTGTGATTTCTTTTTCAATTCTTCCAAAATTATTTTTCCAATGAACTACACATATCATCAACCTGAACAACAAGCTGTCAATAGGAAATGTTTCCCACAGAATTTTTTATTATAGCTTTTTATTTACAAAACATATGCATGGGTAATTTTTCAACATTGACCCTTGCAAAACCTTGTGTTCCAACTTTTCCCTTCCTTCCTCCCACCCTCTCCCCTCGATGGCACGTAGTTCAATACATGTCATATATGTTAAAATATATGTTAAATTCAATATATGTATACATATTAGAAAAAATGGATCTAGAAAGAAAGAAAAAAACCTGAGAAGGAAATCAAAAATACAAGAAAATAATAATAGAAAGAGTGGAAATGCTATGTTGTGGACCACCCTCATTTCTCATAGTTCTCTCTTAGGGTGTAGCTGATTCTCTTCATTACTAAACAACTGGAACTAGTTTGAATCATCTCATTGCTGAAGAGAGTCACATTCATCAGAGTTAATCATCCTATAATCTTGTTGTTGCCATGTATAATGATCTCCTAGTTCTGCTCACTTCACTTAGCAGCAGTTCATGTAAGTTTCTCCAGGCCTCTCTGAAATCATCCTGTTGGTCATTTCATACAGAACAATAGTATTACATAATATTCATATACCATAATTTATTCAGCCATTCTCCAATTGATGGGTATCCTTTCAATTTCCAGTTTCTTGCCACTAAAATAAGGGCTGCCACACATGTTTGTACATATGGGTCCCTTTCCCTTCTTTAAGATCTCTTTGGAACATAAGCCCAGTAGTAACACTGCTGGATCAAAGGTTTGCACAGTTTGATAACTTTGTGAGCATAGTTTCAAATTGCTCTCCAGAATGTTGGGATCTGTTCACAGGTCCACCAACAATGTATCAATGTTCCAATTTTCTCACATCCCTTCCAACATTTGTCATTATCTTTTCCTGTTATGTTAGCCAGGGGTGTTGTGGTATCTCAGATTTGGCTTAATTTTCATTCCTCTGATCAGTAGTGATTTGGAATACCCTTTCATATAAGTAGAAATAGTTTTAATTTCTTCATCCGAAAATTGCCTGTTAATATCTTTTGGTTATTTATCAATTAGAGAATGGCTTGATTTCTTATAAATTTGGGTCAATTCTCTATATATTTTGGAAATGAGGGCTTTATCAGAATCTTTGAATGTAAAAATGTTTTCCCAGTTTATTGCTTCCCTTCTAATCTTGTCTGTATAAGTTTTGTTTATACAAAAACTTTTTAACTTAATATAATCAATTTTTTCTATTTTGTGATCAATAATGATCTCTAGTTCTTTGGTCACAAATTCCTTTCTCCTCCACAGATCTGAGAGGTAAACTATCCTCTGTTCTTCCATTTTATTCATAATTGCATTCTTTATGTCTTGATATGAACCCATTTTGACATTATCTTGGTATATGGTGTTAAGTGTGGTTTAATGCTGAGTTTTTGCCATACTGGTTTCCAATTTTCCCAGCAGTTTTTGTCAATAGTGAATTCTTATCTCAAAAGCTGGGGTCTTTGGGTTTGTCAAACACTAGATTATTATAGTTATTGATTATTTTGTCCAGTGAACCTAACCTATTCCACTAATCAACTAATCTATTTCTTAGCAAATGGCTTTGATGACTGCTGCTTTATAATATAGTTTTAGATCTGGTACAGCTAGGCCACCTTCATTTGATTTTTTTTTTTTTTTCATTAGTTATCTTGAAATTCTTGACCTTTTGTTCTTCCAGATGAATTTTGTTGTTATTTTTTTCTAGGTCAGTAAAATAGTTTCTCAGGAGTTTGATTGGTATAGCAATAAATAAATAGATTAGTTTAGGGAGTATTATCATCATTATATTTGCTCAACCTATCCATAAGTAATTAATATTTTTCCAATTGGTTAGATCTGACTTTATTTGTGTGGAAAGTGTTTTGTAGTTTTACTCATATAGATCCTGACTTTCCCTTGGCAGAGAGATTCCCAAATATTTTATACTATTGGCAGTTACTTTAAATGGAATTTCTCTTTGTAACATTAATTGTTGGATTTTGTTAGTGATACATAAGAATGCTGATGATTTATGTGGATTTATTTTGTATCCTGCAACTTTGTTAAAGATGTGGATTATTTCTAATAGCTTTTTAGTAGAATCTCTGGGGTTCTCTAAGTATACCTTCATATCATCTGCAAAGATTGATAATTTGCTTTCCTCATTACCTACTCTAATTCCTCTAATCTCTTTCTCAACTCTTATTGCTGAAGATAGAATTTCTAATACAATATTGAATAATAATAGTGATAGTGGGCAATCTTGTTTCACTCCTGATCTTATTGGGAATGGTTCCAGTTTATCCCCATTATATATGATGCTTACTAACAGTTTTAAATAGATGGTATTGACCATTTTAAAGAAAAGTCCATTTATTCCTGTACTCTCAAGTGTTTTTAATAGGAATGGATGTTGGATTTTATCAAATGCTTTTTGTACATCTATTGAGACAATCATATGGTCTTTGTTAATTCAGTTAATGATATAGTCAATTATGCTAATAGTTTTCCTAATATTGAACCTGCCCTGAATTCCTGGTATAAATGCTACTTGGTCATGGGGTATTATCCTGGAGATGATTTTCTGTAATCTTTTTGCTAATATTTTATTTAAGAATTTTGCATCAATATTCATTAGGGAGATTGGTCTATAATTTTCTTTCTCTGTTTTCAACCTACCTGGTTTAGGTATCAGTACCATGTCTGTATCATAAAGGAATGTGGTAGGACTCTTTCAATCCCTATTTTTTCAAATAGTTTATATAACATTGGAGTTAATATTTCTTTAAATCTTTGGTAGAATTCACATGTAAATCCATCTGGTCTTAGGGATTTTTTCCTAGGGAGTTGATTAATAGCTTGTTCTATTTCTTTTTCTAAAATGGCACTATTTAAGGAATTTACTTTCTCCTCTATTAATCTGGGAAGCCTATATTTTTGAAGGTAGTTACCCATTTCACTTAGGTTATCAAATTTATTGGCATAAAGTTGGGCAAAATAATGCCTAATTATTGCTCTAATTTCCTCTTCATTTAGTAGAAAGTTCTCCCTTTTCATTTTTAAGACTAGTTGATTTTCCTCTTAATTTTTTCTAATCAGATTTACCACAGGTTTATCTACCAATTCTTAGTTTTATTTATTAATTCAATAGTTTATTTTTAACTTTCCATTTTGTCAATTTCTCTTTTTAATTTTAGAATTTCAAGTTTAGTATTTGTGTGGGGTTCTTTAATTTGCTCTTTTTCTAGCTTTTTAAGTTGTGAGCCTAATTCATTGATCTTCTCTTTCTCTATTTTATTCAAGTAAGCCTCTAAAAATATAAAATTTCCCCTTATTACCACTTTGGCTGTATCCCACAATATTTTCTCTGTTGTCTCATTGTTGTCATTCTCTTGGGTGAAATTATTAATTGTGTCTATTATTTGCTGTTTTACCCAATCATTCTTTAAGATGAGATTATTTAGCCCTAGCTTTTTGTTGAATGTAGTTTTTATTGCATAGTGATCTGAAAATAATACATTTACTATTTCTGCCTTTCTGCATTTAATTTTGAGGTCTTTATGTTCTAATATATGTTTAGTTTTTGTATAGGTTCCATGAACTGTTGAGAAGGAAGTGTACTCCTTTCTGTCTCCATTCAGTTTTCTCCAAAGAGCTATCATACCTAACTTTTCTAATATTCTATTTACCTCTTTAACTTCTTTCTTGTTTGTTTTGTGGTTTGATTTATTTTATTCTGAGAGTGCAAGGTTGAGATCTCCCACTATTATAGTTTTGCTGTCTATTTCTTCTTGCAACTCTTTTAACTTCTCCTTTAAGAAGTTAGATGCTATACCACTTGGTGCATATATATTTAGTATTGATATGGTTTCATTGTCTATGCTACCCTTTAGCAAGATATAGTTTCTTTCCTTATCTATTTTAATTAGATCAGTTTTTGCTTTTGCTTGATCTGAGATAAGGATGGCTACTCCTGCTTTTTGGACTTCAACTGAAGCATAATAGATTCTACTCCAGCCTTTTACCTTTACTCTGATTGTATCACCCTGCTTTAAATGTGTTTCCTGTAAACAACATATTGTAGGGTTCTGGCTTTTGATCCAGTTTGCTATCTGCCTCCACTTTGTGGGAGAGTTCATCCCATTCATATTTGCAGTTAAAATTACTAATTCTGTATTTCCTGCCATCTTATTATCCCAGATTATGCTTTTCTTTTTCTTTGCCCACTTACCCCTCTTCCCCAATATTAAACTTATGGGAACCACTTGCCTTACGCAGTTTTCTCTCCTTTGAGTCCCTTCCCCTTTCTTATACCTTTCCCTTAATACTCTTTGCCTTTCTCCTTTTCCTCTCCCATGCTTTAATGAGGTGAGAGAATATGGCAATTATTTTCATTTTGAGACAATTCTGATGAGAGTAAGATTCACACAATATTCCTCCCCCTCTCTAATTTCTCTCAAATATGATAGGTTTACTTTGCCTCTTCATGGGATATAGTTTCCCTCTTTTTATCTCCCCTTTTCCCCTTTTTCTGATATATAGCCTTTCCACTTCTACTTCCCTTTTTATATTATATCAGTATAATCAGTTTATACATGCACTCTTTATGTATGTCCATAACAGAAATATATTTCTCAAGAGTTCTTTTTACATTTTTCTTCTTCTCTTGAGTCCTATAGGTGGAGGTCAAATTTTTTATTTAGCTCTGGTTCTTCATTAGAAATAAATGGAATTCACCTGTTTCATTAAATGCCCATTTTCTTCCCTGGATGAAAATGCTCAGCTTAGCTGGGCTTCATTCCAAGTTCTTTTGTCTTTTGGAATATCAGCTTCCCAGCCCTTTGATCTTTTAATGTGGAAGCAGCTAGATCCTGAATGATCCTTACTGTGGCTTCTTGGTATTTGAATTTTTTTTTTTTCTGGCTGCTTGTAATATTTTTTCCTTAGCCTGATAATTCTGAAATTTAGCCACAATATTCCTTGGGGCTTTTACTTTAGGGTTTCTTTCAGAAGGTGTTCAATGAATTCTTTCAATGACTTTTTAACCTTCTGATTCTATTACATTTGCACAGTTCTTTTTGATCATTTCCTGAAAAACAGTGTCTAGGCTCTTTTTTTTAATCATAATTTTCTGGAAGTCCAATAATCCTCAGATTATTTTTCCTAGATTTATTTTCCAGATCTGTTGTTTTTTCAAGTAGATATTTAACATTTTTTCTATTTTTTTCATTTTTTTTTTTTTTTTGGTTTTGCTTGACTGATTCTTGATGTCTCAATGAATCATTCATTTCTAATTGTTCAGTTCTGATTTTTAATGAGTTATGTTCTTCATTACCTTTTTTTTTTACTTTTTGCATATGCCCAAATGAGTTTTTAAATGAATTGTTTTGCTCTATAGATTTTTTTTTTCTATTTCACTATTTTTTTTTTAAACTGAGTTATTTTCTTTTTACAATTAACAAATCCTACTTTCCTGGGAGTTCTTTATCTTTTCCAATTCCCAAATTCTGTTTCCCTGGGAGTTCTTTACCTTTTCCAATCACATTTCAGAAAGTTGTTTTCTTTTTCCACTTTACTAAATTTTCTTTTAATGAGTTATATGCCTTTTCTGTGCTCTCTTGCAGAGCTTCTCTTTCCTGTCCCCATTTTTCTCCTAGCTCTCTTTTAAGATCTTTTATAATTTCTTCTAGGAGACCCTTATTTGATGGGGACCAAGTTACGTTCCCCTTTTGGGGTTTTGTCTGGAGACTGTCTGCTGCTATTAGTCTTTTCAGAGTTGAAAACCTGCTCTCTTTCTGTATAGAAGCTATCTATAGTTAGAGTTCTGTTGGCTTTTTAAAAAGCCCTTAGGGTCTGCCTTCATGGCAAAGAGGTTACCAGCTTCCTCTGAAGAACAGGGATAGATATATGGACAGTAGCTCTCCTGCAAATGGGCTGCAAAGAGCAGACAAGCTGCAGAAGTGCTCTGTGCAGAGCCCCTCAGCGGAAGTTCTACTTCCCTGGGCAGAGCCCCTTTCTTCCCCCCCCCCCCCATTCAGATTTGTGGCTGCCTTGGACAAATGCTCTGTGCTACAGAATGTGGCTGCTCAGCTGTGCTGTGGTCTGTGCTGAGTCACTTCCAGTGCTGGCTGGATGGGTGTAGCCAGATTCTGTTAAATTCTGGTGTATTTTGGAGTACACTCTACCTTTGTCATTTGTATAACTTCTCTGCTGAGCTACTGCTTTGCAACTAGAGCATCCAATCTGTGGTAGAGTCCTCCCTGCAAATTTTCCATCCATGGAGAACACCCCGCTTTTTTTTCTCCCACTGAATTGACTGAATTAATGGCTTGTTTTGACATTATGCAGATATATTTGACATCTATTATGGAAATACTTATTTACATTTAGCATATGACCATCATGAGTCAAGAAGTTTTAACCATATTAGCACTAGGTTCCTATGAATTAAAATCCCTGGTTTTGATGTGAATAGACTCAGTAATTCTGTCCTGTATTAGCCTCTGTGTTCTGCCTCCCTGCCTGTACTGGCCTGCTCCCGCTGATCAGGACAAACATTTTCTGGCAATCTTCCAGAGAATTTTTTGTTGTACTCCCAATATTCATATATTTTACCAGTCGAGCACTATTTTTGAGGCTGAATTTGGTAATTAGTAGTGAGGGTAAAAGAGGAACTTAGAATAATGAATGTGTCTTCTCCTCTATCTTGGTTCCACCCCTCTTTCTTGATTTTCAATCATTCCACAATAGAATCATAGATTTAGTCATAAAAGACCTAGGCTGTCATCCAATTCAACCTCTTTCCATGAGAAAATTAACACTCCAAAATGTTAAGTGGCTTGCTCATGGTCACATAACTTGAAATTATGTTAGACAAAATTCAAACTCAGAACTTTGTAACTCTCTAACCATCACTTAATTATATTATTTCTGCCCTTTTTGTCCTTTACCCACAGGAAAGCCTTTCAGATGTTTAAAGATAACTCTATAAATCTTCTTTTCTGTTGGCTAAATATCTGAGTTCTTCAGACAGTCTTTTTATGACAAGATTTCTAATCTCTTGGTTATCATCTGGATATTTTCCAACCTCATATAATATATATTGTCTAGAATTGAACAAAATAATTTAGAGTACTCTGAGACCACTAAACAAGATACAACATGTGAGAGCAGTAGGTAGAGTAGGGAGAATTCTAGTTGGGTGTAGAGTAGGATTTTAGTGCTAATGAGAATGAAGAAGACCTATCAACAAGTTCCAGAACTTGGAGCTAATGCCACAGCAATTTAGTTTCTCTGAAATCTGGTTATAAATGATCTTTATGGTCCCTTTTTGCTTTGGCTATCTATAGTTAAAAAGGAAATCCATTATTTTCTTTTCAATTTTTAGTTTACTTAATATCTTCATGTCCTATAATACTGATTTACTAGACCATCCTATTGTATCTAACTTATCTTCCAGCAAATTTGAATCAACTCTGAAGCTCTTTCCTCATAAGAAAGGTTAAACCTTTAAGTTCCACCCTTCCTGTGGAAAGTAGACTTCAAAGGGCTTCTTTCAGATCCTCTATTAATAGAGGTGGAATAGTTTTGACACCTCATTATCTTTCATCCTGTTGCAAGAATTCAGCATAGCCCTGACCTGGATACCCTTTTCTCCTCTATGTTTAGTTTTCTTTTATGTATTGTCTTCCCCATTAGATTTGTCTTTTTTGAGGCAGAGACTATCTCTTGTCTTTCTTTGTATCCCCAACACTTAGCACAATGTCTGGGACATAGCAGGCAGTTGATAAATGCTTGTTTTCTATTGTTTATTATGGAGAGTCTGATGGAGACATCTTTGCATTAATGAATAACATTCTCAGGATTTCAACTCAATTGAACAACTATCTGCCAATGTCATCTACAGAACTCAGCAGTTCCAGGAAGCAAGGAGGTTTAGTGAGTGGATAAAGTACTTGTCACGGAGTCAGGAGTATTAAATCTAGCTTCAGACACTTGCTAACTATGATACTTTTGTCAGCTCTTTAAACATCCATCTGCCTCAGTTTTCTTAGTTGTAAAATTGTATTAATAATGGCATCTTTATCCTCCCAGATTAAATTTAAAAATCAAATGAGATCATATTTGTAAAATGCAATATATATATACACCTACATATTTATACACACTACTATCATTAGAAACATTTAAATGCTGTGTACATTTAACTATTATTAGAAGAGCCTCAGAGGAAAGAATGACTAACTACAAGAATTCCAATAGTGGTTGAGAAAAATGAAAAATATAAAGATTCTAGTGATATAAAAACATTAATGAAAACAGCTCCATTGTTAAAAGACTTCCATTCTGTCAGAAGCAATTGATTCAAGGTAATAAACAGTCATTAAACAACCTTAACTACATTTTGCTTAATATGTAATATAATGAACTCTTATAGAAATAGTAAAATACAATTATAGGTACTCCAAATTTCTTAAATAAAAATAAGGCTATGACTTTAGGGCTATTGTTTGATCATCCAGAGTATAATGAGACTATAAAGCAAAAGATGTGGGAGCAGTAGGTAATAGCTGGAAGAAGACCAGGAATACAACATAGGATTGTATTGTAAATACTTGCATAGGATTTAAAAATAGATAAGTTATAAGATATTATCTAAAGTCTTTATTTTAGTAACAAAGGATCTGAGGCCCAGGAGGATAGGAACTTTTCTTATGATTTAAATTTGGTTCTGGTAGCTATATTATAGGAAGAGCCTGAATAACTTGGCAAATATCTACTATGATTATTGATAGCAACATCACTATTTGAAAAAATGGAAAAAAATTCATTAGAGTAGCTCATTTGTCTACTTGATGTTAATTAGCCAGTTTGACTTGCTTTTTTTTCTCCCACTGAATTGACTGAATTAATGGCTTGTTTTGACATTATGCAGATATATTTGACATCTATTATGGAAATACTTATTTACATCTAGCATATGACCATCATGAGTCAAGAAGTTTTAACCATATCAACACTAGGTTCCTATGAATTAAAATCCCTGGTTTTGATGTGAATAGACTCAGTAATTCTGTCCTGTATGGCTCATAGACAAAATCTACTGGCTTTGAAGTAACAGGGAATTTGCTTCTTATTTCTAATGTATTTATCATGCTAATATTTCTTTTCACCAGAGATTTTTGAGGAACCCTGGATATTCCAAACCACTACAACTGGGCTAGAAGGAGATACTAAGAACTAATTCAATCTCAACTTTTGGCATTATGAAACTTGATGCAATAAAGTGCTCATGTCTACAATGGGTGTAGTGGGTGATGAAATCCTGTCCCTTACACTGTTGGTTTTTTCATTATTTTCTAAAACCGTGAGGTTTTTTCCTCCCTATTTAAAGTCCTTGCATTTTAGCTAGCAGTAATACCTGTTGGAAACAATTTCATCAACCCAATGAGGCTGTCATTTTATAAGAAAAATCTCAACAAGAGCAGATTATATATCTTTGCCAATTTTTATGTGGCAATTATGAATTTATTAAACTTTGTGTAATTGTGATAATTAAAACCTATGTATCTTTATCTAATTTTATTTTAAATGGAAATGTTAAGAAAAAATCATCATAAGTTATATCCATTTGGTAGTTTTTGCAAGGCGAGGTAGCATAGTACATACAACACTGGTCTAAGAATCAGGAAGCCTTCACTTCATGGGTTCAAATCTTGCCTTAGATACTTACTAGCTATTTGACCCTGGGCAAGCCACTTAATGTAGTTAGCCTCAGTTTCCTAATCCATAAGTCATCTGGAGAGGAAATGGTCAAGCACTCCAGTATCTTTGTCAAGAAAACTTCAAAGGGGTCACAAAGAGGTGGATGTGACTGAAATGATTCAACAACAATCACAAAAGATTCTGAGGATAAAATTTGCATTTTTTGGTCCATATAAACAGGGGGTCATTTTACAAAGAAAAGAAAACTACAGTAAATGAGAGAATACCTTTAATATCATAACTCATCAAATAGTATCTGAGACTTGCTCAGATTGGGACATTTTTTCCATATCTCCTCCATCTCCACATGGATGTCTTTAATCCATGGTAGAAGTTACTCCCTATACTATGATTTGCACTATTATTTTTCAGATGATTGTTATTTCTGAGATGCACATGATCCTAATGTGAGAAAAGATAAGAAAAACAGGATAAACTAGATTCTGATTTGTCATGTTTTGGGGTGATGACTCCACAAGCCCAATATAGTAGATATAGTAAATATAGTAGAATGGTAATTCAAAGCTATTTTTCCTGAACTACATGACAAAATAAATAAACAAACAAATAAATAAATAAATAAAAATATCTTAAATGATTTCATTGGGATCCAGGCTAAATTCTTAATATTAATACTGAATGTTCTCTAAGAGGTAACTAAATGGCATAGTATACAGAATTTTGGACTTTGACTCAGGAAGTGCTCTGTTTGAATTTTGCTTCAGACAAGCTGTGTGATCCCTCAGAAAGTCACTCAACTCAAAAGGAATGACTAAAATAGGATTTTGAATCCATTTGTGAACTCATAACTTGCTTGTTTGTACTAAGAGTTCATCCACCTGGAAGTATTTTTGCCTTGCATATTATGAGTGCTGATGGACTACTTTTAGAATTGTAAATGAAATATGCTGATATCTTTCCTGATCATTTTGTTGTTATTAAACTGTTTTAGTTCTGCCTAACTCTTCAGAACCCCATTTGGGGTTTTCTTGACAAAGACACTAGAACTTTTTTTTGGGGGGCCATTTATTTTCCAGCTTATTTTACAGATGGGGGAAACTGAGGCAAACAAAGTTAAGTGACTTGCTATTAAGTGTCTGAGGCCATATTTGAACTTAATAAGATGAGTCTTCCCAACTCCAGGTCCAGTACTTTATCCAAATCATTACCTAGCTGCCCTTTCCTGAACATATTTCACTAAATTCACTAGATCATAGATTTGGAAATTAAAAAGAAAATAGAAATCATACAGTCTGCTATATTCATCTTCTTTTCTCCTCCTCCTTCTTCTCCTCTTCTTCCTTCTTCTCCTTCTCCTCCTCCTCCTCCTTCTCCTTTTCCTTTACTTTCTCCTCCTCTTCCTCTTCCCCCTCTTCCTCCTCTTTTCTTCTTCTTCCTTCTTCTTTCTTCTTGTTCTTCATCTTTTTCTTGTTGTTGTTCTTCTTTCTTCTTCCTTTTGCAAATAAGAATAATGAGGTCGCAAGAGCCCAGAAATGTTAGGGAACTGATTCAGTATCCCAGAGTAGTAAATGGCAAAGCCAGGGCTTGAAGCTCCAGTGCTTTCCCCACTGTACTATATTATCTCTTTATATCATAGAAGACACATTAAATTTTTTTAAAAAATAAAAGCGTTTAGATAGCTTACTCTTATTTAAGCCACTCCCCAACCCCAAGCCAGAATCTGCATTTCATTGAAATAATTGTCCAAATTGCAGTCCAAACAGGGTTTAAATAATTTTGACTGTTATCCTTTCCAAATGAGATGTTTAATGGAAATGCTCTAAGAGCCTGAGCTGGAGAAGAGAAGCATTATTATTATGATCATTTCAAAATGGCATTTATGCAGACTATGTAAAATGTTCACAAGGCCATTAAGTGGCATTTAGGGACCACCCCATTTATCCTCCCTTGCTCATGCAACAAAAGGACTAATCACAGATCAAGCTCCAAGTTTCAAGAAAATTGCCTTTTTCACAGCCTGCCCTGGAGCTCAAATAAGTCAGATTGCTGCAGAAACCCTCAACAGAACTTAACACCAATTTCCTTACCTCTGAACTGGGAGGATTGTGAAGTAGAGAGAGCTGGTGCTGTGTCCTGGGGGCACACTTTCATCTGGGAAAGCTAATTAACTCCAGTTCAAAGTCACTCGCCTGTTTCTAATGCATAAGACACACAAATATACATTTATTATCAACACCAATAATGTGCTGGTAACGTTCCTGAATAGAGGCTTATCTAGTTCTCCATCATGGCCATTCTCAGGCTAGCTCGAGATAACAGGAAGTTACAACTCAATACTGAGTGAGAAGCACTCTGATAATCTGGCTTCCACCTTTTATGATTAATCTGTATTGAAAGATTTCTACCATGATTCAGGAAGATTGTTTTTTAATATTTGTTTTTAATATGAAAGGAGGATATACCCATTCATCATCAGAAATGCAGTTAAAACTGCACTTCTTATCAAGGGTCGATGATGAATGGGAAGATCTTTTCTTAGCAAGGGAGTAAATATTACACAAATCTTCTTGAGTCTTAGAACAAATCTTTCTTTACAAAATCCAGTTTACCAGCTTGCACCATAAAGGTTTGCATCCAGTCATAAAGGGCATGGGGAACACTTAGAGGAGGTCATTAGAGATTTACTTTTTCCTTTTCTACATAGATAAAAATATATCCACACAGAATCTTCCCCCTGGCCAGGTTATTTTTTAAAGGATTAACTTGAAAAAAAAGCAATTACATGAAATATATTTATGATAAAGATTTATATAGGCATCCTCAGAGATGTACACATTGAAGCTTAGGGTACTACAGCTCGAGATCTGAATTCTTATTCTGTCTCAATGTGACCATTCTTCTGGGTTTTAGAAGATGTTATAGTTGCGCATATAAAATGTAAGCTTTTTGAAGGCAGAGCTGCCTATTTGTTGTTGTTGTTGTTGTTTTCCCAATCTGTAGCATAGATCCTGGTACATGCTTGGAATTTAACAAATATTAATAAGTAAATAATTTTTTTAACTTATATAAAGTACATGTCAAGTTTTTTTATTATGTAAAATAGGACCCATATCCTCTTGATTTTGAATGTCTGTGAACATTATAAAGTACTATAATTTCCCAGAATTTAAATATAAATATCTCCTAAAGAGCAATGAAAATTCCCATGATGAGTCTAAGCAGGTTGCAAAACTTAAGAAAGAAGAAATTGGGTAGGAGAAGTTGTATAAAGGATGCCACTTAAGAAATGTGTGATTGAAAATGAAGGCAATTGATCATGTGGAGACAACAAGGGATAACAGAAAGTATTTTATGTTTATGTATTTATGTGTTATGTTTATGTTTATATATTTTATGTATTCCATCTTTGTGCTTCTTCCTATGTCAAGAGAATGGCAGGAAGGTCCCAAGGTTATTGAGGGAATATCCTAGGAGGATTTGAAAAACATTCACATAGTATGTCTATATGTGGCAGACTACGATCTCTATATCTCTGGAGGGAACATTTGAATCAATAAGATTGTGGTGTCACTTATACAGGTTACCCAGTGAGTACATTATCAGTTCCATACCTTCTTATTTTGATTAATTCATAATGTCACTGAACTGTGCATCTTATAACTTTCAGCAGAATGGTTTGTTGAAAGTTGAAAGTGTTGGACTATGAATTGAACTTGGGTTTGAGTCTAAATTTTTGACATTTGTCTAGCTGTGTAGCTTTGAGAAAGTAATTTAAATACTCTGAGTCTCAGTTTCCTTGTTGAGAAAGAGGGGACATATAATACCTAAAACAATATAGGGTTGTTGAGAAGAATGCATTTTATAACATTAAGAGAGCTATATAAATATGAATAATTGTTATTCTTTGCAATTCTCATTCATGCATTTTTATAATCTTTCATTGAGGAGTCACACAACATGTCAGAGCCCTGACTTGAGTGTACTTTTCTGAATTTCTTCATGTTAGGATTCTTTAGTAATGTGATATCATTTTAGCCCTGGAACTCATCTCATCTATTCCTTCTAATTTTCAACTTATTTCTTCTGATAAGAGAATGAAAGATTCCTTCCAGAATCTTTATTTAAAGAGGGTACTCAAGCTAGCCATTCCTTCATTTCCTAGACAGTTGAGTTTCACTTTTTTTGTACTTCCTCATACCCTCTGGGGATACCTTTCCTTTTTCCATCTAGTCCCTTTTTATATCCATTTGTGTATATGGTCTTCCCTTTTGGATTGTTAGCATCTTGAGGGCAGGAGTTGATTTTTTTTTTTTTTTTTTTTTTTTGCATATTTATATTCTAAGTGCTTAGTGCAGTGCTGGAATATAGTGGACACTTAATGTGTTTATTGACTGACTAGTTCTTTTAATACTTTTCAGAAGCCTTTGTAATGAATTGTTATCCAACTGTCATTCCTCTCTCTAGGTATTTGACTAGCCCACCTCTGCTTCCAATTATGCTACTTCTCAAGCACAAGTTATCATGGATAATATGCTGCCACATATATCCAGGGATTTGCTATTTAATGTTTAATAGTTGGCTTATTGAGAAAAAAAATGCATGATGTATTTTAAGGTTTAATTGGCTTTATTAGCAGTCCTATCATTTTCTTTTTTTTATTAATTTTTATAATTATAACTTTTTATTAACAGTACATATGCATAGGTAATTTTTTTTTACATTATCCCTTGTACCCCCTTCTGTTCCTAATTTTTCTCCTCCTTCCCTCCACCCCCTCCCCTAAATGGCAGGCATTCCCATACGTATTAAATATCTTATAGTATATCCTAGGTACAATCTATATGTGCAGAACCAAATTTTGTTGTTGTTGCAAAGGAAGAATTTTATTCGGAAGGTAAAAATAATCTGGGAAGAAAAACAAAAAAAATGCTCACAGTTTATACTCATTTCCCAGTGTTCCTTTTCTGGATGTAGCTGATTCTGTCCATCATTGATCAATTGGAATTGGATTAGCTCTTCTCTATGTTAAAGATATCCACTTCCATCAGAATGCATCCTCATATAGTATCATTGTTGAAGTGCATAATGATCTCCTAGTTCTACTCGTTTCACTCAGCATCAGTTGATGTAAGTCTCTCCAAGCCTCTTTGTATTCCTCCTGTTGGTCATTTCTTACAGAACAATAATATTCCATAACATTCATATACCATAGTTTACCCAACCATTCTCCAATTGATGGACATCCATTCATCTTCCAGCTTCTAGCCACTATGAAAAGGGCTGCCACAAACATTTTGGCACATACAGGTCCCTTTCATTTCTTTAGTAGTTCCTTGGGACATAAGCCCAGTAGTAACACTGCTAGATCAAAGGGTATGCACATTTTGATAACTTTTTGGGCATAATTCCAGATTGCTCTCCAAAACGGTTGGATTCTTTCCCAACTCCACCAACAATGCATCACTGTCCCAGTTTTCCCACAGCCCCTCCAAAATTCATCATTATTTGTTCCTGTCATCTTAGCCAATCTGACAGGTGTGTAATAGTCCTATCACTTTCTTAAGCTTCATAATAAGTAAAACTATTAACTAGGTCTGGATTTGTATATTTGTTGATTCCTGAAGTGTAAATGCTCACATTGAAAATTTAACAATCAGCTATTTAAAAATACTTGTAATTTGTTTCAGTATGCTCCTATTAA
This sequence comes from Sminthopsis crassicaudata, assembly GCF_048593235.1. NCBI lineage: Eukaryota > Metazoa > Chordata > Mammalia > Dasyuromorphia > Dasyuridae > Sminthopsis > Sminthopsis crassicaudata. The sequence goes on from NC_133620.1 coordinate 186,975,517, forward strand.
TATTCTACTTTGTTCCTTGAACCACTTGTAATTTTGATTCTGTTTGTAATCAGAGCATTACATTATTTGTTAATATATTGAACTGAGGCAGAGAATTGTTTGGGATCAATACAAGTATACAGTTGTACAAGTATGATCAATCAACCATGATCTCTTCATGTTTAATTTTGGGCCTACCTACTTGTCTATCTTCAGTTTACTTAATTTAATCAGAACAAGGTCATAAATAAATAGGATCAGTTGCAGAACCACACTAATATTAATCATATTCTTCTATTTAGACTGGAGTTAAATACAGAAAGCATTTCTGTTGTTTTTTTGTGATTCTCTTTCCTCAGTTAGAACATGATCTCTAACTCCCAAAGCCCAAAAATGAACATATGCCTCCTGGTTTTATGCCTTAATTAATGTTTCCTTTCAGTGTATAGTTGAGAGAAGACATTTTGTGGCTTTATCTGTCACTGAATTTTGCAATAATAGCTCATGTTTATATAGCACTGTGAAATTTTTAGAGTGTTTGTCTTACAACAAATAACCCTTGTAGGTGTATAGTATATTTTATATTCATTTTAAAGAATGATTCCTACTTTACAGAATGCAAGTATAGAAAGTAATTTATTACATTATAGAAAGTAATTATTCCAGAAAAGTAATATGAAAGATGTCATGCTCCCCCCAAAACAACAACAAAAAACCTACCACCAGAAAACAAAATTGTAGAGTAGGGGGAAAAAAAAAAGATCTCTGATGAATTAATAAAATTAAAAGGTTACAAACCAATAGTCATGTCAAATGTGTTCATATAATGCCAAAAGAATGAAAAGAAGTTTCATGGCATGATAGGTAGGAATATCCCAATCAGTTCCATTATGGATTTATTGTAGGACATAGACAACAGTCACAAAGGAAAGGCAGGTATGGATGGGATATTTTCTTCATCATTGGAAAAAGTACTATCCTTAGTGAAAATCCACTGGAGTAATAGAGTGTTTATACAAATGAATAAACTGAAGCTTGGAGAGATTTAATGAATCTAAGCAACCAGACTCCAAAGCCAACATTCTTTTCATTAGGGAAAAAAAAAAAAATTCTTGAAATATACATAATCGAGCAAAATAAATTCCCACAGTGATAAAATTTATATTTGAAATGTATTCATTAAAATTTATATTTCTCATTTTGCAACTTAGATCTATGATCTCTCCACAGTAAGTGCATCATATGTTTTATCATTGGTCCTCTGGCATCATGTATGGTCATTTTAGCAATTATAGATCTCTTTTCAAATTTCTCTCATTTTCTGCTGAAATCATGCTGCTTCCCATCAATCCTTTTCTCTGTGAAGGCCTAGTTCTATTCTTCCTCTTTCCATCTTGATGTGTGTTCTGTATTTTCTCAGAGCATCTCAATTAGATAAGATTTTTTCTTTCTTTCTTTCTTTCTTTTTTTTTTTTTAAAGCGGGAAGGTTGTAGTTGAAACTGTGGTGCAGGGAGATCTTATTTGTCATTGTAATAGGATTGATCTCTACCTTTATTACTTGAAATCTGTGTTTCACTTTCCTTTCTGTGACTTTATTCAGTTTTTAGGCTGCTTAAAAAGGGATTAGGGGTTCTGAGGGTACTGTTAAGTGGGATATTTGGAGAAGAAGCCTTTCCACTTGGGTTTCTTCTCTATGCTAATCTCTTCCCATCTTTACTGCTCATATTTTTTTTCTCTTTTGTTATATATTTTAATGACTATATGGAAACTTTTCAGAACAGTAGCTCTTGGATCTCCACATTCACTAAGAAGAAAATGCCCATCCACCACCACTAAAATATCTTTGAAGACTTCTGCAATGCCAATAATTTCAAGAATACCCTAACATAGAGTGTCATGTGGTAATTTTCCTTTTTTCTTCCTGCCATTATAATATTTGGCAACTCTTTGTTTATAGTATTTGCTACTGAGGGAGGAGAAATACACTTGGAAAATCTTTCACTCTGGAATCTTCCCAGAATTCCCCTTAGTATTATACGAGTTTCTTTTGGTTGAATGAGCAAAAAAGAAAAATTTATAAGTAATTAAGTAAAATTTTATAAGTAAAAAATAATGTGAGAAGTACTTGAAATAATTTATGGATGCAAGTTTGCGTAATTATTGCATTGAAATTGATTGAAATGTTTTAGATAGTATTTGTAAGGGAAACTTGTTAAAAATAAGATTAAAAAAAAACTAAGAAGATTTATGCGTAGAAATGGCCTACATGTTAAGAAAACTTGAGCCTTTCCTGTGAAGATAACAGTTGAAATAGCAGCAAAATATAAACTAAGGCTCAGAAGCCAACATCTTTTAATTAAATGATTAACCCACATTTTCATACCTAGAATTTAATCATTTAATAATGATAATTATTTAACTATCCAGCTGATGTATGGAGAATGCTATTATCTTGCATTTTTTGGTTCATAAAATATTTTGTTGCAAAGTTACTAAAGTATCCTTTAAATAATAAGGTAATGAATGATTAGTAACAATGAATGATTGAATGAAAAACATTTATTAAGAATTCTCTATATACTAAGCACAGCAGATGCAAATGTAAAATTAATGACAGTTCTTGGCTTCAAAGAGCTTATGTTCTTATGAAGAAGGAAACACATGTAATGGTGCATTGGTCAAGGAATGTCTATCAGGCCAGAAAGACACATTGAGAGATGGTGAGGAGGTCCTTGAGGAAGAGACTATGTAACCCTCTATCTAAAAACAATGCTAAAGATTATTAAATTGTGATTCATAATTTCAGAAGCAGAAGTGGAGTGGGGATGAGGGGGAAGAAGAAAGAGTAAGTAGCTCAAGAAAAAGTGAGGAAATGAAGCATTGTGACTAGTGTTGTCACAAAATAGTGGTATTTGAAAGTAGTACAATTATAAAGTGGGCTACCAGGAAAGAATTTTCTTTAAGGTATGGTGTCTTTAAGGTAAGATAAGGCACTTAAAAAGGTTGTGTAAGTCATTGACATAGTCTAAAATATCTGAAACTCTGAGAGATGAAGATAATTTCATCTGTCTTTGATGATTCAAAGGATCTCTTAGAATCTTGTAACTCCTCAGAAGTATCATTATTATGACCAATCAACTTATTGGTGATTTTTCTTATTTTTTCCCAAATACTATCTTTTTTATTTTCAGTTAACAATTAAAAAAATTAATACACTCTCCACTCTGTTCCCCCTTCATATGGATGAAAATTATTAGAAATTAAGCCTTTAATGAATAGTTGAATGGTCTGGCAGAACCAATTCCCATATTAACTGTGTCCAAAATATATCTATTTTTGCAATTTAAGTTCATCATCTCTTTGTTAGGACACAAATGATATCTTTCTCCTTCATTTATATGAACTTCTGCTTTGTTTTAGAATTCTAATGTCATTTAACTCAACAGGATACATTAGAAAGAAAACATTATGTGGAGTTAGAAGACCTGACTTTGAATGCTGTCTCTGATTTTTTTTACCTGTATGTCCTTGGAAAACTCAATGCCCATGAGATTCAATTTCCTCTCTGTAAATGAATGAGAGATTTGGATAAGATGACTTCTGTGGTCTCTTCCATATCTAAATCAATGACTTCAACTTGATAAATCTCTGCTTTTTTATCTCTGCTTCTTTATAAGCCTAAATGATGTTTATTTCTTTCAGTGATACTGGCCAATTTAAATTCTTTCCACAGAAATCACAACTGTTACAAAATGTCAAGAAATATGTATTAAATTCATACTTTTTTAACTACTAAAGCTTCTATTGCATTACATCCTTAGAGTATTTATGAGAGGACACTGAATTGTAAATGTCTAGAACTTGTGCCTCAGTTATAATCTACCCCAGTAGAGGGAAGACTAACATTGGTGAGCTCATAGACCAATTGAATGTATGAAATCAAATTACTTCTATATAAAAAATTGTGATCTAGAATCTAAGTGGTGGATAAGAAGCTAAATAAGACAATCTCAGCCATCAAGGGATTTTTACAATAGCAGGGAAATATGACACATATCCAAATAACTTTCTGATGCTCAAATAATAAAATAAGTCTGTCTCTCAATACATTTGAATTCTGTGATTCCTTCTATGCATGCAGGTTTTAACCCATTCATAGTTGTCTTCCCTATGCTATTCTTGCCCAAGAACTAAAAAGTTCACAGTAAGAGTGTAGAGGATTGTAGATAGTGGAGAACTCTGGAAAAGGTATACTTTTACAGCAGGGCGTTTACTCAGTGTGATTGATGAGATAATGATTCTCTAGTTGGCATATACTTAGTGTGATATAATGATGTAATCACTCTAGTTGGCATATACTTAGTGTGATATGGTAATGTAATAGTTCTACAGTTGGCACATGCTCAGTGCACTGTAGTGATGTAATTGTACTAAGGTATTTAAAGGTTGAGAGGACTTGAAATAAAAAGACTCCAGACTCCATCTTTTACCATCCTTGTGGATGGTTCTCCTGCTTTCATTATTTCTTCACCTAAGACCAAGGCCTGTCCAGAGAGCCTCCAAATAGCTAGTTCAGACACTATATAAGAGGACCACTCAAGTTTCTGGTGGCTTTCCTTGATTTCACCTGGTGTTACTAGTGGTGGAAAGGGAAGATAATTTCCAGTTGAACTCTCTAATTCTATATCTGTAATTCCTCTCTTGAAATTTGTCAAATTCATCTCCTTTTCCTGTTAAATAATTCCTTAATGAGATATTTCATTCCTGTTCTTCAGAGTTCTATGTTAGTTAACTGTTGTAGACTACTCCTAGTAATGTGCTTCTCTTTTACCTATCTATGACAGAAATATCTATGCTATAAAATAATACATAATAAAACACATAAGGGAAATTATCAACTGCTTCAAGAGGAGGAAGTGTTGTTGATTAGGGAAGGAGGATCAATGATGTTGTCATTATAGAAATATAAAATTAAAATGATCCTACTATCCTATCTCATACATCAGATATTTATACAGTATCTCTCCCCCAACCCACACTATCACTACTAGTGGCCATATAGTCGCCACTAAAAAAGTATCTGGTGAGATAATTCTACTCCTTTGCAACTTTAAAATGCTATGAAATGCAATCACAAACTACTTCTTGGACATCTTCAATTAAGTGTCTCATAGGCATCTCAAATTAAACCTGGATCAACAAATCTTCTTTTCTGCTGAATTTCTCATTATTGTTGAGAGTACAACCACCCTCACATTGAGATTTGAAACCTCAGTGTTATCCTCAACTACTCTCTACACTCACTACCCATATTCAATTTATTGTCAATCAAATTTATAAGAATTCAAGCCATTCTCCAATTGATAAATGGCCAAAGGATATGAACAGACAATTTTCAGATGAAGAAATTGAAACTATTTCTAGCCATATGAAAAGGTGCTCCAAATCACTATTGGTCAGAGAAATGCAAAATAAGACAATTCTGAGATACCACTATACACCTGTCAGACTGGCTAAGATGACAGGAAAAAATAATGATGAACATTGGAGGGGATGTGGGAAAACTGGAATATTGACACATTGTTGGTGGAACTGTGAACAGATCCAACCATTCTGGAGGCAATTTGGAACTATGCCCAAAGAGTTATCAAACTGTGCATACCCTTTGACCCAGCAGTGTTTCTACTGGGCTTATATCCCAAAGATCTTAAAAGAAGGACCCCAAAAATGTGGCAGCCCTTTTGGTAGTGGCTAGAAACTGGAAATTGAATGGATGCTCATCAATTGGAGAATGGTTGAATACATTGTGGCATATGAATATTATAGAATATTATTGTTCTTTAAGAAATGATCAGCAGGATAATAGACTTATATGAACTGATGCTAAGTGAAATGAACAGAACTGGGAGATCATTATACATGGCAACAACAAAACTATATGATGATCAATTCTTATGGATGTGGCTCTCTTCAACAATGGGATGATTCAAAACAGTTCTAATTGTTCAGTGATGAAGAGAGCTATGTACACTCAGAGAGAAGATGTGGGAACTGAGTGTGGAGTACAACATAGCATCTTCACTTTTTTCTGTTGATGTTTGCTTGCATTTTGTTTTCTTTCTCAGGCTTTTTTTCTTTCTTTACCCAATTTTTCTTGTGCAACAAGATAACTGTATCAATATGTACATATAGATATTGGATTATATATATATATATATATATATATATATATGTATATATATATATATATTTAACATATTTAACCTGTATTAGACTATTTGCCAATTAGGGAAGGGGGAGGGGGAAGAAGGGAAAAATTTGGAACAGAAAATTTTGCAATGGTCAATGCTGAAAAATTACCCATGCATATGTTTTATAAACAAAAAGTTTTAATAAAAGTTAAAAAAAAATAAAATCTGTTGTCAAGTCTCTGCTTCTTGGGTTTTTTGTTTTATTTTTTTAGTCTTCATATCAATTATACTCTCTCTCTAGGACATCTTTCCCAAAAGATCCACCTACGAGGCTCTTCCCTTTGAAATTACCTTCCATTTGCTGCATATCTATTTTTGTGTACTTTTGGGGTAATTTATATCTTCCATTAGAATATGAACTACTGGAGGCAGACAACATATTTTTAGATTCCTTGTATCACCAAAATTTATCCCAGTGACTGGAATATTGAAATTGCTTAAATGCTTGTTGATTGACTGACTAATTTAGAGTGAAAACTTGCCTCACTAAAATTTCTACCTATTATCCTTAATTTTGCAGTATGGATCCATGGAAAAGAAGTCTCATTCTACATTTATGCCTTAAAGATGGATTAAGATTTTGAGAGAAAGAAATTGAGAATGGGGAGGAGTGTAGGTAGGGCATGAACAATCAGTAAAAATAAAGACATGAAAGCAATAAGAGGGAAAACATACATTGAGCATGGTGAGTTTTATGCAGAACAACCTGAAATCATTATAACTCTTCTGTGGAATGGCCACTAGTTGTTTTGGAAAGATCAGTAGGCTTTGTATTCAGAATTGCATGAAACTTTTCTTTTTGGTATCAAAAGACTGTTGTTAAGGGCTGATCAAAATGAGTACACTCCACATATACACAAAGTGATAATCAAGACATTCCTTCAAAGCAATTTTCCATGACATGACAGTAGAAAACTCTTCCTGCTTATTGAAAGAAGTCTTTTCTAGGTCACAAAAAAGAGACAGACATTTATTAGTTTGGGCTTTCAGATAATCTTTCCCCTGCCAGAAAAATCCATTAAAGGGTATAGTCATCATTTCAGCTTGGTAACACAGGTAAAGGTACAACTGATGGCATAAAATATGTTTTTAGAATGTCTGTTCAGCTAATTTCAGGAGAAATAACATCTGGGGAAAAGATAGATGTTATTCATAAAGTAAAGAGAGCACACTGTATTTGGAAATAAAGCCAATTCTTTCTCACCATTCAAAGACTGCAGGCAATTAGGTCTTATATGCTATTGTATAGTCTCATTGTGATATCATTAGGCCTATATACATTTAAGCATGATATTTAAAAAATTATGAATTCTGATATTTATATAACTGCCATTATAAGGATTCACATACAAATTTCAGCATTTGATAAACAGTATATAAAATTGACTTTGTTAGAGATTTCCAAATGACTAATAGAGCGGGGGCAGTTAGGTGGCACAGTGGATAGAGTACCAGCCTTGAATTCAGGAGGACCAGAGTTCAAATCTGGTCTCAGACACTTAACACTTCCTAGCTGTGTGACCCTGGGCAAGTCACTTAACCCCAGCCTCAGGGGAAAAAAAAAAAAAGACTAATAGAGCTATAATTAAAAGTGCTTGGATAACCATTTTCAAGATCTCATTCATATTCTGATTCATTATTTGAAGCAAAATTCAGCATCCAATAAATGAAAAATGTGAAAATGATGAAGAACAATCCACTGATCTCCACTGAGCATTTTCTTACACTGGATTATATCTTCAAGTTGAAAAACAAACACATACATTGCTAAGGCACTAATTGAGTGCACATAAATATCTCCTGAGTAGATTCTCAGGGTTGAAAGGGATCTCTAAGACCATTTAGTTAAACCTGCACCTGAATTAGAATCCACATTATCTCCAAGATTTGTTATCTTGAGGTTAAGGTCCTATTACTGATTACCTGGACAATCTTAGTCACTTTATACACTAGCTGTCCTTTTTGCCTGAAATGTTCTTCTTTATCCCTGCCTCCTGACTTCCCTGCCTTCCTTTAAACCCCAGCTAAAATCCTACCTTCAGCAATCTCTTGCAATTATATTGCCTCATCTCTGTTTATTTCTTATTTATCTTGTATGCATCTTTGTACACAGTTGTTTGCATGGCTGTCTATCTCATAAGGCTAAAACTTTGAAAGCAGGCACTGTCTTTGGCTGTTTTTTTATATTCCCATTTCTAAGTACAGTGCTTGGTACACAGCAGAACTTTACTGTCTGACATCTTATTAGACTGTCCAACATCTTAATTGACATCCCTACCTCTCTTTTCTTTTCTCTCAATTTCTTTCTTCATACAGCTAGTGGGTTAATATTCCAAAAATCCATATCCAACTGTCCAACAATTTCACTCCCTCCATTGAGAAGTTCACTTCTTATTGCCTCTAGGATAAAATGGAAGTTCCACTGTTTGGTATTTTAATTTCTCACAAACTGGCTCCAATCTCCAGACCAATTTCACATTAGTAGTTGTTATTCTCTGTAAGGCTTAGCAAAACTTGCTTGCTTGCTTGCTAACCCTCTCCATCTGACATTCCATTTCCGCTCTCCATGTTTTTGCAAAACATGTCTCGCATGCCTGGTATATTCTCTGTCTTTATATCTATTTCTTGGATCTGCTCTTTTTTATAAACTCAGTATAAATGACATTTCCTATAGATTTCTTGGTCCTACTAATTGTTAATTGTATGTCCTCCCCTCACTATAAAATTATTTTTTATATTTGAATTTATATACCTGTGCACCTCTGTTTCCTATTGGCTTTTCTACCCTAAATTCCTGCAGGATTCTAGTGCTAATGCAGTGATTGGATTACAGCTACTTAACAAAAGCTTATTTGATTTATAATAAATTGTTTGGAGTTAAATTGTATCAAATGCCACCTTCTAAGGTAACCAATTGTACTTTGAGGCAGTTATTAATCTTAGTAATCTTTTTCCTTATATCAGGTTTTAATTTGCCTCTGCATCCTATCTGTGACATTTGGGGCCCAGCAGAACACCTCTTCTCTCTTTTTAGATTATTACCCTTCAAATTCTGGAAGATGGCTATATGTCTCTTCTAAACCTTCTCCTTAAGATATATCCTGAATTTCTTTAACTATTCCTTATGAGGCATGAACATTCTCTCATTGTTTTTCCTGTTTAAATATTGTTTAATTATAAAGGTGGAACAAAGTCTAGACTATTTCTATGACCAGCTCCTGCACATTTCTCTCTTAAAATTTAACAAGATTTTTAGGATTAAATTTTTGTACACTGCTAGGGTGGGAAAATATCTGCAGAATACATGTTTCTCATTTTTCTTGTTAAAAAAAAACATATTATAGACTCAATTTATGAACTTACTTTCATTATCTCAAGTTCAACTTGAGAGTTGAATTCAAATTCTCAAAGTAATTCCTCCTAATAGAAACAAAAGGATTCCTATCAAAAGATTTTCAAGAATAGATGGTGTCACCATGTAAATAAACAAAGGATTAGCCTCCTTTGTTTATTCAAAACACATTATATTTGTATATTCAAAACACATTAATTTTGAAAAAGGAGGTCTTGCTTATTATATGTCATGTATGGTGGACAAGTGAAAACTGGGATCAGCTAAAGACATAACCAACTTGGAAGAAATGTAGAGTATTCAAGGAAATCAGACTAGAATATACATTCTTAATGAACACTCTTAGGGAAGAGCGCTAAAGTTCAGTGTTCTGATGATACACCTTGTGCAAATCTTTTAACTTCTCTGTTCTTCAGTTTACCTTTCTTTGAAGTGATAAGAATCATACTTATATCAAGTCAACGTATAATAAATATGTATATATATATGTATGTATATGTACCTATATTTAATATATGTATGTGCAAACACATATGTATACACACATATTTTTAAGGCTTAGTAAGCTAAACATATGACTGGGAGAAAAGAATAACTGAACTGATTCAGGGCTGGGAAAAAAATCTCCTAGATTAGATATCCATCTCTCTTACATTTTATAGATGAGGAAACTGAGGTCCTGAGAGAAGAAGCATGTTTTTCAAGGTTATTCCAGCTAGGGGCAAAGCTGACTCAGTGTATCTAAGCTGTCCCCTATAGATAATAATTCACATTGACATGATGCCAAAGAGTCAAGTATAGAATTTTATACCTATTTTAGAAAGTCACAAATCATTTAAAAGACACCAGTGGCCCTCAAACTTTTAAAATAGGGGACCAGTTCACTGTCCCTCAGATTGTTGGAGGGCTGAACTATAGTAAAAACAAAAACTCATACTCTGCCTCAACCCCTCAGCCCATTTGCCATAACCCAGCAGGCCACATAAACGTCCTTAGTGGGCTGCATGTGGCCCGCTGGCCGTAGTTTGAGAACTCCTGGACTACACAATAAAATAAATGAAAGTAAGAAGCTATGGAGTTTTTTAGAGTATTTCTTAAATATATGATATCAGTTGAGATATGGTTTTGTAGTGGATGGAGAACTGAACTTTAAAATTTAAAGCACTAAATCAGCATAACGCCATTATTTATTTATTATTATTATTATTAACCCTCTACTAAAAGTAGGTACTTAAGTCACAGTTTAGAGATATAACTTAGACTATGGGAAGAATTTCTCATTAGTGAAAATGGTTATTTGAATAAGTGTAAAATCTCTTTTTCTAAAATTTTATAAAATTAGTTTAAATTCTCACCCTTCTAGCATGATTAAGGAGGGATTCTGAATAAAGACAGATGGACTAGATGACCTAAGAAGGTTCCCCCGCCCCCCCCCCCCCCCCGCTCTATTTATAATTATTTTCTTTGTTATAATTAAGCCTATATTATGCCTTGCCAAGCACTTAGGCTTTCACAGAATATGCGTGCTTCTTGATCATAAGGAATTCTTCTTACCTCCCCCCAGCAGTTTTTCAAGAAGAGATCATATTCTACAAGAGATTTAATGAAAGGATTCAAGATGATTGATGACTCCAAGAGAGAAGTGAATGCTGTCAGCGTCTGATCCCAATGTTTGCTTGTCCTATGTCATTTACTAAGTAAATGAAATAGACTTGTCCCATTTAATTTGTGAACTTTAGAATCTCCCCCAATTTAAATTACTAACAATTGCTGCATGTTTGATCAGATACTTACCTAAGAACTGTTAGTTGTCAGAATTTTTTTTCTCTAGAAGGCTGGTGAATCATCTAACCTATGCCCAAGTTTTATTGAGGTAGGCATCCTCAGTTTTATGAAATAGTCTTGGGGTTAACATTCTAAGAGAGGACTAGCTTTACTGAGTCCTATAAATGCATGCATTGGACCTCCTTAAATTCAATACAAATCAAGTCAAAGGATGATGACACCCATTTGAAAAAAAAATACAGCTCAGAGATCAAAGCATTATGCCACTTGCAATGATAGGAGCATGCTGAGAGGAGTGAAGATGGGGGAAAGGGTGGGAATGGTGGCAGTAAAGAGGGAGTGATAGACCCTTTAATACCAGCACCAGCTCTGACCTAACTTAGCAGAATGGGGAATTTGCATGTTGTTCCATTTTAAAGAAAGGCAACTTACTTGACATTCACAGGAATGAAACAGCACCAGAAAGAGCCTTCTTGAGCTGTTTTCATCTTTGCTGGCTTGCATTGTCATCATGTATTTCTGGCAAATAGAGTTTGTATCAGTTCAGTTGACAGGTCTTCATGAATTTTAATATCCTGACTCCATATTCATGTTAGTGTTGATGTATCCCTGTACCTTTTCCCCACTTTATCTTCTGTAAGGAAACTGGATCTGGGCCAAAAATATATGGAGTATTGTCTTGCTCTGTGATTTCTCAAACAATTAATGCATTTTAAATGAAAAATTGTATCAGTTTATGGAATTTGTTCCTACAAATGCAAAAGCTGTAACTCACAAGGTCTCATGTAAATGAGAAAAATTAGATTACACATTTAAACATGGACTCCCTTAAACAAGGCTAGGAGTTTGTTTTTTATGTCACTACAGTATAATACAGTCACTACAGAAAACTTTAGAAGTGTCTAAACAGAATGTAGTTACGCATTAAAAAATGCTTACCTATAACAAGATGGATGTAATTGTACTTAGTCATTATTATTATTTAAGGAATAGGATTTCATACCCTGCAACTTCAAATTTTATATAAGCAAATGTAACTTACCAATTAACATATGGAAAGTTGGTATTTAGTCACCTACAAACTTAGCTGTGGATTATAGAAAAGCATATCACAAAGTCTGACATATAGAAAATTTTGTAACACAAAAGGAAAAGGTTTATACAGGAGAAAAATATAGAAGTCCATATTTTGGGAGACTAAAAAGCAGTTTAATCCAGCACATTCAATTCCCTATTCCACTACATGATTCTATAAGGAAGATAACATGTGTCCTGAGTATAAAAAGTCAAAACAAATCTTTATTCTTGTCTTATATTAGATGTTATTTAGAGATTAAGAAGTACATAAATAGCAGAGAAGTAGCAATTCTAATAATAATTCAAGAGATTTGAGCACAGGTCTGTTTTGTTTCAGAGTAAATCTTGGGTATTGCAAACTCAAATATCCTGAAATACTAAGATTGATCTTTTGCCTCTTTTATTTGTCTTTATCTATTTGTGAGAAAAGTTTCCTAAAATTTGTAGTCCATCAGAATTCATTCAGGCAACAATCATGCCATAGATTCAATAAAGGCATTTTGTTGCCTTGACACCATTGTCTGAATGAGATCTATGTTAGGAATGAAAAGACTCTTGCATCTTCTTGAATTAGAAGTAGATATACATGCTTAGATTCATAGTAACAATGTTAAATTCAATTGTTTGTTTTCTATTAGATTATATATCTTTAGATACATTTATGATTATAAAGAGAGTAAGACAATAGATACAGTGCTGGATAGAGTTGCATCATGAAGACCTGAGTTAAAATCTCTCCTTCACCTATCTTTTATGTGACTATAGGAAAATAATTTAATCTCTTAGAGCTTTGGAAAAGATTTCAAGAGTCATTTTATGGATGTTAGTAATCTCTCTGGCCAAGGCATTTACATGACAGAAAAAAAAAAATCATAGATCTTTGATGCATTGACATTTAAAACTTTCTAGTTATTCCCTTTTATTCTATCCTATTTCTCTTTCCCAAATAAACCCATGATTTCCTATACTTCACTCCAACACACACAGATACATACATACACACACACACATACACACACACTTACATTCAAATATCAATATACTTCAAAGTAAACATTTTGTTGAGCACCCATGATTACTAAATGAATATTTTTTTTTCTACTGCAGGGAATATGAATAAAACATAGTTCCCATCCTCCTGGAGATTATACCTTTTTACTTTAGTTGAGAATAATAGGGGAAAAGACAATACACAAATAACTATATCAAAAGAGGTAGTAATACATAAAGTCTTCATGACTTCATTGGTTCAGATTTTCCATAAAGAAACCATGTGAGAAAATGGAAGTTATTTAATATCTCTGTGCCCCAATCAACTCTTTTTTTCCCCTTGAGGCAACTGGGGTTAAGTGACTTGTCCAGGGTCACACAGCTAGGAATTGTTAAGTGTCTGAGATCAGACTAGGAATTGTTAAGTGTCTGAGAACACCTTGTTAAGTGTCTGAGATCACATTTGAAGTCAGGTCCTCCTGAATTCAGGGCTGGTGCTCTATCCAGTGCACTACCTAGCTGCTCCTCAATCAACTCTTTATGACTGTAAATTATAAGTGAGTTGCAGATCAGCGTAAGGAACTTCTGTTTTTGAAATTAGGAACACTGATGAAATAACAGGACTGTAATAAGTCCTGTCTTGTCCTAACTTACAGAAATGGCCATTTCCACTTCAGCTTAATTGATTTTCAATGTTATTTTTTTATTGATTCTGGAATCCTTTGTATTCCTTTCTATTGTATTACTACTAAAGATAAATTCCCTCTTAGAGGAAATATTATGATTCTCTTTCCTTAGTAAGGTAAGAACTGGTTATTTTCAAAGAATTCTCCACATTCTCAGTCCAATTCAAGGTATTTTGGGGTTCCATTCCATTCCAATACAGCTTACTCAAGTTTATCCATCCATTCTAAACATTATTTGCAATGAATGATAATTTCCATGTAATATCCAGTTAAAATGTTACTGAACACTTTCTGGACTCAATTGCCGTTTAGAAACTTGTCCTAAGCTTTGCAATAATCAATGTCCTCTGAATGTATCAATTTTAGCTACTATTGTGTAATTCGAAAATCAAAAAGGTTCTCTACATTTATCTTCTTGATATTATTCATTAGAAGCTGAAGCATTTTACATTTTAATATTTTAATCTTAAAGAGAAGGCAAGGATAAATAACCCTTTATCACAAATGGGTTATGCTCCAAAAGTTCATTTTTTAAGTTAGTTATTTGGTGTTTGAAAAACATTTTTCCAAAGAAAGATTGTTATAAATGGAGGCCCAGGACTAGACCACAGAAGTCTATTAATGTAGCTAAAGTGCATTGCATTTGCTATGAAAAAATAGAAGTGAATACTGCCAAACAAAACAAAACTAAATTAAATATGTTCTATGTATCATATATTTTTGTTCATAGATCCTTCTATAAAACAAAATGAAATTAAATAAGATGTATTGATGCATTTATCATCCCTTCATTAACGAATTTATTTATCAGTATCATTTATCTATTCACTTATCTTTCTGTCATCTAGGTCACTAGTTGTCAGAGCAGATAGAACTCTGGAACCTAATGTCAGGAATACCAGAGTTCAAACACTATCTCAGAGATATATTAGCTCTATGAACTTTTGTAAGTTATTTAACCCATTGTCTGTCTGAGTTTCCTTTTCTAGAAACTAAGGACAATAGCACTTACCTCACCTGATGTGATAATTAGATAATATTTACATTTGCAATTTTTAAAATATTTGCATACATTTAAGTGCTATATAAATGGGATCTAGCTTTCAGTCTCTCTTTCATGTACCACATATTCATGGAAATGGAAAATCCTACTAGAGCATAGAAATTACCCCAGAGCCTCTTGTGTGTTAGAAATAAGAATCCTGGGTCCTTAAGTACCATAACAATGGTGTTTAAAGTTTGACTTTTTCCACCAAAATGAGAAAGATTTGGGTATAGGTTTTGTTCATAGACTGATTCTACAACCTTGAGACTACATTAAATAACTATAAAGATGCTCTTTATCACAAGGCTTAGTACCACTGATGACTTTTTTAAACCCCCATGGGCATGTTGAATTTGAGATGTCTATGAAACATCTACTTCAAGATGGCTAATAAGCAATTTGGGATCTATAATTGTAAGTCAAGCTATACTAAGACTAGATATTTTGATCTGGGAATAAGTGAAAAGCAAAATAGTTTCTGATCCTCTGTATCCCACATTTTTTAGTGTTAGTGGCAGAAAATGAAATAGAGGATGCTAACAATTATGAAGTTTTTAACCTGCCCACAACCCTAGCTGAACTACTGAATCTCTGAATGCTTTGCCATTATTCTATGATGAAATACACTGTTATAGTACTGACAGAACAAAAACAATCATAATCATACTAAAACTGAAATCAGAAGATAAAGAAGTGTTAGCCAAATAGAAAGATGAATCATAGGTTTATTTACTTAAGAAGGAAAAAAGATAAAGTAGATAGTAGATTAGATTTATCTTTTTGAAAAAAAAGACAAGCAGAAACATTTCTTTGTGGGATAGCTGGAAGTCTAATATTTGTAGTAGTTATGATGAATAAAAGCAAATAGACCACTGGAAACAAATAGCAGTTTAGATAGCAGTATTGATTGAAGTTGAAAAATATCTATGAAGAAGCTAAAATCTTTCAATTAAAGTAAATATATATATATGTATATATATATATGTGTATATATATATATATATATATATATATATATATATATATATATATATTACATTTAGTGATTACAATGGAAAGGAAGACAAAAGGAAAGACATTAAGTTTCTGCTGCAAAATAACATTTGGATCTAAGAAATAAAGGGAAACAAAGACTTATAGATTATATAGAAATCAATCAGTTTAACAATTACTAAGCACTTTTAAACATGCCATTAAACAATAAACCAGTCATGATGATAAGCACAGGAGAATAGAAAGAAAAGCCAAGAAAATCTCTGTCTTCAATGAGCAATCAATGAGGAATCTAACAATACTGTAAAAACAAACACAAGCAAAATACAACAACAATAAATCAACCAACTACATACCCTTAAAGTATGTGTAGAGTTACGGAAAGTACTATGAGGGGAGAAGTTACAGTTGTGGATGGGTAAGAGGAAAAACCTTTTATAAAAGCTATGAATTGAACTGGTGCTTGAAGAAAGCCATGGAAATCAATATATATATATATATATATATATATATATATATATATATATATATATATATATAGAGAGAGAGAGAGAGAGAGAGAGAGAGAGAGAGAGAGAGAGAGAGAGAGAGAGAGAGAAGAGAGAGAGAGAGAGAGAGAGAGAGAGCGAGAGAGAGCGCTTAGATTTCTTGCTGCCTTGAGGAGCAAGGGAGAAAAAAATTGGAACTCAAACATTTTATAAAACATTTTATAAAAAAATGAATGTTGAAAATTATTTTTATATGCAAATAGAAAAAGTAAAATTTCTTTTGAAAAAGGATGATGATTAAACAGGGTAAATATTTCCTTAAAGAATATTACTGGAAGGTAGGAAATGCAATTAAATACCAAGGAATACTATCATATAAAATTTAAAATAAGTAGATCACAAGAAAAGAAATAACTTTAAAAAATAAAAAAAAAGTCATTTCAATATTAGGTATGTTTCTGTAGTCAACTCATTAAGGGATTGCATCAAAATCAATATCAGATTCAAAGAAAGAATAGTGACAAGTCACTGGATAGAAATTATAATCCTACCCTGAAATCTTTAAAGGAGTAGTCAACTCCAAAGATATGAAAAGAGCAAAGTGAAGAAATGGGTGACCATTTTTTAGAGAAATTTACCTTTTGTAAAACAGTTGCTATAACAAAGAATTAAATATTGGGCCCAGAAATTAAAATTTCACAAATTAACATGTTATATTGTTATTTGTATGTTGTATTGTATTTTTATTTATTTTGTTAAACACTTTTCAGTTATATTTGACTCTGGTTTGGAGTTGGACATTTTTCAGGCTTCAAGTTTGACAACTTTGACCAGGAGGACCACAGCAATCTTTCAGTCTTCAGATGTTATTCATTTTTCACAATTTTTTACAGTTGAAACCAGATATAGTAACATCATTATATCACTATCATAGTGATCTCCAAATTCTTTAATGAAATGGTTAAATTAATATTTACCATATTTTCTTATTTGTACTAGCATTTAAAATGATTTTTTATTTATTATGTTTTTAGAGTATTTTCATTTTTTTTAATACTACACATCCCTTCTACTCTCACAAAGGTAAATAAATAAATAAAAAATAAAAGAAGCAAAAGCAATTCAAATAATTAATGAATATATCCATTATTCACCTCCCCCCCAATACCCTCACACATATGCTATGTAGAAAAATGGGAAAGTTAGTCCATATTCTCATATCTTCTTTAAGATGAATAGTGGCCATGATAATTAAAAAAAGTCAGTGGAATTTTGTTTTTTTTTTCTTTCAATTTACATTCTCTTCATTGTATATATTATTTTCATTATTCTGTTTACTCTGTATCATTTCATATATGTCTTCCACAGGAGAGGAGCAGAGATTCACTCTGTGATTTCATTGGAATAGGAAACTCCATGGTGAGAAAAAAAAATCTCTCAGTGCTTTGGACAACTCTCTCAAGACCAGAGGTGCCAAAAATAATGCTTACCTACTATGTTAGAATAATTTTTTTTTCCTCTACTAACACCTACTTTTTGTGTAATTCTGGTCAAGTCATTTAACTTCTCTAAGTTAATGGTTTCACACTCAAATATGAATATCCTTATGAGAAGCATATTGATTTAGAAAACCACAAATTAACCTTTTTTGTTCCATAGCATTTTTTTTTTTTTACTGGCTGTGATTTTTCTTTCTTTTTAAAATTAATTTTATAATTATAATTTTTTGACGGCACATATGCATGGGTAATTTTTTTTTACAACATTATCCCTTGTACTCACTTCTTTTCTGAATTTTCTCCTCCCTCCTTCTACCCCCTCCCCTAGATGACAGGAAATCCCATACATGTTAAATGTGTTACGGTATATCCAAGATACAATATTGTGTGTAAAATCGAATTTCTTGTTGCACAGTAAGAATTGGATTCAGAAGGTAAAAGTAACCTGGGTAGAAAGACAATAGTGAAAACAGTTTACACTCAATTCCCAGTGTTCCTTCTCAGCATGTAGCTGCTCTGTCCATCATTGATCAATTGGAATTGGATTAGCTCTTCTCATGTTGAAGATATCCACATCCATTAGAATATATCTTCATACAGTATTGTTGTTGAAGTGTATAGTGGTCTTCTGGTTCTGCTCATTTCACTCAGCATCAGTTCATGTAAGTCTCTCCAAGCCTCTTTGTATTCATCCTGCGGGTCATTTCTTACAGAGCAATAATATTCCATAACATTCATATACCATAATTTACCCAACCATTATCAATTTTTAAAATTAATTTTATAATTATAAATTTTTTTTGACAGTACATATGCATGAATATATTTTTTTATTATCCCTTGTATTCATTTTTCCAAATTTTCCCCTCCCTCCCTCTACTCCTTCCCCTAGATGATAGGCAATCCTATACATATTAAATGTGTTAAAGTATAACCTAGATACAATATATATGTGTAAATCCAATTTTCTTGTTGCACGTTGAGAATTGGATTCCAAAGGTCTAAGTAACTTGGGTAGAAAGACAGTAGTGCTAATAATATTCCATAACATTCATATACCATAATTTACCCAACCATTCTCCAATTGATGGCCATCCATTCATTTTCCAGTTTCTAGCCATTACAAAAAGAGCTGCCACAAACATTTTGGCACATACAGGTCCTTTTCTCATCTTTAGTATTTCTTTGGGATATAAGCCCAGTAGTAGCACTGCTGGATCAAAGAGTATGCACAGTTTGATAACTTTTTGGGCATAGTTCTAAATTGCTCTCCAAAATGATTGGATTCTTTCACAACTCCACCAACAATGCATCAGTGTCCCAGTTTTCCCGCATTCCCTCCAACATTCATCATTACTTTTTCCTGTCATCTTAGCCAATCTGACAGGTGTGTAGTGGTATCTCAGAGTTGTCTTAATTTGCATTTCTCTAATCAGTAGAGATTTGGAACACTTTTTCATATCAGTAGATATAGTTCCATTTTCATCATCTGAAAATTGTCTGTTCATATCCTTTGACCATTTATCAATTGGAGAATGGTTTGATTTCTTATAAATTAGGGTCAGTTCTCTATCGATTTTGGAAATGAGGCCTTTATCAGAACCTTACCTGTATAAATATTTTCCCAATTTGTTACTTCCTTTCTAATCTTGTTTGCATTAGTTTTGTTTGTACAAAAGCTTTTTAATTTGATGTAATCAAAATTTTCTATTTTGTGATCAATAATGATCTCTAGTTCTCCTTTGGTCATAAATTCCTTCCTCCTCCACAGGTCTGAGAGGTAGACTATTCTGTTCCTCTAATCTATTTATGTCTCATTCTTTATGTCTAAATCATGGACCCATCTTGATCTTATCTTGGTATATGGTGTTAAGTGTGGGTCCATATCTAATTTCTACCATACTAATTTCCAGTTTTCCCAACAGTCTTTTTCAAATAATGAATTCTTATCCCAAATGTTGGTATCTTTGGGTTTGTCAAACACTAGATTGCTATAGTTGTACCCTATTCTGTCTTGTGTACCTAAGCTGTTCCACTGATCGACTAGTCTATTTCTTAGCCAATACCAAATGGTTTTGGTAACTGCTGCTATATAATATAGCTTTAGATCAGGTACAGCTAGACCACCTTCATCTGACTTTTTTTTTTCATTAATTCCCTTGAAATTCTTGACCTTTTATTCTTCCCCATAAATTTTGTTGTTATTTTTTCTATGTCATTAAAATAGTTTCTTGGGAGTCTGATTGGAATAGCACTAAATAAATAGATTAGTTTGGGGAGTATTGTCATTTTTATTATATTTGCTCGGCCTATCCATGAGCACTGAGTCCAACAATTCTTCAATTGATGGGCATCCATTCACTTTCCAGTTTCTAGACACTACAAAAAAGGCTGCCACAAACATTTTGGCACATACAGGTCCCTTTCCCTTCTTTAGTATTTCTTTGGCATATAAGCCCAGTAGTAGCACTGCTGGATCAAAGAGTATGCACAGTTTGATAACTTTTTGGGCATAGTTCCAAAGTGCTCTCCAGAATGGTTGGACTCTTTCACAACTCCACCAACAATGCATCAGTGTCTCAGTTTTCCCACAGCCCCTCCAACATTCATCATTATTTTTTTCCTGTCATCTTAGCCAATCTGACAGGTGTGTAGTGGTATCTCAGAGTTGTCTTAATTTGCTGAGAGGTAGACTATCCTTTGTTCCTCTAATCTATTTATGATCTCATTCTTTATGCCTAAATCATGGACCCATTTTGATCTTATATTGGTATATGGTGTTAAGTGTGGGTCCATGCCTAGTTTCTGCCATACTAAAGTTTTTGTCAAATAATGAATTCTTATCCCAAAAGTTGGCATCTTTGGGTTTGTCAAATACTAGATTGCTATTTTTATTCACTATCTTGCCCTGTGAATCTAACCTATTCCACTGATCAACTAGTCTATTTCTTAGCCAATACCAAATGGTTTTGGTGACTGCTGCTTTATAATATACTTCTAGATCAGGTACAGCTAGGCCACCTTCATTTGATTTTTTTTTTCATTAATTCCCTTGAAATTCTCGACTTTTTGTTCTTCCATATGAATTTTGGTGTTATTTTTTCTAGGTTATTAAAATAGTTTCTTGGGAGTATGATTGGTATAGCACTAAACAAATAGATTAGTTTAGGGAATATTGTCATCTTGATTATATTCACTCAGCCTATCCAAGAGCACTTAATGTCTTTCCAATTATTTAAATCTGACTTTATTTTTGTGGCAAATGTTTTGTAATTTTGCTCATATAATTCCTGACTTTCCTTTGGTAGATATATCCCCAAATATTTTATACTATTGACTGTTATTTTGAATGGAATTTCTCTTTGTATCCCTTGCTGTTGGATTGTTTTGCTAATATATAAAAATGCTGAGGATTTATGTGGATTTATTTTGTATCCAGCAACTTTGTTAAAGTTGTGAATTATTTCTAATAACTTTTTATTAGAATGTCTGGGGTTCTCTAAGTATACCATCCCCTGCAAAGAGTGATAGTTTGATTTCCTCCTTACTTACTCTAATTCCTTTAATGTCTTTCTCAACTCTTATTGCTGAGGCTAACATTTCTAATACAATAGTGAATAGTAATGGTGATAGTGGGCAACTTTGTTTCACTCCTAATCTTAATGGGAAAGGTTCCAGTTTATCTCCATTACATATGAAGCTTTGACTGTTTTAAATATATGCTCCTGACTATTTTAAGGAATAGTCCATTTATTCCTATGCTCTCAAGTGTTTTTAGTAGGAATGGATGTTGGATTTTATCAAATGCTTTTTCTTAATCTATTGACATGATCATATGGTTTTTGTTAATTTGATTATTAATATGGCTAATTATACTAATAGTTTTCCTAATATTAAAGCAGTCCTGCATTCCTGGTATAAATCCTACTTGATCATAGTGTATTATTCTGGGGATGATTTTCTGTAGTCTTTTTGCTAATATCTTATTTAAGATTTTAGCATCAATATTCATTAAGGATTTTGCTCTATAGTTTTCTTTCTCAGTTTTCACCCTACCTGGTTTAGGTATAAGTACCATGTCTGTGTCATAAAAGTTTAGTAGGACTCCATCATTCCCTATTTTTTCAAATAGTTTATATAACATTATGGTTAATTGTTCTTTAAATGTTTGGTAGAATTTACTTGTAAATCCATCTGGTCCTGGGGATTTTTTTCTTAGGGAGTTGATTAATAGCCTTTTCTATTTCTTTTTCTGAAATGGGACTATTTAAGCAATTTACTTCCTCCTCTATTAATCTGGGAAGCCTATATTTTTGGAGGTAGTCATCCATTTCACTTAAGTTATCAAATTTATTGGCAAAAAGTTGGGCAAAATAATTCCTTATTATTGCTCTAATTTCCTTTTCATTGGTGGAAAGTTCCCCCTTTTCATTTTTAAGACTAACAATTTGATTTTCCTCTTTCCTTTTTCTGATCAGATTTACCAAAGGTTTATCTATTGTATTGTTTTTTTCATAGAACCAACTTTTAGTTTTATTTATTAATTCAATAGTTTTTTACTTTCAATATTATTAATTTCTCCTTTTAATTTTAGAATTTCAAGTTTAGTATTTGATTGGGGTTTTTAGTTTTGTCTTTTTCTAGCTTTTTAAGTTGCAAGCCCAATTCATTGATCTTTTCTTTCTCTATTTTCTTCAAGTAAGCCTCTAAAGATATAAAATTTCCCCTTTATTACTACTTCAGCTGCATCCCACAAATTTTGATATGATGTCTCATCATTGTCATTATCTTAAGTAAAATTATTAATTGTGTCTATAATTTGCTGTTTTACCCAATCATTCTTTAAGATGAGATTATTTAGTTTCCAATTACTTTTTGGTCTATTTATCCCTAACGTTTTGTTGAATGTAGTTGTTATTGCATCGTGATCTGAAAAGAAAGCATTTACTATTTCTGCCTTCCTACATTTAATTTTGAGATCTTTATGTCCTAATATATGGTCAATTTTTGTAAAGGTTCCATGAACTGCTGAGAAGAAAGTATACTCCTTTCTATCACCATTCAGTTTTCTCCAAAGATCTATCATACCTAAATTTTCTAATATTTTATTTACCTCTTTCTTTCTTATTTGTTTTGTGGTTTGATTAATCCAATTCTGAGAGTGCAAGGTTGAGATCTTCCACTATTATTGTTTTGCTGTCTATTTCTTCTTGCAACTCTCTTAATTTCTCCTTTAGGAAGTTAGATGCTATACCACTTATTTTTAGTATTATGTTTATATGTTTAGTATTGATATGGCTTCATTGTCTTTGCTACCCATTAGCATTTTATAGTTTCCTTCCTTATCTCTATTAATGAGATCAATTTTTGCCTTTGCTTGATCTGAGATAAGGATGGCTACCCCTGCTTTTTTGATTTCACCTGAAGCATAATAGATTCTGCTCCAGCCTTTTACCTTTACTCTGTATGTATTTCCCTGCCTTAAATCTGTTTCCTGTAAACAACATATTGTAGGATTCTGACTTTTGATCCAGTCTGCTATCCGCCTCTGCTCAATGGGAGAGTTCATTCCATTCACATTTACAGTTAAAATTACTAATTCTGCATTTTCTGCCATCATAATATCCCCGATTATGCTTTTTTTCCTCCTTGCCCCCCCACCCTTTCCCAAGTATTAAACTTATGGGCCCCCATTGTGTCATGCAGCTCTCCCTCTTCAGTTTCCCTCTATCCTCCCTTCAGATCGCTTCCCCTTGTTGCATAGCATTTTAATTTATTTTATTAGACATTTTTCAATTAAATTTGTGCTTGGGTAAGCTCTGATCAAGAATATGTGGACAGTTGTAGATGAGTTTGATACCTCTGCTCTAAATAACCCTTTGAGACTGGAAGTATCTGTCCTATTTTGGTAAAGGGATTTCCTCATCTACAACTTATTGGTTAAATCTTTGATCTAATCAAATCAGGTATTCCTTGAACAATGCTTATCATTTGATGAACACTATATTTGGATTGTACTGTAGATTGGTAACTCCAAATTACTTTCCAAAGTGGCTATACCAATTTAAAGTTCTATCAGTAGTATACTAAGATCCCTATTTTCCCATATTTTATAACATTAACTACTCCCATCTTTTTGTGTGTGTTTGCTAATTTACTGGATGTGATGTGAAATTTAAGTGATTTTTATTTGCATTCAAATAATTGCTAATTTAAATAGTTATGAGCTATAAACTTGTTCTCTGAACTCATATGCATTCTATCAAAGGTTTTTAGTTCCTAGTTACTGGGTATATCTTTTCTCCCAGAATTCTAAGGGTATTTTCTAGGGGTGGTGCCATTAGCATGACTCCTTGCCCCCTATAATTTGTTTTTCCCCATATCTATAGCATTTATTGCCCCATCATCAATTAACCAATTGATGTCACTTATCTTAAAAAAAAATACTGAAAAGAAGAATGCATTGTCTTTGTTCATTGCTGTGCTCTGTTTCAAAGATTATTCCTCAGGGCTATTTTATTCACTGTGGAGCAAACTGGTTTATCTTTCAATTTTGTTACATCTGAAGACTCTTCCAATCTTTTAAAGTTTACAAGATTGTAGGCTACTCTATCTCGTCTTCCATACTATTACATTTAAGAACAGGCAGAATAAAATGTATTGCAAATAGGAAAAAAAGATCATAATCTCAAAGTTTCATATTGGGGAAAACAAGGTACTGGTGCTGACTTGCTGTCAAAAGTTCATGGCATAAAATAGCATGACTTTCCTCAGTCACTACCAGAAAATAGATCTAAATTCAGTGAGTCTGTGACTTTCGAATATAAACTTAATTCTAGTTCAGGAAATAAGAAATAGTCTTTTCTTCACAGAAAAGAAAATAGGCAGAAAACAGTCTCACAAGTCACTCCAATCCCCAAAGTGGCTTGGCATTTAGGTAGAGCCCCCTGAATATGCTTCTATGACTGGGCTCTTCAATGAGTCCACAAGTTTCTGAAACAAAATTTTCTAGCATTATTAGTACTTTCTTATATTTTGAGAATCATTTATTCACATCCTTCCTTTTATCTTAGAGTTCTTCATCTTAAGTATATTCAAGTACTAAGCATTAATTCCTTATATAGCCCAAATATTAGATAATATGAGAGGTTTTTTGATACATTTCTCGCAATTAATAGCTCCTTTTCACATCTTAACTACATTGATTTTTTGCATGCAATGTCTTTTCAATTTATTACAAATAAAATTATCTTTTATCTTTTGTGATCACCTCAGTCCTGTAATTTTGTTAAGAACTTCACCCCTTGGGGAAGCTAGGTAGCACAGTGGATAGAGCACCAGCCCTGAAGTCAGGAGTACCTGAGTTCAAATTTGGTCTTAGACACTTAACACTTCCTACCTGTCACTTAACCCCAATCTCCTCAGCAAAAAAAAAATAAAAATCCTTTTTCATAGTTTTAAAACATACATGATCTAGTTCTCGTGTATTGAAACATAATTATATGATGATTAATATTCAACTTGAATATCCATTTATGATATTATGGTTTATGGGATAAATTGTTGGTATAAACCTAATTTCTGCTCAGCTGATTTACAATTATCTCAGTATTTCTTGTTAAATAGGAAGTTCTTACTGAAGGCACACATAATCCAAGATTTATAAAAAATGCTGTTATTGAATTCAGTTGTTTCTAATTCTTCCTTATGTTTTCTGTTTTAGTAATCTATTTTTAAAAACACTTTATGAAAATTCTTGGAAGATATTGGAGTAGGTCAGTAAACTCCAAGCTCCAAGCCATCCAGATTTCCCCCACAAACAGAACAAATTTATACCTGAGGACAAACATAGACTAGTAAAAAACAAAGCACAGGGGATCTCCTGGGATAACCAGATAAGACAGGAAGAAAAAGCCAGAATGAGTTTAACCAGTGTGAAGTGCTAATGATGCCGGCAGTAGCCCCCTTTAAGATTATTTTCTGATCCCCAACCCCCATGGCTGACCTTTGATTTACAAGACCTGGTCAAAACCACCCTTTTGTATTTCAAAGGTAGTTAGCTGGATCTGAGTTAACTTGGGCTATACCCAGTCTCCATTCTAATGATCTGCTTGGTTTCCCAACCCCCACCTGGTGGGGTCTTGCCATTGCAGGGTTCAGCAAGCAACCAATTTGGGACTCCACCCATAGGCCCCTTCAACCAAATAAAAGAGACAAGCTGGAATCATCTCTTTGCAGAGGGTTGAAACATGCAAGCACCATGCTTTGCATCATAGACTCTCTGTCCGCCACTTATGGTGTATTTATTTCTCTATCTAACTCCTTTTTATAACCAGACTTTAAACTTACTTCCAAACCCTACAATAAACCTTTTTTTTTAATCAATCTAGATTTTCAGGCCTGTGAATTCATTTACAGGGGACTCTGCATCACTGCTAGAACTCATTTAACTCTATATCCAAAGGAGTTGCAGGGGAGCTCCATTTGACTCCCTGTACCCCAAACCTGCCACTAAACCTACACAGAAACAACCAGTGGGGAGTCCTGGGCATGGCTGGGTTTGGCTGAAGCCTCAGCTTGAACTAAGGAACTTTTTACCTCCTGGACAACATGAGGAGTCAGGGGTCTGAGTCAGGGAAGACTGAAGGAACTTCTGCTGATTAGGAACACTAGGCCCAGATGTGCTGTTGAGATACAGAAAATGGGCAAGAAGGAGCCAGCAAACTCAATGAATGCAGAAGCAGTGGGAAAAGGAAGCTGAGAGCTCCTGGCACTTGCGGGAGGGTGGAAATCTTGGTTTGGAATTCTAGCCAGAGAGGAGAGTTGAAATAAAGCTAAAGGTACTATCCCCCCATCCCAGGATTAGAAATGCTTACAGTACTAATACTCATTTAAAAGAATTGGCAAAGAAGAAAGAATTCAATCACAGAAACTTATTATAGTTATAGAGAAAGTGGAGTTCATCTTCAGAGGAGGACAGGGAAGTAAAAAAAAAAAAAAAGGCCTTTTCTATCCCAAAGATGATACCTGCCCAGAGAGAAATTATACAACTCAAAAAAGACTTTAAAAAGTAGATCAGAAATATTGAGGAAAAAATAAAAAAAAATCATTCAAGAAAAACAAGATTGTGAAAAAAGTTAATCAGCTAGAAAAGGACATACAATCTTATACAAATAGTTCTTTGAAAATTAGAATGCTGCAAAGTCAATCCAGCAAACAAAACAAAATATAAAGGGTGAAAAAAATAGAACAGAATGTGAAACATTTTATAAGAAAAACAACAGATCTAGAGAACAGATCAAGAAAAGAACATATAAGAATAATTAAAGTACCTGAAAGCAGTGACCAAAAAAGAATTTTGATGTCATACTACAAAAAACCAATCCAAGAAAATTGTGATACAACATGAGGGAAATAGAAAAAAAAAAAAAATATATATATATATATATATATGTATATATATATCTGTGCTTAACTGTAAGCCTGCTTGGGAGAGGTGGTAGGTAAAAGGGGAAAATAAGAATAAAATAAAAAGTGCACAGCATTGAACAAAAGAATAATCTACAAGGAAGAAAAGGAAGGACAGACCTACATGAATATAATCTCTTCTATATGCTTTCTTAAAATGAAACTTATTGTTATATATTTTGAATCACCCCTGATTTTTGCTGGGCACATGAAATTGTTTTTTCTATTTTATTTTTCTTTTCTGTCTTTCTTTTTCTATTCTTTTTTTTTCTTATTTTATATTGAGTTCAATTATAAAAGGAAAACATATTCTTATAAAACGTTTTACCTAGTTTTAAATGTGGTTATTTAAAAGTTAAAGTTTCATGTATCTAAGATTACATATTTTCATTTGTTCATTATTATTGTTTTGTAGCTTGTCTGCTATCATATTTGATGATATAGCCTAATGAATTGCCGCCATCTACTAGTTGAATGACTGTGGTTAAGTTGTTTATTTTATATACTGTGATTTAGTATAGTATAGTAGACTTGAAGTTAGGAGATATATATACATATATATATATATATATATATATATATATATATATATATATATATATTTAATTTCTAACACTAATATTTACTGGCCTTTGGGGGGCATTTTCAAAGGTTTAGTAAATTTCTCTGATTTTTAATACTCATGTTATCAATAGTAATATAAATCTCTGTTTTTGGCATTTGCTACTTTTATAATTTTGGACAAGTCACTTAATTACTGTGGTCCTCATTTTCATCATCTGTATAATGAAATTATTGAAATAAACAATCTCTCAGGACTTTTCTAGCCCTACCTCATAATCCTATGAAAGAGATTCATATGCTGTTATTTGTCCTTTGTTCTTGAAGAGGGCCATGACATCAGGAAGGTGATGCTATGACATGCAACCTGCTTTGCTTTCCTCTCCAAAGCCATCAGGCACCAAAATAGATCAGGATTGACTGCAGATGGCCCTGGGCACAATGGGACACTTTGATCTTTTAAAGCTAAGTTCTTCAACAAGTCTCATTTTGACTAAGGCAGCACCCATTCAGTGATTAAGACTAGGTAGCAATTGAGGCAAAGAATCTCCTCTTTCATCTAATGAATAAACAAACAAACAAACAAACAAATAAATAAAAACATTCAGGGTTTCTTTCCAAACAGAAATGATTGCTATTTACACGCAATCTGAGTCAATCAGAAGCCAATAGATGGCTCATCATTCCTCAAATATAAAATAAAATCTTTGCTTCTAGGCCTTCTACAATCTGGTTATAACCTACATTTTCACCTTAATTTCATATTATTCTTCCTAATACGTTCTATATTCTAAGCAAATCTAACAACCAAATTGTTCCTTCAATAAAACTTTCCATCCCTTCCTTCTATCTACCTGTTCCTGCAATATACTCTATTCATTTTCAGCTCTCAGAATCATTTCCTGACTTTGAAGATAAACTCAGATATTACTCTTTTCCATCATAAATTCTTTACCAATCTTAGAGATTATTGCTCATTTCTTTCATAAATTATATTCTATTTGTATTTTTCTATATTGTAGAAGAATTTAAGCTTCCGGAAGGCAAAAGCCATTAGAAATATTTATTTGAGGAATTAAACTGAAGATGTTTTGTAAATTTTAAAGGCTAATCAAATGTGTTATTATTTTCATTGTTAATAATTTTTCTGAGCTTCAGTTTTCTTGTCTCTAAAAGAAAATAATATCTACACTACATTTCCATCAGGATTTTTGTCTAGTTTGATAAATTATAAGGGGTTATATATGGACTGTAATTATAAAGGAACACAGATCTTTTTCTTAGTCCATAAGGTATATTAAAATT
Organism: Sminthopsis crassicaudata; assembly: GCF_048593235.1. Taxonomy (NCBI): domain Eukaryota; kingdom Metazoa; phylum Chordata; class Mammalia; order Dasyuromorphia; family Dasyuridae; genus Sminthopsis; species Sminthopsis crassicaudata. The sequence goes on from NC_133620.1 coordinate 187,004,997, forward strand.
ATCTTTCATAAATAAGGGAGGAAATAAAACACAACCAATGATGATGTATTTATTCATATGTGAAATTTCATGAGGTAAGATAGTGATGAAGTTTGTTTTCTATATAGGTTATATATTTATGTGAATAAGGTCACCTGTATCACATTTCTGTATGTTGATCTTTTAAGACCAGTTTCTTTAAAAGTGACCAACTTCCCATATGCCTTTACTCAATGACATTCTAACTTTTGTTGTAAAAGGATTTAATGATACGCTGAAAATAGGAATTCACATTAAATATGGGAACTTAAGATTCGTTATCTTCCTTCATATTATGGCTGGCTGTCATTTTCAAGATATTCTCTAATGTATTTCTGAATTAAACTATAGTTTGATTTCATTGAATTCTCAAGAGGCCCAAGAGAATACATTTAAAATCTACATGAATAAGGATACTTGATGAGAGCCAAATTTAATTATTTTTTGAAGCCAAGACAAATCACAACAGGATGCTGCTGTAGCAATAAGTTTCCAAACAAATTCATTACCTCCCCCAAATCCCAAACAAACCCCAAAGCCATCTATCCAAATAACTTTCACTTAAAGAGAAGACAGCCCCTCTAAGTCTTGGCCCAAAGCCATCTTTTGGGAAGCTTAGGGAAAGCTATACATTTCTCACCTTCAAATGAGGCAGTTATATTGATGATCCCCTTTTGTTTCTGTTTTCATTCTCTATAGTCTCACCTTGTCTTTTATTATATGCTTTAGATGATAAATTGTCAGGGATTGTGGATCTTTGAATACAATCCAAAACTTCATTGACAGACAAACTAAATAGATTGCAAAGGTCTGATACTCTGGTCTTTTATGTTGCAATGTCTATAGCTGGTTAGTTCACCCTTACAAGTATTTCCAGGGGAAAAATCCTCTTTACTTATTACTAATTCTTTAACTATTTCCTAAAATTTGAATTGTTCCCTCATTCATCCTACCTCTGACTCTATTGTCCTGTTACACCATCTACTTTCTAGCTCAATAAGTTAAGAGTATGTAAGTAGAGAGGATGTTTAATAGACCTGAAAACAAAGAAACCTGATACCAGCCTTGATCTATACTAGTATTATTTTGAAACTTTACACAAGTCATATAACTTCACTAACTCTCAGTTTTCTCAAATATAAAATGAAGGTGCTGGACAAAATCATCTTTAAGATTCCTTATAACTCTGAAATACTAAGATCTCTCCGCAGAAACACTTTCAGAGTTCTTCACAAACATAAATTTCCATAGAACCCAAATTTAAGACAGACAGAGGAAAAAGAGAGAATACTATATATCCTTGTAATTTGCACTTAGAATTGTTTCACTGGTTGATGTTAAATAGTTCTTCTCACTTTAGTGAAGAGTCTTCATGAATTACTGTGGGAAAACATCCATGAAACCAAATCAAAATCAATGAACTCTTGATAAGGTTTAGATTTGGGGTACTCAAATGAAAATGAGGTTTAGTAGTGGTGCAAGCAGTTCTCTGTAAAGGAATTTACAGACCCCAAAACCTAGATTGATAAAAGAGGTTTACTATGGGGGTTGGAAGTAAGGTTAAGGAAATAGGTGAGGGTAAAGAGAGGAGGACACAGGAAACATTCCAGTGGGCAGACAGTCTTTGGGGTGGTAGGCATGCCAGCATGGTGCTGCCATGTTTAGACCCTCTGCAAAGAGAGAGTTCCAGTCTGGCTCTTTTATAATAGGGGACTTTGGCTACAAGCTAAAGGGGGCTTGTGGGTGGAGTCCCAAGTTTGCTCCTGGCTGGGTTTCAGCCAGGGTTAGAAGTGGAATTGAATTCAATGGGTTTTGGGACTGAGCCGTCCCAACCCAGATAACAAAGATGAAACTGTTTGTGGTTGGGTTGGAGTCCCCTCACTGAGGCGGAGTTGAATAAGATTTTCTCCTTTGAGTATTTTTCAGAATTTTGGGATTCCCTCTTCACTCTTCACTCTTACTAGGTGCCAGACATTGGGAATAGAAGCAAAAGAAAGATTGTCCATGACCTTAAGTAGCATACATTCTAATAATGGAAGAATACATATTAAAAAAAGAAGCTAAAAAGTAATTATGGGGAAGAAAATAGAAAAAGAATTCTGTAGAGTCAGATATGGACACCACAAAAGACTAATGGTGTGAACATGGCATTTTAATTAAAAAGGAACCAATCAGAAGATTTTCAGAATGAAAAAGCTGGTGGGTTCTGAAAGAAAAACTTCTGGAAATTTGGAAATGGAATCCAGTCCCTGTGATCCCCTTGTGTATCATCTTCTTAAACACCACTAAACAAATCCTCACATGACAATCATTGGACCCATATGGAAGTCTTTCTGGTTTGGCAGAGCTTACCCTACAATGTTTCCTAGTAGTGTAGTATTCATGAAGCTAAAATCAGTTCAACATTACAATGAAACATCTGAATAGAATATAAGATTATTAAAGGTAGATAGTGGTTTTTTTATATATTTTCCTTAGAATGCCCATTACTTAACATAATATTTTTCATACATTAAGCTCTAAATAAATGTCTGCTGAAGCAAAATAAATCAGATTGAATGATAATGGAAGTCCAGAGCATTAACAGATTGTAAAGAAATAAAGAATGGTATCAAAGAAAAGACCTGTACTAGTAGTCATTATCATCTCTCATTTAGATAAAGATATAAATATTGTTATAAAATTTGCAGATACCATAGAGCTAGGAGGTATAGTTAATACCTTTGATGAGTAAGTTTGGAAAGATAGATTACTAGGCCATGTCTAATAAAATGGAATTGGTTAGAGATAAATATAAAATCTTATACTTTGGTTCAAAGGAAAGAAATTGATAAGATTCTAGAAACGTGGCTAGACTTCAGCTTGTATGAAGAAGACATGTTTTTTTTTAAACTGATTCAAAATTAAATATCAAGATACCTATATCAACTCTCATAGATTTAATTGATGTATCTATGTAGATTACTCATAGATCTTTACACAAAGCCCTTGTCTATTCCTTGAGTTTTAGTTCTAAATCACCAACTGCCTTTTGGATCAAGTTTTATTTCCCTGGAGATAGTTTACATTCAAATGACTCAAAAATAATTTATTATTATTCCCAGCAAAGTCTTCAGTCTTTCAAAATTTCCTCTTTTTGTTGAAAGCACCACCAGTCTTCCAGTCTTGTACTCATTATTTGAAACTATATATTCTCCCTCACTTCATATATTCAGTTTCTAAATTTTTCCTTCACAATATTTGTCATATCTGGCCCCTTTTCTTTACTTACACCTTGGATCAGGCTCTCATAAGCTTTTACTTACATTATTTCAACAATTAGATCTCCTTGCCTCAAATTTCCTCTCATACCAATACTTCAAAGAAACCAAAATGATTTTCGTTAAGCACCCATATCATCATGTCACTCCCCTACTTTATAAGTTCTAGTAATTTCCATTCATCTTTCACAAAACACAGAAATGACTCTAAAATTTAAAGCTTTTCAAAACTTGATTCCAGTTTTCATCCTAACCCCAAAGATGGGAAGTTGAGTGGGAGAGAAAATAAATGCTTATTAACTGATTTTTTTTTAAAGAAGCAATATAGCATTAACATTTCTCATTTGGGGATATGAGGATATGTATATGTGTGTGATTCTCTACATATCTATATATCCTTAATTATTTTCCTTGAGAATTTTGTATATAATCAATGGTTCTACTTCCTTTTTTCTTAGCTCTTAGTAGTTCATCTTCTGGCCTTATCATTCATCTGAAACTACTTTCTCTAAGGTTAGCAAGAGATCTCTTAATTATCAAATTTAATGATCTTGTCTCAATTTCATATTTGGCATCTCTGTAGTTTTTGAAAATAATGATTATTCTTTACTCCATTTATTTATCATATGCTTATTTATCATATGTTGTTACCAGGAAGCCTCAAGGATTTCATGATACTTCTTTCTTCTATTTCTTATCCTAAGTAATTCTTTGTGTCTTTCCCTGGATCTCCATCTAGATCATATATTGAGTTCCTCAAATTCCTGTTCTCTACCCTCTTTTCTTTTTTCTCCATACTATTTCATTTGGTCATCTCATCAGTTCTGATGAATTATTTCAAAGCTTTTGATCCTCAAGTTTATTCATCTAGTCCTAACCTCCTGACATGCTCTCTCATCTCCAAATGCTTATTGGTGATTTAAAAATGATTATTTCATAAACAACTTGATCTCAATATGTCAGAAAACCTATCTCTTTATCCCCAAATCCTTTCCTCTTCCTCAAATCTTTATTACTATGAGAGTACTTCCATTCTCCCAGTCATCTTGATGGGGGTTGAGATCCCTTTAAGATTCCTTTCTAATTGCCCAACCCATGGCTGACCTTGATTCACAAATCCTGGTCAAAGGCACCCTTTGAATATCCGGGCCTAGCCCCCACTATCAGTTCAGCTTCCCTCAGCCCCCACCTGATCTGAGCTAATTGAAAAGCCCTCCAAGAATTTAGAGGTACCGCCCATCATCTTTTAGGTATAAAAGAAAAGAGCCGGAAGGCTCTTTTTGCAGGAGCCCTCTCAGCCAACACATGGTATCCTTCCAGCCATGTAAGGGTTCCTGCCTGCCCAGGTCTAACTTAACTTTACTTCCAAATTTCTACAATAAACCTTTTATTTATCAATCTAGGTTTTTGGGCCTGTAAATTCATTTTACAGGCCACACTGCACCTCATGGGATTATCTTACTATCTATGCACTGAGAAATGGGGTTCCCCATTTCCTTTCCCTCATTAATCTAGACTCATATCAAACATGTTATTCCCATCTTTTCACTTACTCTTACTTCTCCCCCCTAATCCAATCAATGCCTTTTCATTTCTTCCATATAACATCTCATCTACACTCCCTTCTCTCTTTTGATATTACTATGACTTTTATACAGGCTTTATTAAGTTCATGTCTGTACTATTATAATAGACTATTAGTTGGTCTCCTAACTCTTTCCAGTGAATCTTCCAATTGATTGTTAGAGTAATCTTCCTGAAATCCAAATCTGACCATGTTACCCTATTATTAAGTCAATTCCAGTGACCTCTTATTACTTGCAGAATCAAATACAAAATATCCTGGTTTATAAAACTTTCTATAACTTGTTTCCATCACCATCACCTCATCTTAACTTTCTAGTCCTCTCCTTTCCCCCAACTTTCTCTGATCCAGTGACTCTGACATCCTTTTTTGCACTACCCCTAATCAGACACCTAATCTTTCTAACCTAAGTATTAAGCATGAAACTTTCTCTCTCATTACCTCTGCCTCCTGGATTCCCTAGTTTTCCTCAAGTCCTTGTTAAATCCTCAGCTTTGCCAAAGGCTTTGCCCAATCCTCTTCAGAGATAGTGCCTTCTTTATAGTATCTCTAATTTCACTTTTGTGTTTTGTTTTTAAATAACAGTATAGTGATGATGATGATGATGATGATGATGATAATGATCATATCATATTCCAAACACTGGGCTAAAAGTTTTACAAATGGTATCTTATTAAATCCTCAATACAACATCTGTGAGGCAAATGTTATCATCCCCATTTTATTGTTGAAGAGACTAAGACAAGTCAAGTGGTTTGCTTAGGATCAAATAACTGGTGTCTGAAGTCTTATTTAAACTTAGGTCTTCCTAATACCAATCCTAGTACTTTATCCCCTATATCACCTAGATGCTTAGGTATTTTTATATTTTCTCTCCCATTGGATTTTTAGTTTATTGAGAGCAGGGGCTATCTTTTTCCATTTAAAAAGAATCTCCAGCACTTAGTGTAATGCTTACTTAGTTCATGGCTGGCACAAAATAAATGCTAGTTTAATTGACTGACACAGTGATGTACAAATAAACTGCAGCACAATATAAATATAAATATGTATTTCTTTATATTCCTATATATCTCCATGTATATATGTACACATATGTATGCATGTGTATGTAGCACACACATACACACATATCAAGACACTTAGCATCTACTTTTTATTACAATTTTTCCTTGACAATTTCATGTATTTACTGATAGTTTTCATTTTCTAAGATTCACACTTTAAATTTAGAGCATGTTTTTATTATGTATATCATTTATCTGAGGTTTGTTTATATAGAGAAATTCTGAATGCTAGTAGTCAGCAAAGGAGGAGTTCTACTTTTATCCTTTTGAATAAACAAGAATAGGAATACTCTGTCATCTGTTAATGGAATAGGACAAAGCATCACTAAGAAGAAGAGCAGTTAAATCAGTTTCTAGAAAATAAAACACCATAGATGATAAATTTTATAATAACATCCCATCTACTGTAAACATGCACGTTACAGGCACTACATTTATGAATAATGGCTTCATTTTGAAGTAATTAGAATTCAATGCCATTAACAGCAGGATGTCGGGATAATTATATTTTAGAATGAAATGTCTGGGAAAAGGCATTTCTGCTCTTATGACAATTATGCCTGTGATTAATGGTATAAATGACAATATCCAATATACATACAGAACAGCAAAAATTAACTGTATCCATCATGAATGACAGTATTAAAATTAGATGGAATCAATAGTCATAGGTGAAGAATGTGTGTTATATGTTCTTTAAGGTGGGTTAGGGTCATAGGGTGGCGGTGAGAGTTTAGCATCTGCTAAGAAGGAGAGAGGATGAAGGATAGGTGAGAGGCAAGGGAAAATACTGTTGCCTTTTTTTCTCCCAAAAATTATGCTTGAGGCTAACTTATTGGCTATTTCCCAGATTTGTTTATGTTGCATAATTGATGAAAAAAAATTGAAGAATGTGCCAGGGTCCATTGTTGGAATTAAAGGTGTTTTGCAAAAGAATTCCACTAACTGGTCAATGTTGACAGTAGTGCCCATAAGAGAAGACCACAGAGAAAGTCACATGGCTTCGCAGGCAATAGAATGGTGGTGAGAGAAGGAATGAATAGTCAGAGACAAGCTCTAGGACAGCTGGTGCCATGGCTAACAATTGTACAATTTCCCTCATATTCAAATTGGGACCTCCAAATAAAGACTAGGAAAGCTCAGCATTAGGTATAATGAAGTTTGTTACCAGGAAGCCTCAGGCAATATGGTCCTTAGGCTATAGCAGGAGAGAATGCACATGGTTTTTAAGACGCTTATGTGCATCTCTATTCCAAATGTCAGGGCTTTTCTGGAGTTTAGGCAGTTTGCTAAACATCAAGACTATGGAAAGTTAAATATTATGGCTGTTTTGAGTCTTTTATGGAGAAAGCAAAGACAACTCTGATTATTTTACTCTTCTGAGGTCTTAGGTTAGGATATTCAAACCAACTAGGAAGCTAGATACTTATGCTCTGAAATAAAAGACTCCAAAATTGGAGGATGGTGGAGGTAAATTGGGTTGATGAATGGGTGTGAGAAGAGAAGGCTAAAGTATGTATGAGACAGGGGAAAGACTAATATCTATGGAATAATATCTATAGAATAGACAGACTGTTGTACAGAGAATGATCAGGCCAGGTAAACAAACAGATTTTTTTAAGAACTACAAGATGCTTAAATAAAAGAGAAACTTTGACAATCATCGAAGTTGACTTTTTTCTAGAAGTCAATTTTATGTTCATTTATCAAAAATAATTTAGAGCCTAGTTTGTTTTAGGGTGGCCAAACATGTTAGGAGGAAAATGACTGCACTATTTACATATATATAAATTCATGACATCCTGTGCATTTACGTCTTTATTTTATATTGAAGGATTATATGTTTTTTGTTTGCAATTCCTTAATTCTGTAGACTCTGTCTTGATAATATAAGACTGATGTCTACATGACAGTGAGTTGATTTATGTCTCCCCTTACTTCTGATCTGCCTCTATAAATGTCTAAACACCTTCACATACTCAAAGGTAACTTCTGACTTTTTCTCTCAAGGTTCACTTCACTGTAGTACTGTAGATCTATTTACTTCTTTCATTCCTTGATTTAGGATTTTATGGTTATATCAGTTTTACGACATAACTTTCTACACTGATACAAATAAGGGACTCTTCTGAAATATATAATCCTTAGGGACTCATCTAGAGCACAGAGAGTTTATGTGACATATCTAGACTCACACAGTCAAGTTATGCCAGGGGCAATATTTAAGTCTAGGCCAATTGCTCTTCACTATGCCATAGTTAACTCTTATTTCCCCGTACTTAGAACTGAAGAATGGAAATATATCTGAAAAGTGCTGCTGAGTTCTTATAAGGACATTCTTTTTGTGAAAAGAAGAGACAAAAGCAGCTTGAAGAGAAATACAATTATGAGGACCCAAAAGAAGGCATTCTCTCATAAAAAATTACTGAGGATACTACTTTTTGAGGTAAAAATACTGACTTCTGGCTGCAATGCATTGCTTTATATAAAATCATCTTCAGGACTTTGGAAACTTGGAATAAAAGAACTATTTTTAGATTATGGGGCTACTTGGATTTTCTCCAATTTTTAGAAATAAGTCATTAGAAGTCAAAGAACAAAAGCTAGAGGTCAAAAGCTAGATCAGGAGTCTGTGAGAGTAAAAGCATAGATCAAGAAAAACAAATTGAGAAAATTGAGGAGAGAAACTCCTTATAAAACTGCTGCTTTAGAAGCTGAATTGATGTGGAGAACTTATCTGATTAAAAAAAATTCTGCTTTTTGAAAGAACTGATTGGAGGAGTTGAAAAATTTCATCTTTAGGGGACAGATGGGAAAATGTGATCTTGCTTTCTATCGCCATTTATAGCTTGCAAAGGAAAAACCTTATCATGGTGTATCTATGTTCCTTTTTACTGAACTGTCTGACTTGAGAAGGGAAAACTTTTTAAAGCCTAAAGAGAGAATACCTAAAGTAGTTTTATAGATCCCACAACCAAAGGAAACTGTTTTTCATTTAAAGATTTCCATACCATTTCAGGAAAATGACTATGAAATCCATGTAGATCTCATTTAAAAACTACTAATTAGCTTTAGTGTTTTGTGCCAGGTATATAATAGGCACATAATAAATGTTTATTGATTAGTTCGTTCCCTAAAAGGACTTAACTTTTCTTCAGTAGCTTGAGAACAAGTAAAGAAGCAGCTTTGTTTAGAAGGAGGATGAGGGAAGATAAGAAATGGTTTTGTGCAGCAGTAGAGAGACTTAAAAGAGAAAAAAAGAGTTTATTTTTATGCTATTTGTATAATAATATAATATTGTTTTAAAATTTTATATGAGTCAGTGAGTAGTAAATTTAATTAGAACAATTATTACAAGAGTAACTACAGTAGATAGGGAATTTTAAGATTCAAGTAATGTAAAATGCCATCTCAATAGAAACTTTTTTAAGCTTTAATGTTTTAGAAGTTTTTCCTTTCTAATCCTTTGGAAGATTTTATAGACATTGCCAAATAATCATCTTTATCTAATTGATTTATAAAACCATAACTTAAAATACTCATCACCTAAATTTATCTTTTTTTAATGCTTTATATACCCATCTTGACTATATTCCTCCTTTAAAAGTTATTGCAGCTTAGTCAAAAGGATGGTTTTAGATTTAGAAGGTCTCACTTTTGGTACTATTTCTGATTTAAAAATTGGGCAAATCACTTCATCTTAGTTTTCTTACCTGTACAATGGGTATTATAATGATAATCATCAATGGACCAAACCATTCAATGTTACAAAATATATTTTGAGAATTGGACCCCCAAATATACTTGATAATTTGTAAGCTCTATGTTCCAGAACCTGGGAGTTTAGAACTCAGAGAGAAGAAGCTACATTCCTTTAATTAATGTAAAAAAAAATAGGTAGAAGTAAATCTTAATAGGAAAATAACAAAATGCTACTACTTGAAAACCCAGAGCAGAATTAAATACATATATATCAGTTCATTGGTTTACTTATGTGATATGATCTATCTGTTGCGATAGACTGTCACCTTAGTCTCTAAACAGTTGTACCAACTTCTCTATGCTCATGATTCTGCTGCATTGCTTTATATGTAAGTCATGTGCCAAAATTACCTGTTTCTGAAAACTCATTCCTCTTCTAATCTCTCCCATTCTTCCCTAGGCTAATTCTAATTTGATTCACTTGCTTTCTAGGCCAATCCTCTCTAACTTTTAGGATCCCAAGTATATTTTCTTTTCCCCTGCCCCAGGTCTATTTTCCAGAAAATATCCTATATTCTAGATCTTCTTAGATCTAAAATAGAATGATCTTTTCTAGATAATTTTTTCCTACTGCTAAGTATAAAGAACCAGGTTATTATCTAATAGTCAGACTACAGATTTTCTCAAGTTCTTAAACTTCAGCAACACACCACTACAGCTTCATACAGACATGTGATTATATCCTAAGTCTCATTATTTCTCCAAATTATATCAACTCCAAAATATAGAACTACGAAATTCCAATTTCTGCCAGTACCTTCTTTTGCTCTCTCCTTCTCTAATTCACATTAAATCTACTCTCCAGGATTATTGAAACTTCTTGTCCATTGACTCATTCCTATTCCTTTCATCTATTATTTCCCTTTGTAGTTTCTACTTTGTCTTTCTACTTAGCATATTAGTCTGGTTCTTTATTTCAAGGAGCAAAAAAAGTGATACCTTTAATATAATAATATTTTAATGACATATAAATCACTCATAAAAGCAAAATTGAAACACTCTCCATCTTTAAAAGGAACAAAGAAATATGTTTGTATCTCTGTTCCATCAATGTCTCAGCCTTGTTTTGTTCTAAAAATGAAAACAATTATATAGTCAAAAACTAGGACATCTCTATCCAGAGTAGAGAACTTTTCATAGTTGTCCAAGGTAAGGAAAGTCTTTGGGAATTTATATTGAGATTCAAAATAAAGAGGGCTGAACATTTTATAAATGCACAAACAGAAATATGCTTGGACGCACTAATTATGAATAAATCAGATAGGCACAAACATTGGATTTAGTAGAATTCCTTGGTATCAGGTACTGATATGGATTTATTAGTCACATTAGATTTTTATTATTTTCATTATTAGTCATCTCCAGACCATAGATTTTAATGTCTCTTAATAGGTTCTACCTATAAAATTCTTTTTCTCAATGACCTTTCCCCATTTCTGACCTATCAATCATCATTCAGAGGTAATATCCACCATCCAGTTTCTTTCTTTGCAAAGTAACTCCACATATTACAAAACCAAGGTGTATAATCTTATATGGGCTCTTAATACTTCCTGTTAATCCTCCTTATTCCGTCTTCATGGAATTACCTAATTATTACAAACCTTTGTTCACTCCAATAATCCCTAATTGTATAATCAATTTCTCTTTACACATTTATAACACATGAACTTACTTAACCAAAGAAATACCACCATAAAACATCAACTATTTCAGCTAATTTATTTACTTCTTCAGACTTTCTCAATATCATCCTCTCCCTTTTCCTCTTCTAGTTATAGAATAAATATCCTTGACTTTCACTAACAATAATCCTTATATTTTCATATTTGATACAATTGCTTAATATTTTCTGCAGTAAGTGATATCAGATATTTTGCATTTTCTTCTATTTTTCTCAAATTTCAAATTTTAATATTTTTTTTCTACCTTAAAGAGTCACTGATTTTTGTTAGATTTATACATATACCATAACTTATTCAGACATTCTCTAACTAATGGGCATCCACTCAGTTTCCAATTTCTTGCCACTACAAAAAAGGACTGCTACAGTTTTGCACATATGGGTCTCTTTTCTTCATTTATGATCTGTTTGGGATATAGGCTCAGTTGATACACTGCTGGATCAAAGATACACTGCCCAGAATGATTGAAAAAGTTTCAAACTCCACCAACAATGTATTATCCACTTCCTATTCTGAGATTTTTTTTCCCCAGTTCTTCCCTTCAGAGATTTTATTCACTTTATTTCTTTTACATATTTATATAAGCTTTGTGGAAAACCCCTCCATTCTATTCCACCCCACTTTAAACCTCTGCTTGCATTTTTAAACTCTTCCAGGCTGCATTTTTTTTTTCCAGGAATCTTTAGACAATAATTTTCTATATGGATTGCCATCTTTTATTTGTTTATCTGTCTTAAGTGGAGGTTTTGTGTCAGATCCAAGTTCTTTTTGCTGCTGTGTCTTTTAGGTGGCAGAGTGGGAACTGCTCTGCTTATCCTGGTTTAACTGAGTTCCTGTCCTGATTCTGCCTTGCCTCCTTCCTGGGATTATGACCTCTTGTATCTTTGAGATACAAAGAACTATATCTTCAGCATTGTCCTTGATGTCTAAGGACAAAGTGTAAAGCAAATCAAAATCCTTTGGTATGTTGGGCTGAGAGCTGCCATTTTATGCTAGTGTCTTCTCTAGATGGCTTCCAAAGTCCTTTGATAATTTTTAACCATCATGGAGTGTAATGTTCATTGGTTCGATTTTCTTGGGGTCTTTGAGGCAGCCTTCGTTTCAGGAGAGTAATCACCACATGAGTAGTCAGGGGTTAAAGTTCAAATCCTTTGTTGTCTCCTTCAAAGTCCTATCTCCTTCGCTTGGGGCTCAGCTAGTTTTCTGGGGGCCTTCCGGAGTCTTGGTTTCAGTGGAGAAGTGAAGGAGGAGAGCCTGCCACCAAGGAGGTGTGAGATGAAGTGAATGAATCTCTTTGAATCCAAAGGTTTGTGCTTCAGCCTCCAGCCACCACAAAAGTGAACGATGGAATGAATCTGTCTCAGCCTTTGCTGGCTGTTATATACTCCATTATCATAGATGTGAACCTTGCGGAATTGTATTAAGGACTAAATACATGTATTGAACTAGAGAACTGTTAAGCACCATGCTAAAGTAGATAACTATTACATTTATTAATTCCACTGAATTAACACCTTATAAGAATCCTTGTTTCAGAGTTCTGGCCCATAACAATGGGGATTTCAAATTTTATTGCCTCTTGATTTGATTGAATCAAGTTTGATTGTCTCTGGTCCAGTTGTAAGAGATAGGGGAGGTTTTCAACTTATTTGCCTACATTGTTGTTTTGTATGTTGGTGGTCCCCTTTCCATTTGCCTATTATCCTCTAGACTGCTTTTTTGTCTAGGTGTGTCAGAATAAGTCATTTCTTAGAGTTTCTGATTTTATTTATTGATCATTGTTTGATCTGTTGCAATTTTTAGGTTTCTGCTGTAGTAGCTATGGGAGTACTAATCTGGATACCACTGGTATCCTTCTTTGTCCTGCCAGGTGATCTTCAGAATCTTCCTAAAACAATTCAAATGCATATAACAATGAGGTCAGCACAATGGCCTTCAGTTTAGTAGTCAATCTAATATCTTCTCTCCCATACTCTCTTTCAGAGTATCCCAAACACTGCACTAGCTCTGGAAATGCATGTGTCAATCTCATTATCAATACGTACATGCCTAGAAAGTATATTGCCAAGGTAAGTGAACTTAGCCACAGAATTCAAAACTTCTCCATTTGCCATAACTGATGGTTCCATGGGATGATGTGGTGCTGGTTCATGGAGTACCTGTGTTTTCTTGGTGTTAATTGTCAGGCCAAAGTTATCACAAACAGTAGAGAACTTATCTGTACTTTGTTCCATCCCAATTTCAGAGACTGCATTAAGTGCATATCATTGGCAAACAAAATATTGTGCACCAACACTCCCTCTACTTTAGTTTTGGCTTGTAGCCTTTTCAATTTGAAGAATTTGCCTTTAGTGCAGTGCTGAATTTGATGCTATGTTTGTTCTCACTGAAGGTGTTTGACAACATGGCTGAAAACATCATGCTAAAAAGCATGGGAACAAGCACACAGCCTTGTTTTATTTCATTGGTAATTGAGAAAGCATGAAAACATTGTCCATTATCCAGAAGTTAAGCAAACATGCCATCATTAAATTGACATACTATACTGATGAACTTCTCTGGGAACCAAATTTTGACATAATTATCATAAGTTCTTGCAATTGACAGTAATAAAGGCTTTCCTGCCACAAACTGAATCTCTTCCATTTCAATTGTCTTAGGAAGATTCCAAAGATTACCTGGAAGTATAAGATATCTGACACTGTTTTCAAAATAAACTGCCAAACATTCAAACTCTATTGTAGAGAGCACAACTCCATTGGGCTGGTCACAATATTTGAATGTCAAGTTTATGCTTGCCAAAAAGACTATTTATGGAGGACTCATACAAGGCAAGCACTCACAAAGTGATCAGAAAAAGTGAATCAAAAATACTCGCAGGGTCTCTCTTAAGAACTTTACAACTGATTGTATAACACGGAAGACACTGGGGCAGGACTACCCAGCATGGTATGCCCTCATCAGGGAAGATACTATGCTCTATGAGCAAAACAGAATTGAATTAGTCTAGAGGAAAAGCAAGATGTGAAAAGTTAGAGAATCCACCCCAAATATTCATAAGGACTATCTGTGTCTGAACTGTGGCAAAGCATTCTGATCTCATATTGGTCTTATGGATCACAGTCAGATATACAAACTTGACTCTAAGATAGTGATGCCATTTTTGTCCTCTTTGAGAAGGAAGGACAACAGCCAACCAATCTTTATCTAAATATTATTTTCATAAGCTCTTTTATTCCTTTCCAGGTTAGATTATTAAGTTCAACTAGTCAGGTTATTCAATACAATTCAACAAATATTTATTAAATAGTTGCTTTGTGCCAGATACTAGTCTACTATGTACTTAGCATTTACCACCAATATTTTGCTTTGCTCCAAAATCCTTAGTGACCCTCTACTACATAAATACTAAATAAGTGCAAATTACTCTGCCTGATATTCAAAGTCTTCCACTGGTGATATTCTACAATAGTTTTCTAGATTACTCACATGCCATTTCTCTAAAGGCTGTCCAACTAAACTATAATAATATTTCCTGAATGAGTTGTCAAGTAATTATATTTTCACATGATTTTGCTCAAATGATTCTTTATATCTAGGATGTATTCCTTCCCCATTCTAACCTGTTGAAATAATCTGTCCTTTAAAACTTACCTCATTTTACCTCTCCTAAGCTGTCCTTTCCAATTGATAATATATTAAGAAGAACTTTTTAAAAGCTTATATTCCAGACTCTCTATGAGAATAAAAATATTTCCACTGAATTATCTCTGGCTTCAAGGATCTTAGTTACTTAGTTATTAATAGATTAATTTACATGTGTATTTAAATATGTGCACAAAAATTGTAGACATATATACATATATATGTTTACAGACAATTGAATACACATATACATACGTACATATGTGTATTTTTGGTCTAGTTTTGCATGATCTGGGAGATATCCAACTTATTTGCCTTTATTGTTACTATGGCACATGAAGCATATTTTGAGGTCAACTATTTAGAGTAGTTTGGTAGGTTTGTACTTCTTTACCCACTGGTCAAGAAGAATAAACTCAAGGTTTAAGTCTCAAATTGGACAAGGTTAATTCCCTGGATTAAGGAGGATGGGACTGGTCTCTGAAATTTCAATTCAGAGATTATTTCTGGTGGGCAGAAAAAATTAGAAGTGAGGCAGATGGTAAGTTGTTAGTGTTAAGCAGTCTTTGATCTTCTGAAAAAAATATATGTCATTTTGTCTTGTAAATATATTATCCATATTTTGGAATGTTACATTTAAAAAAAATCAATATTGCAGTTTTATTTTAGTACTATTTTGGGGGGAGGTTCTCTATGTCCTAGCTTCTTAAACTGTAGTTTGTGCCTTCATATGGGGTCTTGTAATTGAATTTATGATTTATTATCAGCAAATGTATGATTTATATACCAATTTTATATACATATATTTCCCAAAATCACATAAAAATGTCTTGGGTGAATAGGGGTTACAAGTGGAAAAAGTATAAGAAGCCCTGCTCCATCACTTATTTAAACTTTGTTTCCAACCCTAAGGTAATGCTCTAAACACAATAGAAGAGAAGAGGAAACAAGCATTTATTAAGTACCTATTATGTGCTAAATACTGTAAGTTTAAGGACTTATAAATATTATCTTATTTGATCCTCACAAATCCCCGTGAAAAATGTATTATCTTTATTTTACAATTGAGGAAACTGAGGCAGGTTAAGTGACTTATCCAGGGCCTTACAGCAAGTTAGTTTCTAAGACAGCTTGAAATTCAGGTCTTCCTGATGTCAAGCTTAGTATCCTATCTATTCTGCTTCTTTCAATAGGAACATGATACATGTTTTCTCGTATGTTAATCGCTTTATCCCTTTGTTATGAATGTGAAATGAAAATGTATACAATTCCCCTTTTCAGTTGTAAAAGGTTGTGTCATTATTATTGCTAGTATAATGAAAGCTTCCTAACCTTTGAAGCCATTACATTTTTGTCTTTGTAGTCCCCATTATATAGCACAAGGTTTGATACAAAGAAGCTGTTTGACAAATTCCTGTAATTAAGCTGATTAATTGTTCTTCAAAGTTGATGGCTATGAAAGTTTTTGAATAGCTGTTTATCCATTTGCCTGTTGTACTAGAATTGTCCAGACTTTCTCATTGCTTTTCATCTGGGGTTCATTCCCGTAAGAAATAATAGGCAGACCAAGATTCCTCTTACATTTATTATCCTAAAGGTGTTCTTGCTTGAATTCAATAAGCCATTTCTATCACAACTTTTAGGATTTTATCCTACTTTAACACTTGCCAATAGTATCCCACTGGCCTGAAATCAATGCATGGCTGCTGGCCCCTTTATCATTCTTGACAGTCACAGATGAAGAGGAAACACCAAATAGCAGATAAAATGGGATGACTGGGCGCATGGAAAATTGAAAGTTATTACAGGATTTTTTTTTTTTTTTATTTTCAAGTCTGTGACTATGAAAATCTTTAGGACTCATCTAGCATATAACACCACTTTCAAGTCAGCTGAAAAACAAATTTTCCTTCAGGTTATCAGTCCCTTTATCCTTTTTACTTAAAGGTATTCTTAAGGTTTATACTTTTACCCTTTTACATTTCTTTTCTTGCATTCATCTATTGTCTACCCTCATGCTAGTAATTAAATCTTCCAGCCTTGCAAGACCTTAGGAAAATTAATTAGACATAAATTTTTGCCATTAGTTGACAATCCAGAACATGAGGAAAGGGAAAAGTGGGGACCAATATTTATTCCATAAGTGAACACTTTTAATGAGATCTACATAGTTAAATTTGACTTTTGTATCTTTTTCAAAACTATGGTTCAAGAAAATTGTCATTGAGTTACTCATTTTCCTTTATAAAAGAATGCATACAGTAAATCCCTTCTTGGATTTTGTGCCAAGAAATTTTTTTTTCTACATGCTTTCTGTTGCTATGTAACAACTTAGGTTCCTTTTTCTCTTAGCAATGAGACAATCTAGAACCTAATTTATTTTCCCTTGTTGCAATGCTTATTTATAGTACTTGGCAATATGAACTAATGTTTCCTTTGATAACATTAGCTCACATTTATATGCCATTTTAATTTTGTAAAATACTTTATACATATTATGCCATTTAAGCTTCACAACTACCCTATTGCATAAGCAGTATCATTAAACCCATGGGAACTCATAAAACTAACCATTCAAAAGTGTGTATAGAGAAAAAGAAGAAGGACCAAGACAGTGCTTTAAGATATATCAAAAAATTAGTAGGCAGCTACTGATGAGAATTAGATAAGGAGTATATAAATGAAATTAGGTTTAATTGAGGTGTAGTGGCATGTTCGGGGTACAGGGAGTCAAGTAGAGCTCCCCTACAACCCCTTTGGATTCGGCGCAAGGACACAAAGTTAAATGAGGTCTAGTAGCTGCACAAGAGTCCTCTGTAAATGAATTTACAGACCCAAGAACCTAGATTGATAAAAGAGATTGTTTGTGAGGTTTGTAAATAAAGTTTAGTTAGTAAAGTTGAGGGTAGAGATAAGAGGGCACCGGAGCTACAGGTCTGGTGGGCAGAAACCCTTGACATGACTGGCGTAAGGATGCCATGTTTGGGACTTCTGCAAAGAGTGGACTCCAGTTTCCCTCTTTTATACTAGGTGGGGCTTTTGGTAATCTTGAAGGGGCTCTCGGGTAAAGCCCTAGGTTGAATCTTGGCTGGGTTTCAGCCAGGGTTAGAATTTGAATAGAATTCAATGGGTTTTTAGATAAGGAACTATTTTTGCTTGGGGTGGGAGTTGGGAAACCTGAGCAGATCTTTAGAATGGGGGCTGGGACAGCCCAAGTTGGCTCAGATCCGATGGGGACTGGGAAAGCCCAGATATCTCCCATTGGAATTCATGGTGGTTGGGAATCAGAAAGAAATCTTAACCCACTTCACTACTACAGGACTTTTTTGAAAGCATCTGTTTGACCATGTCATTCCCTACTCATTTAATCCCAGTCCCTTCCTATTACCTCTAAGGCTAAAGGAACCTACCTTTGGCCTCTCTTTGTTTTTTAAAGCTCTTCACATCCTTTCCTTATTCTTCTTCTCATAGTATTTAGTTTGGTCAAACTCTCAGCACAGGAAGAAAGCAGGCAGCATCGGCCCCAGGGAAGCATTAAAACCCTTATAGAGGAAGATTGGGTTAATTTCTCCTTTGCCCAAACAGCAGACCTCAATCCTTAAAAATGACCAAAAAAAAAAAAAAAAAAGCTCTGACCATAGATAGCTTTTATGGACACAAGGAAGAAGAGTCCTCAAACATTAAAGGCAAAGCATCTCCAGATGAAACCTATAAGAGTGATATAAGTTGGTTTCCAACTTAAAAGGATCTCTTGGAAGAATTCCAAAAGGATCTTAAAAGAATTAGAAGAAAAATGAGGCAATGAAATGACAGTTTTGGAAAAGGAAACACAGAAATTGTCTGAAAAAACAAACAAACAAAAAACCTCCTTAAAAATACATTTGGTGAAAAAACAGCAAATCACAGATACAATCAATGATTTCATCCAAGAGAATGACAATAATGAGACAACACATCAAAATTTGTGTGATGCAGCCAAAGTGGTAACAAGGGGAAATTTTATAATTCTAGAGGCTTACTTGCATAAAATACAGAAAGAGAAGATCAATAAATTGGGCTTGCAACTAAAAAAGCTAGGGGAAAAAAATCAAATTAAAAGCTCCCAATCAAATACCAAACTTGAAATTCTAAAAATAAATGGAGAGATCAATAAAATTGAAACTAAAAAAAAAAAAAAAGCAAAAACCAAAAAAGTATTGAATTAATAAATAAAACTAAGAGTTGGTTTTATGAAAAAAAAAAAAAACAACAAAATAAATAAACCTTTAGTTAATTTCATCAGAAAAAGCAAAGAGGAAAATCAAATTGTTAGTCCCAAAAGTGAAAAGGGAGAACTATCCACTAATGAAGAGGAAATGAGAGCAATTATCAGGATTTACTTTGCCCAACTTTATACCAATGAATCTGACAACCTAAGTGAAAATATACAAAATATGAAAATACAAACAATATACAAAAATATAGACTGCCTAGATTAACAGAAGAGGAAATAAATTACTTAAATAATCCCATTTAAAGAAAAGAAATAGAACAAACTATTAATCACCTCCCTGAGAAAAAATCCCCAGGATTAGATGGATTTACTTGTGAATTTTACCAAACATTTAAAGAACAATGAACTCAAATACTATATAAACTATTTGAAAAAATAGGGAATGAGGACTCCTACCAAACTCCTTTTATGATACAGACATGGTACTGATACCCAAACCAGGTAGGATGAAAATAGAGAAAGAAAATTATAGACCAATCTTCCTAATGAATATTGACGCAAAAACCTTAAAGAAAATATTAGCAAAGAGATTACAGATAACTATGCCCAGGACAATCCACTATGACCAAGTAGGAGTTATACCAGGAATACAGGGCTGGTTCAATATCAGGAAAACTATTAACATAATTGACTATATCAATAATCAAATTAACAAAAACCATATGATTATCCCAATAGATGCAGAAAAAGCATTTGATAAAATCCAACACTCATTCTTATTAAAAAAAACACTAGAGAGTATAGGAATAAATGGATTTTTCCTTAAAATAGTCAGTAGCATTATTTGAAATCATTAATAAGGATCACATGTAATGGGAATAAACTAGAACCATTCCCAGTAAGATCAGGGATGAAACAAAGTTGCCCACTATCACCATTGCTATTCAATATTGTATTAGAAATGTAGTCTTGGCAATAAGGGAAGAGAAAGAAATTAAAGGAATTAGAGTAGGTGATGAGGAAACCAAATTATCTCTATTTGCAGATGATATGATGGTATACTTGGAGAACCCCAGATAATCAACCAAAAGTTATTAGAAATAATCCACAACATCAATAAAGTTTCAGGATACAAAATAAATCCACCTAAATCATCAGTATTCTTATACATCACTACCAAAATCCAACAGCAAGAGATGCAAAGAGAAATTCCATTTAAAATAATTGTTGAAAATTTAAAATATTTGGGAATTTATATGCCAAGGGAAATTCAGGAACTATATAAGCAAAACTACAAAACAGTTTCCATACAAATAAAGTTAGATCTAAGCAATTGGAAAAATATCAAGTGCTCTTGGATAGGTCAACCAAATATAATAAAGAGGACAATATTCCCTAAAATAATCTACTTATTTAGTACTATACCAATCAAACTCCAAAGAAGTAGAAAGTTAGAAGTAGAAAAAATAACAACAAAATTCATCTGGAAGAATAAATGATCAAGAATTTCAAAGGAATTAATGAAAAAAAAGGAAATGAAGGTGACCTAGCTATACCATATCTAAAACTATATTATAAAGCAGCCATCATCAAAACCATTTGTTACTGGCTAAGAAATGGACTAGTTGATCAGTAGAATATGTTAGGCTCACAGAACAAAATAACCAGTGACTAAAACAATCTAATATTTGACAAACCAAATATAAGAATTCATTATTTTACAAAAACTGCTAGATAATTTGGAAACTAGTATGGCAGAAAGTAGACATAGACCCACACTTAATGCTGGAACTCTGTCTTCCCAGAAATCAGCCAGAGTCAGGCTAATTAAAAGTCTTTATTCTTGGTCTCTTGTGGTCGCTGTCAGGAGATTAGATCTAGTAATCTCCACACCACCTTCCTGTCTCTCCACCACCCAGAGAATGCCTCAATTTCCTCCTCCTACTCCACCCACACATGTCACTTCCCCCTCTTTGTCCCACCAATCAAGTAAGCACAGAACAGCAGGGGAGGGTAAACCTTCAAACATGTTAATAGAGAACTGTTCAATTGGCAATTAGTTTCACTTGCTCCATTATCCAAGTGCATTTGCTCAGTTCTAGCCCTTTACATCTCCCTCTTTCTTTTGTTTTAGAACACAGGTGGTCACGCCATCCCTGACTTTTCAGGGAGGTGAGAACCTCAAAAAGGAGGTGAACCCCCCCCCCCCCCGACTTCTGAGGAGGGGAGATGAAAGCACTAAAAAGGAGATAATCATGCCCTCCCTGACATCTCAGGAAGGGAGATGAAAAACACCAAAGGGAAGCTAGCGGTTTTTTGGGTTGAAGGGTTTTATTAGAGACAAGTATGCACAAACCTATCAGCATGGG